>NW_020454328.1:1342339-1350433 GCF_003342845.1 Nothoprocta perdicaria | reverse complement strand
CGGCCCGCGGGGCTGCGGCCGTGGCGGCGCGGCGGGGACAGGCCGCGACCCCCGCCCTCTGTGGGGTGCGCGGCGGGGGCGGGGGGGGCTCCGTGTGCGACCGCGGGGGGGCCGCTCGCACACCGGGAAGGGGGTCCGGGAACCGCCCGGGCAGAGGGTGGGAAGAGGGGGGACCCCCCCCGTGCCCCCTGCAGCCCCTCCGGGTCCCGGCGCGCCGCGGGGAGGGGGCGGCGCGGACCGGGCCCGTCCCCGGGGCGGTTTTCGCCCGTGGGGAGGTGGAGGCCGGAGAGGACGAAGGAGCCGCGCGCGGGGGGATAAACAATGAGATCCATTCAAAGGCCGCGGCGCAAAGCGGCCTCCGCAGCCGCCGAGGCCTCCCGCGTCCTGGCAGCTCTTCCAGGGGGCCGCCGCGTTCGCCCCGGGAAATTTCATCCGTCGGACGCGGGGGGAACGGGGGTCCCGCGCGGGGAGCGAGACGGGAACGGCGGCTGTGACCCCCTTCGCTGCGGGGCCGGAGCGGCCAGCAAAGGGAAACACGGATTCACRGCGAACCAGACACCGTCCGGTCCGCAGCGGCGGGGAGAGACAGCGCCGAATCCGGCGGGGAGCCGCCCGCGGCCTCCAGGAAGGTGCAGGGAGTTCCCGTTTTCCAGCGTCGCCCGTGGAGCGAGCGGCTTGGCGGCGCCGTGGGGCCCGTGGCCGGCCGCGGCGGAGGAGCGCCCGCTCCGACGCGCCTCATCCGCCCTCCTTGCGTTTAACGCTCCGTTCCTGGACGCACGGGGTTTCTGGAGAGCGGGGAGGGTTTGTTTGGCCCGTTTTTATCGCCGCCGAGTGGCTTGTTATGGAGGAGGGCAGCGGATAAAACCCCTCTGGTAGCGATCTGCTGCGGGGAGATGTCGGCTGAGGCTGCCGTGACCCTTTTTTGCTTATCTTTTGTCTCAAAATACTGGAATTCGCGCCTCTRTGGGTGAGCTGCTCATCCAGGGTGAGACCGAAACAAGATTAACCCAWTTTGGTGAAGAGCAGAGCAGGGAAGTCTTGGGTTTTCTTTTGTTTTGGATTTTTTTTTYCTTCCTGCAATTATGTGTTACCTTCTTCCTATAGTTAAAAAGTTWAAAATAGTTAAAAATGGACAAGTTAAAAGTTAAATATAGTTAAAAAAAGGACAAGTTGAAAACAGTCAAAATTCTCCAAGTTCYTGAGATCCAGATTAATACCTCGCATCCAAAAAAAGCCCTCTTCTGTTGCAGGTGTGGGGTGTTTTTTTCCTCTATACTTACACAGGAAGTCATCATTATAGGAAGGCTTGCCTATTTTGGGCTACAAGAACTGCCTTTGAACACTAGGCTGTTCTGGAGTATATTTTTGTTAGTAAACTGAGGATGTGGATATCCTGATGTGCTTTTATTAGCCGTAACGTTGGGTGTCTCTGACCCACTCACCTATATATCTTGGAAAGGACAAGTTTTGTTTCAATAGGCTGTTTGCTTTTGATCTACCGCTCTCTAGTGAGGGTTTCCTTTTTGCTCAGCAAAAACGTTAGTATATTCCTGTTTTAAGCAGATTCGTTTGGGAAGAGGGGAATAAGGTTGGACGTTCAGTGATGCTTTCTATAAGAAACAGCTTGTAACGTGASTGCCTCCAAAGCAAAATTCCTGTTCATTGACAAGAACGCGCTCCGTAGTGTAATAGTTCTCCTTTAATGTGACATAAGGACAATTATGCAAAAATATGTTGAGACTGGAAGCTGCTATTCGGAGTCGTTGAGCGTCGTAAGATCAACGAAGACAGCCCTGGGTTGAGCGCTCGGTGATGAGTTCTCCTCCCACGGAGCCCTGCTCGGCACCTCCACATTAGGCGCAGAACTGGCTGCTGTGGTAATTAGTCTGAATAACAAGGGGTAAGTAGGGCCTTTAATTGTCTAGAGTCTTCTCTTTAGTGGGGAGAAAAGTACCACCATGCAGGATTATGACTGATAGATGTATTGCCTCTCTCTCAGGCTTTAAACAACAGGTGGATTATTGAGGGGATCGTTTGGTTCAGGTATTCAGCCTTGGTTTGTTGTCTTTCACTGAGCTRCATAAATAGGTATCTGACCTATCGCCCGGTGACTCTCTTGAATCCAGTCTCGCTTGAGTTTAATAACTGCTTCTTCCAGAGTCAAATAGGGCTTTCCTATGGATTTTGGGTGCCTGTGTCTGTACAAGTAGGCAACTCTTGCAGCAATAATGGAGCTTTTTATGTGAAATGAGCGAGTGAGCTCCCTGGCGTGCCCAGCTGAACAAGCCCGTGCGCTAAATAGGTCCCTTTTGAGGAGGTGTGGCCACCGCAGAGAAAATAACCACTTGCTGTCACCGAGCAAACAAGAGAGGGAAACGCTGCCCAGACTGACTCCTCATTTTCTGCAGGATTGGTTTTGATGTGAAGGGTGCCCTGGAAGATCACAGCCCTGAGTTGTATGTGGGGTTTCTTTGCTTCCTCTAGTACGTAATARGTTGATACCTGATGAACTGCAGCCAAAAAAAAAGAAAAGAGGAGGGGGAACCGTTTCCTGATGCTTTTAAGTTGTGCTCTAGGCATCGAGAGCTTGCTGACCTTCCAGCTTCTCATAAATTCTTCTAGTTTGGCCCCTGTGTCACCAGAAGACAAAAATAATTCCTTTGCTTTGGTCCTTCTCTGACTTATTCTCGTTGTGAAACCCACGTGAGTAAAAATCCTCTTGCTAACCCATCCTCGTTGGCTCGAGAGGAGGTTGTGAGCGCAGCACCGATCCCGCACACAATCTCCTCCAACATCTCCTTTTTTTTTTTTTTTGCGGAAAGCAGTGACTTTGGGGACTTCTTGTTATTGGCCCAGCTGCGCAGCGAGTTCTGCACATTTTCAGCCCAAACGAATTTTAAGGGTTCGAGCTTTCCMTGAGCCAAAAGAAGAATGATAGCCCAAAAAATGATAGCCCCAAAAAGTGCCTCAAAATCTAGTTGCCTTCTAGGAATTAATTCTGTCTCTGTTCTGAAAGCTGAACTGAATCATCTCAGTTACCCTAATCCCTTTCCGAATCTGCTTGGTTCCCATCTCAAATACTGTTCCCGTATTCCAGGGTGGCTCCGTGGTGCCGGGTGGATTCTTTGGGGTTAGTCCTTGTTCCCTTTGCACAACTGCCCCTGTGCTCCTTTCTGCCTGTTATTTCAAGCACTGGAGGTTGTGTAAACAGATGGGCGCAAACAAAGCAGACAGGGAGTCTTGGTAACTCTTTGCAGCCCAGAAACCTGCAAAAATGSATATTATTCTTAAAAGTGACGTTTTGGAGCAAGAGGAGTCGAGACAAAATTGCTACTGATACGACAATGAAGTCATTATGTGGTACAGCTGAATCAAACCAGTTTTCTTTGGCAGGTGTCTAACAATATGGTTCACAAGTAATAAGAAACAATGGCAATATCATTTTTTTAGTTCTTTTTCCCTTCTGAAGCTGGTATCTTGGCCATGTAGTTGTTTTCGCCTGCCATTTATTATTTTGTTTTGCTCTTATTTCGTGCCATACTTGTGTGCAATATTTTTGAAGCCAGCACTTCACAGAGTAGTGACCTTGCGTTGGCAGATGCACAATAGGAGCTTGCTTAACTGCTGTGTATAAAGGGATTGTTTAAAATTGAATGCAGTGGGAGAAGTGAAATGTAACCTGTGTCATGCAGTCACCGTGGTGGTCCTGTGCTCCACACTGGTACGGAAAAGAGAAGAATTCAGCTAGATTTGGAAGGAAAAGTCAGTTTAGATGAGCTAAAAATACCCAAGCCTGGCTGTAGAAACACTAGGAAGGATTAAATAAGAGGWGACTTTTTGGTCAGAGAAGGGGCGACATCCTTTGGTTCTTTCTGTCCAAATGGGATTCTGACCTTGCAAGTAGATCCTTTGAGGAGAAGGAGCAAGTTGGGCACCAGTGGAGATCCTGGCCCTGACCAGCAGCAATTTCCACCTGAAACACAAGCAGAAACCCCAGGAGAGGGACGTTTCCTGGCCCTGCTTCTTGCTGTAGGTGTGGGGAGCTCTACGGGCTCCCCAAAACAGCCTTACTGGGAAGCGCCGGGCAGAGCTGGTGCTGGTTCATGGACGTGGCATTCGGCTGCTTGGGCAGGGCTGGTCTCCTGGAGAGCAGCCTGCTGAACAGGAGAGCGAGCTGCAGAGCCTTTGTGCAAGGACAGGCTCCTTTTATTTCAGATACCTCTATTAATTGGAGGCCTGGGACAGAGGAGGTAATTATTGTTTTCACTATTGAGTTACCTTGCTGTTTATTTCCTTTGACTCATGCCATTAGGAAAGTCAACTGGATGAAGGTGGTAGCCGTGGAGGAGGGTGTGAGATACTTAACCACACACGAGTGCGCAGGGGCCCCGTCTTTGTGCACCAGGGAGCTCCCCGTGTCTGCCCTGCTCCCTTGGGTTGTGCGTCCAGGKGGATCAACCCTCTGCATGTGGCAGAATCCTCTGGACTTTGAATCCCCTTCCGAATCCATCTGTATTCTTTTCTTTACCAGGAACTTCCCTCCAGTTTCATTGCAGACAGGGCTGTTTGGACACACCATCGTTCGACTTCATTTCCAAGCACATATGTGGACAATATTGTTTCTTGAGTAATAGTAAAACACAAACTAGTAGTGAAAAACTTCCTGGTCACTGACACAGAAGTGCAGGCTTTGGAGGTGGGCAGAGCTGTAATTTGTTTATCAAATAGGCTCGTTTTACTGGTGCTGAACGGCTGTGCGTATTGAGGAGCAGCAGGAGTTTCCCTTTTGACCTGTAAGTACTGAGGGATGCCTCCACTTCAGGGGGAAAAAACATCCACTCCAGGAATATTTGTTGCAAGCTGTGATGCTGCTGCAGGAAGCCTTAGAAAGACTGGAGGAGAAAAGAACAAGCGTGGTGGAAGTAGATGTGCCGGAGTACGGTTCGTGGCCGTGTCCCTGCSAAGGCAGGAAGCCCTCCTCGTATTTATACTCCCCTCGTTTATTGCTCTTGGATATTGTCTTCTTGGGGCACCAGCGTGTTTTTAAAACTTTGCAGAGCGTGTGCGAGAAAGCAGCTTTGTTGTGAATCAAATGTATGGAAGAGGTCATAAAACACCCAGCTGACCACTCGGAGGATGTTGAGGGTTTTTAATGGAGCTTAGGAAAAAGAAAAAAGGTGGACGCCCCAGAGCAGCACCAGCTACAACTTCTGGCCAAGCCAAAGCCGATTAACTGGGAGCTGCTGCCTCTCCAATCTGCCACCAAGCTGCTCCGCGTTGCAGCCTCTGTTTGTGCCAGGCCCAGCCCTTGGAAACTATTCCGAGGTGCGTCCCTGCCGCCTGCGGCAGCTGGGGAAAGTYGGGCAGCGAGAATTGCTGGGAATGGCGAGTGTTGTGTTGTCTTTTAATGYGGAATTGAAAAATGATCCCACTGAGGTTGGGGGTGCCGTTGTGGGAAATTGTCTCAAAGCCAAGACTGGAATAGGAAGAGCAAAAGAGATGAGCAGAGAAACATACCAAGGCCCCCTTTTGGTATCTCGCAGCAGCTCCTAGTTTGGAAAAAATGGAATATAGCTAAAGCACCTGTGGTATTTTTGTAGGTGGAAGTGTWTTTCTCAAGTCAGAAGTAGTCTGCTAGTGCTTCGTCCCCCACGACGTGTCTGCCTTTGGAGTTTTAACTTGGAGTGCAGTGCCGTGACCTTGTAATTTACTGGCTGAACACTTGCTGGGTTCCTTCTCTGTGGTATTGTGCCCTGCGCTGGTCCAAAGAGGTGCAAGCAGTAGGAAAAGCTTTACCATGGGGTGGGTTTGTGCAGGGCTTTGCTGGTGGTTTTTGTTCGCTTTGGTGCTTTTAGCATTACTGCTCCAAAGAACACAGTGGCGGGGATGGTGGTTTTCCTAACTTGGCTGCCGACTGCAGGGTCCGGTCAGGCTGCACAGACGGCTCTGTGTGTACCCTGGTGCTCTTCATCTCCAGCAGAAACCCGAGCTTTCCTAAAGCCCCGATGAGCAGCTGAGGAAGGGGGGACGTTGACTAACTTGCATATCGGGCTGGTTTTAGGAATATGAAGCCTATAATAAGCCTTGTTGGCCAGGCTCTGTTTTGTGGCGTTTTTGTCCTGCTTAGTCCCGGTTTTGCGCCTGGCGTTTGAGCCGCGCTCCGAAGGAGGCTGGGGACGTTGCTGGGATGTGGAGCGAGGGCGGCCGGGAGCCTCGCGGTCCCCGGGGTTGCCAACACAAACGCTTGGAGAGCATCGAGGCTGCCCATGATGGAGCTCGTCACGGCAGCGGCTTTAGTCGGGAGCCAGCCATTTTCCTAGGAGACTTAATGCAGATTAAACTGGAGGGGATATTAAAAAAAAAAAAAAAAAAAAAAAAAGTCCCTGTGTAGCTCAAGGCTGAGAGGAAAACTCGCCCAGCCTGAGCTGCTCGTGTATGTAAACAGCTTTGCTCTGGATCGCGTGCTCTGAGAGCCTTGCGTCTCACTGTCCCTTCTGTGTGACTCCTCTTTGCTGTGTAATCGCGCTCGTCGCCWCCAAGCAGGCAGGAAAGGCGCCCGTTTAAACCGCAGCTTTGCCTAGGTCGGGCGTTGGGAAGGGAGAGCCTCCCAAGAGCCCYGCCGAGCGCGTCCTTTGCCTTCGGGTTCCTTTCTCCCTGGAGCACTAAGACTGCGCTTAAGGAATGCAGAAACCTCCTCCAAAACAAACGGGACTAGAGGCGAGGTGTGAGCGAATCTTGAGCGTTTGTAAGGTTTGTGATGTGATTTGTCACATCAAGGCTTCACCGAGCTTTTGCCCCAAAGGAGATGCCTTCTGCATGTCATCTTTATTTATTTTGTTTCTCACGTGCATCTTCTTTCTAGATTTGAGCCCACGCTATGAGTTAAGCTCAGTGGGTGACTTGTCTTGTTTCAATGGCTCTGTGCTGGACTTGTTGGTTTGTCCCRTGTGGAACCTGGCAGGTAAAGATGGGATGAATCCTGCTCGTGATGGGAGGGGTTTGGATGTCAGCCAGCAGCGTAAAGCTGAGCAGCACCTCACAGAGCATCCTTATCTCATCTGCATTTAAACTCTGTGCCTTGAATGAATTTGCACAGATCTATTTCTGTCTTTTCGGTTTTGCTGGTTGGCTGGTGGCTTGTTCTTTTTTTAATAGTTCCGAAAGTTAATCCGTAAAGTGTCCCGACGATGCAGAGCAGCCGGGGATGGGAACCCACAAATTCTGCCGTTTACATATGTGGTCCTCAATTTGKGATGTTACTGCTTCCTCCCCCTTCCTAGCTGAAAAGCAGCAATTTCCAGGTGCATTATTGATTGCAGGCGCTGAATTTCCTGTGATTATACACAGCTGTGGAGGGCTGGGCAGCTTTTGCTTGGGGCTCAAGGAGCCCCTGCCCCAAACAACAGCTAAMATCTCATCCCCAGCCAACAACGTGGTTAGCCTTTTAGTTAACGGTTCCGTTTATCTTGGTTTGTTRTGCAACTAAGCAAGAGAAATATTTTAAAATCAATATTAATAGGATGCAAAATAGACAGTGCAGGTCTAAAAAGTATTAGATTTGCTTTACRTTAAGACAGCGCTGAAGAAAACAATAGTTCTGCTTGCAGCAGTATTTATAGTTGCTCCTCATTTCCCGTTGACCACCTGGATGGATGTGTCTCATTTCCTCCAGTTACGATGGTGACGCTTGGTGGGTATTTTTTTAGCTGGGAGCTTCCGCCTGTGCCGACGTGGCCTCGGACACGAGCGTTAAGGTGAAGAACCACGAGTCTCGGCGCGACAGTTTACACAGGTTCCTCTGCTGGCCTTTTTACTGTTAACTCTGTAAAGCTCCAGAGAAACTTAGTGCCTTTTCTGCAACGAGCTTTGAATTTGCTGCTTTAGAAGGAAAGGAAAAAAAATGTTTGGGTTCAAAGTCCCCATCTAGGCTAACAGTGTGTTCAGTTACTGGGTTTGGCACCGGTCCCTCTACTCTAAAGGCCTGTGTGATCTCTTTCCCTTCCTCTTCCCTTCCTCTTCCCTTCCTCTTCCCTTCCTCTTCCCTTCCTCTTCCCTTCCTCTTCCCTTCCTCTTCCCTTCCTCTTCCCTTCCTCT
>NW_020454328.1:1332557-1341439 GCF_003342845.1 Nothoprocta perdicaria | reverse complement strand
TTCCTCTTCCCTTCCTCTTCCCTTCCTCTTCCCTTCCTCTTCCCTTCCTCTTCCCTTCCTCTTCCCTTCCTCTTCCCTTCCTCTTCCCTTCCTCTGTCGCACCTGGTGTTTCTCCACAGAGGTTCCTCAACTCAACCTATGCCCTTTGGGGAGCCTCTTTGCTTGTAACCCAGCCGGGCTGCATTGGAGACCATATTGTCCATAAAGGACAATATTTGTACTTTTCCTTCTCGAGGACAAAACTGGGGAGGGAAATGCTGCGAATAATGAGGTTCTTCAGTATCTTCTGCCRTGGAGACAGGGCAACCTGATGTGTCTTTGTGTCTAAGCTACACATGGATGGGTGACAGGTCCTGCACGCGGGAAGGCGCAGGGATGTTGCTAATTACAGCTGCAACCCCTGCGCGCTCAGCGCTGGCATCTGCATCCCGGGCTGCTGTCAGAAAACACGACCCAGTTTGGGCTCCTGGGCCCTGTAATGAGCGGCTGGTGCAGCCAGTGCTTCGGTCGTCTTCTCTGTCTCCTGGAGGGCTGCTGGTGCTGAGCAGCAGGTGAATCTGTTTGTCCTAGTGCTGCATGGAACGCTTGCAGAGTGCGGTTGGCCTCTCGGAGCAGCCTGCAAAACTGCTCGTGTTTGAGAAGCAAGGAAAGAGGAATTAAAATAAATAAACGATTGCACGTTTTGCTAAGTGGCTTTGATGCAAAAACAGCRTGCTGAGAGCTAAGATAACTTGGGGACTGGAGCTCTCACGTGAGGAAGGGCTGAGAGAGCTGGGCCTGGAGCAGGGAAGAGCGAGGCGGGATCTTTCCAACACGTGTCTGTGCGTGAAGGGGACAGGCTCTGCAAGGTGCCCGGCACAGCATGAGGGACAACGGGAATGAGCAGAAACACGGGAAGCTCCCGAGAGCGGCAGGGCTGTGGAGCAGGTTGCGCGGGAGGCTGTGGAGTCGTCGTCCTCGGCGATGTTCAGCGGCCRTGGGACACCGTCCTGGTGGCCCTGCTTGAGCAGGAGCTCGGTCCGAGCGCTCTCACGCAGCCCCRACCCTTGTGCAGTTCTGCTGTTGAAGTTTAACATGGCCTCCCTTTTCTTATTATTTTTAATTCGAGTCGTTCTGTTCTTTCGCATGGACCTGTCCAAAAGCCTGCAGCCCCTTGKTGCATCTCAATCGCTATGCATGTTGCTATGACCTCAGCCTAGGAAAGAAAACCAGCGAGGTCCATTTTTCCTCTGTTGYGCGTGTTCTGTGTCACGGGGTTTTTCCTCTTTATTTCTGAATTTCAGATGGGGAGAAGAGCAAGGATTCCTCCCTCCGAGCTCTTGGCATTTTGGTTCTTCGTGTCGCGCTCTGCTCCCAAACTGGGTTCCAAACATGTCCCCATTCCAGCTTGTGTTTGCCCAGCCACTGTCTGAGCACCAAGTTTGGGAGGAAATCTTGGGGAAATACTTAGGTCTGGCAGTGGCCCCTGACACTGCTCGGTCTTCCARTAGAGGCCGAATTGCAGAGCTGAGGTTCTCACCGAGCTTGCCCTGCCTCTGCCCCATTGCCTTTAAGTGCAAGGGCTTCAAGAAGATAAAGAAAACAAACCTTCCGTGAGCAGAGTGCAAGCCAAGGGGAGTTTCTATAGAGAGAACAGGTTTGAAGGCTTTGGTTTGCACTGCAAGCAAGATAGGAGAACGTGGAGCCGAGGAGTTATCGGCATTCTGCTCYGAGCTGTTTCTTAGTGTCCTCGCCGTAGAATTTCCCTTCGCAGGAGGTGGTGACGATTGCCTGGATCTCCCAGTAAGACCTGAATTCGGAAAAGGTGTTTGTGATGAGCGCAGAGAGGATGGAAAAGGCTGCCTGGCTGCTTCTGCAGCCGGTGCTTTAACACCTGCCCGTCTGCTGCCTTTTCAGGCATCCTTTAGCATCCCTCCCATTGAGCGGAGGGGATGGAGGATGTTGGTGCCGCGTGGTGGCCAACACAGGGCTCAGCCACCCGCTTCCCKCTGGGAATGGAGGCGCTCCTGGGAATGGAAGCGCTCCTGTGCCCTCGCCCCACACGGAAGGGACGTGGAAGCATTCTGGCTAATGATCTGTTATGAAGTCAATGATCTGTGCCGCTGTGCAAGGCGCTGCGCGCTCCCGGAGCCGCCAGCTCGCCGGGGCAGCCAGGGAAAGCGAGAAGAGGCCGCGCGGGCAGGGGACACGGCCGGGTGACTCGAGAGCTCGTGTCCCGGCACAGCGACACCCTTCAGCGTCTGCACATCATCTTCGAGAAAGCTGKTTGTGGTCCGGGGGCGCAGCCCTTGGTTTCGCGGTCCCCGAAGCCGCTGTTCCTGGCGCGCTCCTGGGCTGCCTTCCCCGCGGGTGGGTTGTCCATCTCCACAGGGACGTGCTGAAAGGCCCRTGCACCTAAGGCAGCAGCTTTTGGTGCTGAGCTGCGATGCTTTCCCGTTATGGGTGCAGATAGGGCCTGGGCGTTGCTTGGCGAGGCTCCCGTCCCTCCGAATGAGGCCCCGCGTACGGCGTCCTAAGCCACTCGGATCTTACTTGCCTTTTTTAACTCTTAATCCGATCCTCTGCCACCTAAGCCACCTGGCTGATGCTGATTTTCCTTGCTTTGCATAGGGACAGCTAAATTGGTCCAGCTCRCTTAATGAACTGGTAAGAATCGACCGGTTTTGGCTGCAGGTTCAGTTAGTAGCTCTTCCCAGCTACATAGCTCGGGACGAGCACCTCCTGGTTGCTCCAGGAGGTTGACGAGAAGCTTTATGAATGGAAGGAACTCGTGTTGCTCATTCCCCGTGTCAGATTTGGGAGTGTTGGAAGCTCATGTTAGACGTCTCTTCTCCAGTCATTCCTCCCGCCGGCGTAAGCATGCACAGGGTTGGCCTTCTCACTGTGGCAAGACATTGCTAGACCTGCTCCATGTATGTAGATATCTCCCAAGAAATACACGAGATTACCTTCTGATTTTCTTATGGCTCCCTAGCAAAGACTTTTGTCACTGAAATACCTTTTTTCTTGCTAGATCTCTGCGTCCCGGCACGCATCACGTCCCTGTTCTCCTACAGGAACCCTGGAATGCCCTCCAGGGCAGTGCCAGCCCATCAACACCTGCCAACCGCGGCTTCCTTCAAGAAATAAACATCCCCGGGGAGATTCCATCAATCCACAAAGCAGCCCTGGCCCAATTAAAGCTATATTAGGTGTTAGACTCCAGCCAACTCTGCTCCCATCCAGGAGYTGGAGAACTTAAGCACCAAGTTTATCTTCTGGTTTCACAGGACCTCTTGAAACGGCCCTCGTAACCTGCAGTCGCTTTCCTGCAGCGGGCTTAAGTTGGGTATATTCATCCTTAATGAATATACAAGGCTAAGTGGGTTTCCATTGTTTCTCTTTACAGATGTTCTCAAACAACGATGAAGCTGTGATCAACAAAAAACTCCCCAAAGAGCTGCTGCTTCGGTAAGAATGCTCGTAAATAATGAGCTTGGACTGTTTCACTTGCCAAGCCTTAAAAAAAAAACAAAATGGAAGCACATCAAAGGTCTACATTGGTAGCAGTTTATGCTAAATATTATTAGATAGTATTTTTTAATGCTAATTTGCTGGTTGCCTGTTTTATAGATGAAGAAGGGTAGGACTAAACAAGTCCTTAATGAAAATAAGTGGTAAGTAGAGGCTAATGTGCAGAATATGATTCTGCCTGTCTTCTGTAAAATGTTCCATTTTAGAAAAAAATAATGATCCGGGGGAATTGTCTTGTTGCCATTGAGGCTGGGCAAACTTGGTGCTGCTCCTTGTAAACAAGAAGCCCATGTGCAGCACCTGGCAGGATGGTGGGTTGGCAGAGCTCACGTGGATGTGGGTCTGTGTCTGTGCCCTCTCCCGTGCTGCCCTCATGCCCACGGTCTGGAATTTGCCTTTGCCAGGGCAGCAGCAGGGCCAGTGTGTATGGCTGGGCCCCGGGCCTCCCTTTCATGTCTTAAGTTCAGGATCATCAGTGGTTTAAGTGGAAATGTTTGACTCTGAACAGTGACAGGAGATGGTAGGTGGCAGCTCGGATTATTAAGAAYTTTGCTCATTTTACACTGCGAGAAACTGCAGATCTGTCAGCATTTACTGGCAAGAAAAAGCCTTTGGAGAGAAGGTCTGGTACACAAAACGGCTCCTCGCTGCCTTGTGAAATAAAGTTAATTAAAAAAAMCACCCTACTACTTGAGAATGCCTCCTTTTTGTCGGCTCTGCTGTCTGCTTTATTCTCTATAACGGCATCTCCAGTCTGATTCAGTTTCTTTTACTCCACTCTTCTTCATCTGAGAGTAATCTTATTGAAATAACAGTTTCTTCTTCCAAATGTACGGCTTCTAAATCCCTCCTTGCTCATGTCCCAGGTGTTTGCTTGTGGAGCCTGGCCTGTAGGCAAGTGCTTGCCCGTGCCACGCAGAGTGGGAAAGACCAGCATCCAGCAGCAGGGARCACTTGCAGGCACTGGGACAACGGGAATGGAGCAGCAAATGTGACCCGGATTGCTTTGTGTGTGGCTTTTTGCAGAGGATGGCACGTGTCCTCACCCAGGCCTTGCCCACAGTCGCTGGCGTGGCTGCATTGCAGGGGGGATTTGAAGTGTTGAGGAGCAGAGAAATTTGCTGGAGAACAGGATTTGGGAAGCAGGAGGAATGTCGCAACTAGGGAATTTTG
This sequence comes from Nothoprocta perdicaria, assembly GCF_003342845.1. Lineage (NCBI taxonomy): Eukaryota > Metazoa > Chordata > Aves > Tinamiformes > Tinamidae > Nothoprocta > Nothoprocta perdicaria. The sequence continues at coordinate 1,336,753 of NW_020454328.1, read as the reverse complement.
TCATCACAAGCCATAGGGTAGCTGAGTTTTCAGCACTGTGCCTTTTTGGTGCAGGGAAATATTTATTGTGTCTTTATCGAAGTCATCATCCCGAGCTGCTGGAGGCTTGAGTCAGCGTTCAGGGGTGTGAGGACRTGGGGAAAAATCAGGAGATGGAGTTTATAAATGTTAAAGTTCATAAGTAATGGTTGTGAGAGCAGGAATTCACTGTTAGCATACTGTGAAAGTTAAATAGCGTGGATTGACAGTGCAGCCTTTGAAAGAGAAACTTGGATGCATTTATCTCGAGGAATCGCCTCTAAATGAGCGTCGCTGTCTGCAAGACAAAGACTTATGTGTTAGAGCAGCGTCTTGTTCACCGGCTCCTTCCTTCTGGAGACAGCGTTGATGGCTCGTGCGCCTGCGGAGTGGAAAGCTGGGCTGCAGTGCAGCGACGGGTAGGAGGAGGCCGAAGGGGAGAACAAGAGCCACTGTCCCACGCCGAGATGGAGACACGTGTGGCCGGGAGAAAAGGGTGCACGAGAAGAGAGAGGTCCTTGGAAAGGCTCCTTTGAAGCCTGGCCCTGCTTCACGTTCCCGGCGTGGTCGGCGGGCGCTCAGGTCCGTTGCGGGTTCCCGCAGCTCAAGCAGGAGATGGGATTATCTGCAGCCTCTCTCCCTAGGAGCAGCCTCTCCGGCAAAGCTGGTTTGCAGGCAGGTCAAGCACTTTGCGCTGCTCCCCTGGGTTAAGCGGCTTCTCGTCTCCGTGCTGCCTCTTGGCCCRTCTCTGGCACGGCCAGCCCTTGGTGGCGGCTTTGCCGAGCGACCCTCGAGCCCCTCGTTGATTTGTTCTCCAGGAGCTTGGATTTGATTGGGACCAGGGCTGCCACAGAGCAAGCGGTGGCAAGGAGAAAGTGAGGAGAGTGTTAGCAAATTCAGAGGCTGAAACCTGAGAAATGCTCTGGCTGCCGGTTTGCAGTGTGTTTTAGCCAAATCATCCATTAAATACAGTGAGTGCAGGGGATGGGTGGAAAAAAAAGGAGTTGCAGCGAGCTGGGAACGCCTGGGCCCCGGCAGGAACCTCGGAGGGATGGGAGCCTGGGATCTCCATGGAGAACGCAAGAGTTGAATGAAAATATAGAAACCGGGCCTGCTGTTGACTTGGCTACTGGTCCTGTGGAGATGGGTATTTTTTGGTCCTGTGACAAGAATTCAGAGGAAAAGCAGGAGTGTTCCCTGGCTTCTGTCATGTGTTTAGCCATTCCTTGGGTTGCTGCTCACTGGGGTCGCGCTAACTAAGCCCTCAGTGCACACATATCTATGCACCTAAGCTAGTCCTTAGGAGCAAGTCATCCTTGGAATTACCASGTAAGAGTGAGTAGGGAATCCTCTTGTGAATCCTTGTATATAACGTGCAAGCAGATGTATATCCGTGCGTGTAGCTGGTGTGCATTAACACGCCTATATGTGATAGCAGAAGCCCGGATGACCCCTCGCTGTTCGGCTCGGGGACAAAGGGCAGTTTATCCTCGGTGCTTGTGGTGTTTGCTCTTGTTGTTGGCACCTCTTCCCCCAGGTTTCTCAGTAGCTGGGCTGTTTAGTCAAATGTATTCCTTGCGTTTATCAGAGGAGGTGAGTACATCGCACAGCTTTATGTAAGAGTTTCAGTAAGGCATTGGTACACAGGGTGTTTGTCAAGTCTAAAAGTCACATGCACGCAAATAAAATCACCCTGATAGACATGAGAAGATGTTGCTAAGTCTCTTCCAGCACAGGTAGATCTGTTGAGAGTACAGGGAAGTTTATTACAGACACCTTCCCAAGTCCACAGACTGTCTTGAGTTAAATCAAGAGATGCAGGTAATGAAAGAGCTACGTGTCTTTTATCTGAGGAGAGTATTTTATAAGATATTGCATGGCATTGGAACTATATACCTTGTCCCAGCTCTTTCCCCTTTGTATCTGGTAACAGCAGCCTTCTCTCTCCCATAATCATTAAAACATTGAAGAAAACATGCAGATATTTTCTTGGAGTTAAAACACTTGTGTTCTCTTTGCAAAACCTCCTTACTTTGTGGATAATTGCCCCAACAGGGAGACCTTCCTGCGTTTCAGTATCTGCTCGATTCTTTCCATCAGTGGGATGGAATGTTGAATGTGGAATGTTGAATAACCATAAATCATAAAATATATAGATGAATTGCTTATAGACTTGGGAGTTTAGGTTGTATTTTGTCACCACGCATTCACAGGTAAGGGTGTGTGTAAACTGAGAACTCGGAGACCTAGCCCACTCTAACATTGCAAAGCGCTACTGTCTAATCCTTTTATGTCAGTAAATAGGGCAGCAAGGCCAGGGTGTTCCCTGGGTGTGCCCTGGCACGGGAATGACATTCCGCAGAGGAGTGACCGGATCAGCTCCATCCTGGACGCGTCTCGGACGCGTGGAGCTCACACGTGCCAGTAAACCACCTCGCCATGCAGGTTGCTCTGCGGTGCTTCACAGCAAATAGTCCTCCTGCTGCTGGGTGAGCAGCACAGAGAGGTGAAAAATTCGAAATAAGCCACAAGCTAAAGTCAGCCTGGGGTTTTGCTTTGGTTTCTTGACTGTTACTTGTCTCGCTGCCTCCTGGGGAGGACAGCTGTTCAAAAAAAAACCCACGTCTTGATTGAAAAGTACGGGGTGCAGCTACGCTCCCGTGTCCAATACCTGTTTATTTTGCCATACCCTGACCTGATTGCTTGTTTGACAGCCAGGCTACATGATGGCTGTAAGCATTTGCTTTTTAGATAAATAATCAGTCTGTTTACTGTCAGTAAATACTACAAGGTACGAGGTTAGTGTTGCYGAGTTTGGTGTCTGTGGCTTCTACTTTCATTTATTAATTGTTTGATCTGCACTTCTTTTTGCAATTAAGCTTTGAGACGTATTATGAAGCTCTGCTGTATCCACTTTCTTTTCTTTAAGTGTTTTTTTTTTTTTTTTTNTTTTTTTTTTTTTTTTTGTGTTCTCTTTGTTTTAAATGCAAATAACCAAAAGTATATATTTTTGCCTTTGTTACAGAATTTTCTCTTTCCTGGATGTGGTCACTCTATGTCGTTGTGCTCAAGTTTCCAGGGTAAGAATTCTTGTTGCTGGTACAGTTTGTCAATTCATTGTACTTGTGTTGCAATATTCACACTTCCAGACTTCCTTGCATGTAAAATTGGGAGAATTCCTAGAAACTCTCTGCAGATATGATTTCACTTATGGTTTTGTAGTGTCCCATATCAATGTGGCGATATCAGAAACTTGTGATAGCCAAGTGGAATCAAAAATTGAACACCGTTTTGACAGTGTCTGAAGCTTTGCCCAGATTATGAAAGGGAACCGACTGACTTTTTCTCCAAAGAATTGTCCCTCAGCCTGCTCTTTGTACAGGAGACCTGCCCTGAGGAAACGCTGAGCTTTACCTGTGACACTTGGTTGCATCTAAACAGCCTATCTGTGTCTTTTTCGGAAGGCGTAGCATGTTTGTGAATCAAAATTTCTATGTGTTAAAGAGGCACCAAGCACTTTCCCACTTGGATCTATTTGATGCAAGTGTGAAATTAAAAAAAAAAAAAATCCTTTTTTTGCTTAGAACCCTGTCCTCTCTCCCAAAGAGCCCATGGTTTTATGGGCTTCACCTCTGGCTTTATTACCCGCATGGAAAAACTCCTGCCAAAGCAGGGCCAGTCATTTAAGTTGCTAAACTTGTGCAGATACTTCTATCTTGCAAGCCTCTAATACAGTGTACTGGAAGCATTGCTATAGCAATCGTTAGCCTGTAAAATGTCGTGTTCACCTTGTTGGCAGACCCGGTGCCAAGCGACTCCTGTGCAAAACCAGCCAATCTGGGGGTCAGGCTGGGCAACAACTTGCTTTTATTTTTATATACTCTGAATAAGAAGACGACTGTGGCTAAACACTTCTATTTGCACTAAAACCCCTGCRTAAGATCCAGGCATTACGTCTGTGATCCCATGTTCTTGGAATATCCCAGATCGTTCCAGGTCAACGTTGCCCAGCRTGGACCATCAAAGATACTTGATGCTGCCGATCTCAATTTGTCCATACATTGGCCTGCACAGACTAATATATTGTGATGGAAAATTTAGCTTAGTGCATGTAGTGTGTATAGCATAAAGATGCAACTCTATACATGCACTCCTTCACAATGATGCATTTACAGTTA
>NW_020454328.1:1316840-1332469 GCF_003342845.1 Nothoprocta perdicaria | reverse complement strand
TTTTTTTTTTTAGTAAGCCCATTGTCACCTGTCTGCCCCTTCCCTACTTCACCCTCCAAAGAAAAAGGCACTTAAGGGTAGTAAAGTGTCATTAGTGCTGCAAAGCYGTGACCAAGCACACAGTCACGCGTGGTGCTCAGGTAAGAGCTGGGTGCTTTATTTGAACAGCATACCAAGTTTTTTGAGTTTCTCCATCTGGGGGACACAGCAGCCCATGCAGCCAGCTGGGGAACTGCCTTGAACGCCTTTTCCTGCGGGAGGTGAGAGAAGGTGTGGAGGGTGCCAGGCTCAGCGGACCTCACCGCACAGTCCTTGACCACAACGAGCCTTCTCATCGGTGGCCAGCGATAGGACAAGGGGCAATGGGCATAAGCTGAAACACAGGAGGTTCCATCTCCAGGTGAGGAGGAACTTSTGCACTGTGAGGGTGCCAGAGCCCTGGACAGGCTGCCCAGGGAGCCTGTGGAGTCTCCTTCTCTGGAGGTCTCCAAACCCRCCTGGATGCCGCCCTGTGCCCCGTGCTCTGGGTCCATCCTGGAGCAGGAAGGTTGGACTAGATGATCTCRAGAGGYCCCTTCCAACCTGGAACAGTCTGTGATTCTGTGAGTCCTCCTTGGCCCCCGGGCTTTGCTCCTCTCATCAGTGGAGGCACCCGGGACACTTCTGCACCCACGATTTGCCCGTGTCCTGGTGTCCCTCCCTTTCCCATCGGACCCACTAGCCTCAAGGCGCAAGGAGTCGATCCGCATGGTTTAGCTCCCGATGTTCATTAAGGGATTAGCTTCCAGCCCGAACCGTGAAGATGGCCTGGCCTCCGCGGAGCCTCCTGTGGAGGGCCCGGCCTCGACGCGGCCGCGGGAGCGTCTGCGCCACGTTAGCCTGGCGAGGAGCGCGCCGCGTAGGTGAGGCCGTGGGCAGAGCCAGGGATGCTGGTAACCGAACGGTTTTCCTTGTTGGTTGCAATGACTTGTTGCTTTTCCATCTAAGCGAAATGTCGTTTCTGAAAGGAACAAACTGTAACTAGGTCCCCACTGGCATTTTTTTTCATATTAACAACACATTTACATTTTTTCCCCCGATAAAGGCATGGAATGTTCTGGCCCTGGATGGCAGTAACTGGCAGCGAATTGACCTGTTCAATTTCCAGAGGGATATTGAGGTATAATTAAGTGACATACAAACCCATTTTTCTTGTTAAAATGTAATTACAGCCTAGAATGGATTAATACTCCCACTGTAACCCTTTTTTCCCTCCCTGGAGATAGAAGTCATTAATTTGAGTTCCTCTTAGCTTCAGGGAGTCTTTAAAGTCTTGACAATCCATTCAGCTTTTGAAAATGGACGGAATTCTCTATCTGTATCAAGACTTAAAGGTAGTAATGAAGGGAGAATGTTTTTATATGGATTCTGGAAACAAAGAAGGAAGGAAGAGGAGTTCTTGTGAAAATTACTGCTTATGTATGGCAGAACTTAAGCTACCTTTCCTGTCCCTCAAAAATGCTTACATAAAGTCAATGTAGACCGTGGAGACTAGGGACTTGCTTTCACACATGGCCTTCAATAGGCTTCTTTTTCCTGTCTTTAATATTAAAATTGAAGTGTAAATGAAGATGATGCAGAGGGGCCCTGGATCAAAATTGCCCTCAAAATATATTGCAGTGGAACTGCCTCTTTCTATGTTAGTTTGGTCCCATACAACTCAGATTGGAGTGGATGGTGCTGTCATGCTGTTGAGAAAGTTCAAATTTCATTAAACAGGGTAAGAGGCAAACCTGAAGTTTCTTAGCAAAATGTTTATATTCTGTTTAAAGCGATTTGAAGCAGGGAGGTAGGAAGTGTATAATTTTTAGTTCATTAGACAGGCAGAAACCAGAGGATCCCTGAAGATTCACACCTGATGGGAAATGTTCATAATATTTATGAAGAAGGGACTTGGAATAATCTCTCTCTGCCAGCCACGTATCTGGGCAGCTGAGATACACGAGTAAAGGATGTGCCAGGGACAGGACAGTGACTCCTGTGTGTTTGCAGGGGTCCCAATGGCCTGAGACTGCTTGAAGAAAGTAAACCATGGGATTTTGGTTCTCGATAGTAAATACTCAGCTTCTTAACCCTGCCAGTTCTGGACCCAAGTGATCCTTTGCTTTCGTAGGGGTACAGTCCAGTTGTTAATGGTTCTTGATCTGGGAAGGTTTTTGGCTTTTCCCCATTCTTGAGAGGCTTTTGCATGGTTTTAATATCTCCATGTTCTCTGTACATGGAAACACGTGTTCCTTCTTAAACATTGACCTCCCCTTTGAAACCAAGTACAAATATATTGTACCTAACCTAAAATACGCGCTTAGGCTTCCTTGTGCCCTAAATGGACACAATGGACACATATTTGCTTTAAAGGAGCTCGGCCCCAGCAATCCATGTAAATTCCACATATTGGATGAGTGTCTTTGAATCCTCCAGCCCAAGCACATGAGTTCGCAATCATGCTGGAGGAACTGCAAAGGTTCATATCACGTCCCGGATTCTGCAGCCTTTCTCCACTGAAAGGCAGGTTGAGCTTTCAGGTTTCTGTCAGGTGCTGGGCGGTGCAGCTTAGTTTGAAACGGTAAATATCTGAGAAATGTTCACTTTAACTGAATTGCCCTCAGTCTGTTGGAGGGGGGAAAAAAAAAGGGGTTGCATCCCTTTTTCTTTGAGATTAAAACTGATGGGCTAGTTCTGCCTCATTCTGTCTTTTCAGTAGAAATTTATCCRTTTCTAGCACATTCACTGTAGTTATTTGCAGCGCTCTCTGCCTGTTGTGCAGCAGAGGGGTTGCTGCTCTCGTCCTCCTTGGCTGGTCCGTGTGGATGCCCAGGAGCTCTGGACTGGAGGATGTTCCTCCCCCGCTAGCCTGAGCTTGCTTGCTCTGCCTCTGGGTAATCGCTCCACGTCTCTCCATCTTCAGAAGCTGAATAATTCTCCCTCTCCCTGTCTTAGCTTATTATGATGGCCTTTTTGTTTTCTTAGCACTGTTTTAGCTAGAATAACAAACTGTTGTTAATCTACAAAGTTTTGAATTCAACTTTGTCAATGCTGAGCTCCTTTTTTTTGTAGTTATTTTTAATGTAATTTTTTTTGTCTCTGGCAGGGTCGAGTAGTGGAGAATATTTCTAAAAGATGTGGGGGTTTCTTGCGGAAGTTGAGCCTCCGTGGCTGTCAAGGAGTGGGAGACAACGCGTTAAGGTACTGGCATGGCTTTGTTTGCTCCTAAACACAGCGCAAAGAATGATTCCATTTCCGCCATCGAAAAGGACTTGAGTAATTTGGGAGTACTTTGGGATTGAGATCTTAAAACCTCCAAAAGCGGTAGCACATAAGCCTTTTTGTTATATTGKTTTTTTTGCCTTAACACAGTAGCTATTTTCATCAATATAAATAACTTACCGGGATAAGCAGGATAAATAAGGGGCACTGAATGACAAACTTCTGCCTTTAGTCTGCAAAGTCCCTACACAAGATACAGGACAGCCCTAGTTACTTTTTKTCCTTTTTGCTTGAGGCAGTTGCTTAAAACTTTCTGATGCTTTGATGTTAAAGCGAATGTTTTAGAACACAGAGAAATCTGTCAATTAAAGAAAGCTGTGTTTTATCTTTCCTTTATGAAGGACATTTGCACAGAATTGCAGAAATATTGAAGTTCTGAACCTAAATGGCTGCACCAAGATCACAGATGCGTGAGTACCATTCTCTTCTCCCTGTCATCCTCTTTGCTGCCTGCCCTGTGTTGTTTTCCCCATCTCCTGTGGAAGGGGAGGCTAGGCTGGGATGTGCAGTAGGCAATTATAATGCATATCACATGAAATGTGTATGAATAAACACATCAGATGACACTGTTGTGTGTTCTCTTGCAGTACATGTACCAGTCTCAGTAAGTTCTGCTCTAAACTCAGGCACCTTGATTTGGCTTCCTGCACTTCCATAACCAACTTGTCTCTGAAAGCACTGAGGTAGGAGCTGCCAACATTGACATTTGCCAGTTGACTGCAGGTAGCTTGAGCTGCCCYGTGGTTGCCTCAGCAGACACTGAAATGTGGATGCAACCACATTGTGAATGAGGGTGAGATGTCTTCTCAGACTGCTGAGGAGACACATAACTACTTAAATCTGCTAAAGGGAATTGCCAAGTAATCTAGAAAAGGAAGGGAAAAATCAGATATTGGTGGGAAGAGATTGGGACAGAGAAAAGGAGGCAAAAAACACTAAAGGTAATAGGGGCTGAGCTATTAAGACATTTTTAGTAATGTCCCAGCTGTATCATGGAAAAATAAGAGGAGGGTGCAGCTGGAAGAAGAACATAGCTTTGAAAAAGCAAATAAGTGACTACATTATTTTTGTAGCAGGATATTTCTCYGCTCCAGGGGTTTCCTATTTGTCTCTAATTTCACAGGCTCAAATTTGTGCTGTAGTTATCTCAAATACATGAGGGCATGTATACCTCTGCACGAGGGCAAGTCACCTGTGTGAATCTCACTCCTCTTGGCAGCTGTTTGTCAATGCAGAGTTGCACCTGGGAAGTTAGAAACAGCACGGCAGAAGTCATCCCTTTGTTTGCATTTCGATGAAGGTGGTTTGTTGTATGCAGATCCAGAAAGCTCCTAAATTTTGTCCTGGTATGAGAGTTGGGAGGTGTCCAAAAGGGGATGAATCCGTATTTTGCTGTGCTCTAAGGAGACCGAAGCTCCCACTCCTGCCTTTGGAGAGGTCTTTGCATCTGGGGATGATGTTTGACCAAGCCAAGTTCCCTGGATGGGGGCCTCCTGTGCAYGTGGGGATTCCACAAATGGGAATTTCCTAGATTCTGGCTTGAAACAGCATTTCTCTAAATAAACAAATTTGCACCTGCTTTTCCTTTCGTCTCCCAAGCGAGGGATGTCCACTGCTGGAACAGCTGAATATCTCCTGGTGCGACCAAGTGACCAAGGATGGCATCCAGGCCCTAGTGAGAGGTTGTGGGGGACTCAAAGCCCTGTTTCTGAGAGGCTGCACCCAGGTATGGCACTGCAGAGAGCACTCCAACAGAGTGAGGACTGCTAGTTTCTGCAGGAACTGAAAGTATGGGGATGAAGTCTTGTAGTTTTATTGGTTTTTTTTTTTTTTCTATTTCCAGAAATATTATGTTACTGAAATTATTCACAGTCTGTCTGGCTGGAGATTAAGTGCTTTTATTGAAATTTCTTAATAGCTTTGAGCTCAGCGTGAATAGTAGGACAGTGAACAAATTGCATATCTAGCTGTGAAATCATTCTTCCTTTTTTTCACTACTGGGAACACACTGAAAGAGTGTGCATTGTTTTTAAGATAACTCTGTTACTCATGCCTGGACCCATCTTTGGAAGGCTCAACGTTTTAGAGAGTCTGGTGGTACTTTGATCTGTAACCAGGTGAGAGGATTTTCCCTGCACGTCTCTTGGATCTCTAGCTAGTCAAAGAGAATCGCAGTGAATGTGAGCTCTTTGTGAAGGCTTCTCTGCAGCCAGTTGGAAACATTATCCCATTCCCCTACGTACATTTAGATAGCTTTTGAGGTAGGTGATAGTACATGCTGAAGAGACTCCCTGAAAAGATTTGTGATACTCATTTTTTGGAATATAAATGATGCACTGACTCCTACAGCTGGTACTTGACTTCCTTGCTCCTTATTCCTTTGGTTATTTAGGAACATTTATTTATTTTCTTATTTATATCATCACCGATACAGAGAAAAACAACTGTGTGTTTTTATTCTGCAAAAAGCATGTTTTTCCTGTGCATGCATGCAGAAAAACGTAAAAATTATAATAATGCAGTTGTGTATGAAAGTAATGCGCTTGTGTATAAAAAGCAATAACACACATTTTGTGTGCAAGCAAGCTTGGCTGTCGGGGCTGTAGTCAGTCATTTTTCAGTCATTTATAAGATGGGTGTATGTGGCTATAAAAAGAGGACTCGATCAGAGACATAACAATCTCCACCTATTTTTGGAGTTTGGATTATAGAAACAGCTTGAGCTGCTAGTAATTTATAGAGTCCTGAGAAATATTGATGTCAATACATCCTTGTTATCAATTATTTGCCATCTGTTCTTACAGATTTAAGAATTGCAGGCTTTCTTATTTTCGGAAAGCTTCATGGATGGCTGTTGTACTCCCTCTGATGAAATAACACTTTATTTGAGAGTGAAACTGCAACTATTGCAGTATAAAAACATGTTATTTGTAGGCCCTCCCTGGATCCTAGTGAGGAAATACCTAAATTTCTGTAAATAGTTTCTGATTTCACTTCTTGCTTGCTTTGTCATGCCTGTCAGATCAGATCAGCGTTTCTTTAAATCAGTAACTTGGTGCTGTGGGTCTTTGAACCCTGCCCCGAGGTGGTAAGAAGTGATGTGCACTCAATGCTATGTATTTTGAGACTGATATACTGCCCTCCCTCCCTCCCTGTACATATCCCAGCCATGGTGTTTTATTGTTCTGAAAGCTCTCTTTACAGATTATTCGAAGAATTAAGAGGTTGCTTCATTCTCTGTTCCTTTTCTTTGCAGCTTGAGGATGAAGCTCTCAAGTACATCGGCGCACATTGTCCCGAACTGGTGACTTTAAACCTTCAAACATGCTTAGTAAGTAAACCTGCTTGAGATTTCTCAGCTCAGCCATTGTGTATTTTAGACCATCTTCAAACACAACCGTGTAGAAGGTCCTTTTTCCCAGAAACACCATCATCTGTGCAGACAGGGCAATTAAGAAAAAGAAAAAAAATSAAAAAARATGAAAAACAGAAACAGCTTTTTGGTAATGTTGAATAAGCCCCCAAAACACTGTTTTAGCGTTCAGTTTGTCAGAGCTGCTTGTCTCTCTGCCCTGCCCACAGGGCTCGTAAACTCATTTGYAGGACTAGCTGGAAAAATTCTTTCCATTGGGCTGGAATGTTTGTTCAAGCCAGATCCACTCCAGTCTCTTTTTAAAATCGAACCAAGAAGTGCAGTTGCCATGCACAGGATTGTCAACCAGTTATTCTGCAGGGCCAAAAATATATGTTTAAGCCAGGACAGAAATTGTAAGGAGCTTTTTATACCCTCATGYATCTACTCCACACAGTGAATGCCTAGGCACTCCCTTCCTTTCCCACTGGAACAGGCAAGGCTTCCAGGGCTGCAGGACTGTCCTTTTTTTTTTTTTTCTTTCTCTCCAGTGTACAAAGGACTTTTAGCAAATCCTAGACTGACTAAAGGTTTGGTGTCCATCCACCTGAGCCTGGCTCCTTGCAAGGAAGATGTGAACTSTTAATAGCAAATGCCAGAGCTGCATCTGAAATCTGGGCAGGATTTTCCTTTTTTAAGTTCCTTGGAAGCTGTAGGAGTGAGCGAGGCTTAACCTGGGCCACCTCTGCCTGTCTGTTCATTGAGTCGGCCTAGATGATCTTGAGAGGTCCCTTCGAAGCTCAGCCGTTCTGTGGTGACCCTGGTGAGCAGCTGCACACAAACCTGGATTTCTAAACCCTGGCACCCTCTGCGTGCGTCACTCATCGTCCCACGCAGCTCGTGCCACAGCTGGGCTGAGTCCCGGGGCCTTCTGCACTCGCAGGGTAACATCTGGAACCGATTTGAGCACTGTTGGCACCCAGCACTTGTTAGCAGAGAACTGGAATGAGCCCTCTGTATCCAGAGGGGGTGCAGATACAACAATCTGCAGCCAGATTGATGGAGTCGYTAGGGCCCTGGCCTGGATTTGCTGTGGTCTAGACTACAATCCAGTGTCTTGCAGCTGAAATTTTGGTCCCCAACCATTGAGATGTATTTTTAAAAGACTATTTGTAAGGAAAGAAGCAAACAAAACTTATTTTCTGTGCGACTATGACTTTACAGGTGCTCTTTTTTTCACCTTTTCTTTTGTTCTTTACGAGCAAGTGTTGCAAAGGAAGCCAAGGGTTGCTTGTGTTGCCCCGTCTTTCCCCAGTGCAGAAGCAGTCTGGCTCAGAAACGTGTCCCACATGTGGAAGCCCGTCCAGAATATTGCTGCAGAGCAGCTTGGCCTGTCCAGCTGCTCCCATGAAATGTTTGAATGCATTTTTTTCTCTTTTTATTGCTCAAAAGAAGCATAACTTGGCCCGAGTGAAGCGCCTGCTTGGAAGTCTTGAGGGCAAAATGTGCAGCGCATTGCACGTCCACCTACGTTGTTATGGCTTGTGATGTTGTTGTTGTTTTTCTTGTAGCAAATAACAGATGATGGTCTCATTACAATATGCAGAGGATGCCACAAGTTACAATCCTTGTGTGCTTCAGGCTGCTCTAACATTACAGATGCCATCCTGAATGCCCTGGGACAGAACTGCCCAAGGCTTAGGTAAGTTTTGGTGCAGGCTTACCTAAGTTTCGTGACCTGTTGCCTATTTGAGCATAGGAGCTTGGTGACATGCTGTTATAACATCRAGCTGCTTAGGCTCGGGGGGGGTTCTCTAGTCTGAAACTTCATTTCTGAGTTTATTTTCAGGCTTCTGCTGTGAGGTGAGWGCAGCTGCACACAAACTTTGGTTTCTAAGCTCTGTGCAAGTGGAACAGTGATAAAAGAGCTCCCTGCTGTGGTGGTGTGTTCTGCCAACGGCTTCACTTCCTAACAGTATTCTTCCAAACCGCTTGTACATCTACATTTTTATAATGGAAAACAGTTCAGGTTAGGTTGCCCTTGTACTGAGAACTGAAAACACATTTAATCAGCAATTTTTCTTCTTGATAGGTGATTTTTAACAGGGTTTTAGTGATTATATAGCAGATGGAATTGTGTCAGTTTTGACTGTGCTTGAAAGAGGGGGCTTCCAGCWTCATCTCTGCAGGTGCTTGCTTTTTTGTTATTAAGATGCTTATTCTTATTAGACAAGTTTCTTCAAGAATATTTTGCTGTAATTCAGAAAATGACCCGGTGCAGAAAGAAGACAGCGATTATCTGGTATCTATAACAGCTGTGTGGATGGAATTATATGGCTTAAGATACAGTGTCGTCCAGGGGGGAGAAAAGAATCCTTTTTTTTCTCCTATGATCAGCTGATTTAAAGAATTATGGGTACAAAAGTACAACATACAAGTGTATGGAAACCAAAGAGGAAGGTAAAACATGACTTCAATTCCATGTGGTTTCTGGGCTTATGTTTAACTGCAGTTTTAGGGCATGAAGTTTCATAAAGCAGAATGCAGATGCATTTCAGGAAAGTTGGCTTCCTTTTCTCTAAAGGAAGAGAAATACAGAAATGCCAGGAATTAAAYGTCTTTAGAACTGCGGTAGCTGTTTGGCAGAAGGTTCACCCGTTGTCACAGAAGCAGCCGTTTGCCTCCTTCCCAATCTTCTGTTGTGGCATTAAAGATTTACTCTTTCCTGCCTGCCCTCCAGGGTGCCCTACACACGAGCTTGTATTAAAGCCCATTTCACAGTGAGCTCTGTCCTTGGGGCAAAAGGAGAATAAACAAATAAATAAAGGAGAATAAAGAAAAAGAAGCCTGACTTCTTTTGTATTTTTTCCTGTGACCCGCGCTCAGGTGTAGCGGGGAGATGCTCTGTGCAAATCGTCCTCTCGGAGGGCACAGCCTAAAGCGGGTCAAACTTTCCTGGGTTGCTGGCAGCTTTTACTGAAACACTCTGAAAGGCGAAATGACTGCACCATGGTTATTGTAAATTCTTTCTGTGCAGAATATTAGAAGTTGCAAGGTGTTCTCAGCTAACAGACGTGGGCTTTACTACCCTAGCTAGGGTAAGTGCTGATTTCCACYCGTTCACCAAGTCTCTCTGCTTTGTTTTCTTGATAGATCTCAACTACCAGTAGCTTTCTCTCCTGCATGCAGATGCTTGTCGTGTTTTTGGTTTTGAAGCTTGAGGGGAAGTTAAGTGATGTAAATTAGGCTGTACATAATACCTGGTGTCTTCAGGATTGTCCTGAGCCCCCATCTAGGARGACATGCGGGCAATTTGAGATGTCRAATACTTGGGAGTTATGATCTCTTAATGTTTTATTAGTTTAATCTGCGTCCTGTATGACTGACCTGTAATTTAATTTCCTTTACTTTCCCTGAATAAAGGCAATTTGCTGCCTATAAGTGAGGAAAAAATGCTAGCTTTTCTTTAATATACTTAATTTTCTCTAGTATATTTGATTTGCTGCTTAAAGAAGCAGCAAACTTTCCCTTCAATCATGACATTTTCATGGAGAGAAACATTCCCTTCTAAGAAAGGACTGTCTTTACTCTCGATGTGTTTATATTTGCTGTCTGAACTTTGCACTGATTTTGTGCACTCGCTCTTCTGCTTCTTCCTAGAACTGCCACGAGCTGGAAAAAATGGACCTGGAAGAGTGCGTCCAGGTAGGAGGTGCTGGGGTTGTGGTTGAAACTTGTACATCTGTAGCACTGCAGCAAAAATCAAAAGCTGCTAGGCTGCTTTTCCAGCTCGAGAAGGATTGCATCTACTCGAGAGCCTATGGAAAAATCGGCCAAGCCTAAGGACAGATTGGAATAAGATAAAGACGGTGGAGATGATAGGATTTTGTGTCCTGCCATGAGAACGGTTTGAGCCCAGTATTCKGTACTTCCTGATGTTTACAGGGCAGAAATGCAGGCGATCACAAGAGGAACTTAAAATGGTCCAGACAGGAAGTGATTTTAAAAATGAGCCCAGAAAGGAAAAATTGGACTGTGTCCCCTGGACTGCTCTGAACAGACATAGCCCAGCAAGTTCCCTCCTGGACACTTTTAGATTAGAGCTCCATTGGGTCAAGGCTCTCTTTCTTCCTGAAGAACAGGGCAGCCATCTGCAGCGTTGGAAGGGGGTTTCACACGTCTGCTGCTTTCAGGAGCMAGTGCTTAGGAGGAGTTGTGCTCTTGGAGCTGTCTGCTCACTGGCCTCCGCTGTGAGCTTGTCTCATGACGGCTGTCCAGGGAGGTGAGAAGCAGCAGCAAGGCAGGCTCGGCAACCGAGCAGTCCTTCGAGCACCTCCGTTGGTTTCTGATTTGGCCGGGTAGGAATCGAGTTCCTGAGGGACTCAGAGGAGTGACCGTGGCAAAAGTTTAGGGGAAGAAAGGCAAAAGTTTAGGGGAAGAAAGGCAAAAGTTTAGGGGAAGAAAGGCAAAAGTTTAGGGGAAGAAAGGCAAAAGTTTAGGGGAAAGCGTAGGGGAAAAATAGGCTTTGTGCAAAGTGTCCAGCATGAAAAGGCTTTTCCCTTTTTTTCCCCTCTGCAGATAACAGACAGTACACTAATCCAGCTTTCCATACACTGTCCACGGCTTCAGGTTCTGGTGAGTAGTATGAGCAAGACGTGCAGCGTTTTCCTCCTGTGAACAGCAGGCTTTCAGGTGCTGCCTGTGGGGGTGGTTGTCTCTTTGACTTCATAGTTGTGTTGGGAAAGCCTGGAAAAACTCCKCTAGAAACTCGACCCTGAGGAACCTATTGTCCCTCCCCTACTGCTAACATTAAATCATATGCCAGGCACCCAGAGCTGCCTGCAAGTGAATTATAGGACAGTGCAGAGGCAGTGGTGCTGGCTTCTTACCTGGTGGAGACAGAGGCTGCTAACTACCTGTGTCTGGGTGCAGAGCTTATCCCACTGTGAACTGATCACGGACGACGGGATTCGCCACTTGGGGAACGGAGCCTGTGCACACGACCGCCTGGAGGTGATCGAGCTGGACAACTGCCCCCTTATCACGGACGCCTCCCTGGAGCACCTGAAGAGCTGCCACAGCTTGGAGAGGATAGAACTGTACGACTGTCAGCAGATCACACGAGCAGGAATCAAGAGACTCAGGGTAAAAAGCAAAATAAACGAGTGCTCACGCCACAGCCTCGCTGCATCTGGTGGGGAGGCAGGAGAGCTCTTACAAAGCCCCCATAATCTGGCGCTCGAGTGTTTTGCCAGAGCAATCCTCTATAAAGTTAATGTCTTCCTCCACCGAGAGAAGGTGGGATGGGTCTGAACACKAGCGGGTGGGGAAGAAGTGTGCTTGCTGTGCCCGTTGTGGAGGAGTAGAAAGGAGAGCGGGAGACCCCGCATGCGCCTGCTTGCTTTAACGTGCACCTACCCTTGATGGTGTTCATTAAACCTGGGATCAAGAATTAGTGCCACGGCAGACGTGTAGAATGGCACCTCCACCTTGACAACTCTGTGAATTTAGTGTAGACTGTAGAGTGCTTTATACTGATACTTCCCATTTATATTAAAAGATGGAGCTAATCTGTAAYGCAGTCAGTTTGCTGCAGAGGCGGGAGGCTGTATGGCCCTTGTGGATGGGATACGGAGCCAGAGCAGCTTCGTCACTAACTGGATCATTTTAAGACACCCATGTCCCAAGTGATTCCTTCCCGTCTTGGTTTCTGCATCTGTAAAACAAGGGGAATGGCACCCTTTTAACTGCAAAGAGCATCCAAATACCCCAATAGGCAGCTAAACCAGGCCCCRCTCAGCCTCTCTTCATCTGACTCCTGCGCTGTCGCTGTTGCTGCTGCCTTACACGTTGTGTTTCTCTTTTCAGACCCATTTACCCAATATTAAAGTCCATGCCTACTTCGCTCCTGTGACTCCACCTCCCTCCGTTGGGGGCAGCAGACAACGCTTCTGCAGATGCTGCATCATCCTATGACACTGGACGTGGGCATCCTTGCAAACTGAGTATTTAATAACACTTGTAGAGTTACGGTGGACACCAGTATCTTCGAGGAAAGCGATACCAGTGTCATTTGCAAGGGCCAGTGAAAGGGGCCTGTGGTGCCAGGCCCTGTAGCCACCCATACACATACGTATACACACCCCACCAGTTGCAGCAGCCCCGTGAACTCGGGGCTGTGGGAGCTGGAGCTGCGTTGGCTTCTTCTGTAGGTGGATTGGTCTGATTCTGAACCATTCCCACTGGGCATGCTCAGCCAGAAGCAGTGCGGTGAGGAGGGTCTTGAGAACCTGCAATGACTGATGCTGCTGTTGAGAGTTGGAGTAGTACCTGAAATCCTTGGAAAGGGGGAGAGGGAGAGAAAGGAAACATGCTTTAACCATACATTACTGTTCAGGAAAAAAAAAAAAAACATAAAGAAACACGTTTTGTGTCCCTTTTCAGTGAGGGAAGCCAAGGGCAGCCGGCTGGGCTGCGCTCTGCGTCCCGGGCCCTGCTGGCCGCCCTGAGCATGTTCCCCTTGACGGTTCCTCTGTCCCTTCCGTGTCTGTAGCGGTCAGCTCAGAGGCTTCCTAGGTTGTTGTGATACAGCTTGAAATCTCCTAATGTCAGCCTCATTTTTTTTACCCTTTCCATGTCCTGCTCCTTTTTTTTTTTTTTAAACAAATTTCTAATTTTTTTTTTTTGAATTTACCAAACAAATTATGAATCGACAATTAAAGGGTACTTTTCACCATCAGAAGCCCGTGCTACCCTTTTAAGAAGATCTTAAAACAGAAAGTGAGCTGAAGGGCAGGCCAGGCTCTCCTCGGCCCGTGTTTTACCAGTGGTTGGGTGTCCCCTTTGGTTTCATGGTGCAGGTTTTACCCCCGTGATGAGGATATAACCCTTGAGAGGGGGGGCGAGCTCCCCTCTCTCCCCGCGGCTCTTTCCACCTTTCCCACCCACTTCGGAAGGAGCAGCRAAGTAGGATTTTGTTTGTTTGTTTTTCTGCTTCTTGCCCTGCTCGAGACATAACGACTCCCTAATTGAAGCAGAAGGAGCAGCAGGGTCGGAAGTGCCGCGGCGGGCGCCGGGGCGCTGCGCGGCCAGCCCACCTCGCCCAGGTAAGCGGGGCGCGGCCGCGACGTGCTGGGACGAGCCGCTTTGGAGGCGCTCGGGGCGCGGCGGAGCCGGGCGACCCCGGGAGCGAGGCCGGGCGGCGGGACCCCCCGAGGAGCCGCGGCTCCAGGGCCGGCTGCCTTCGCCTCGCCAGGGCTCTCCCAGCGAGGACCGTGTGTCGCGGCCCGCTCTCGGCGCTGTCCCCCAGAAGGGCCCTTTGGCCCCACGGGAGCTGCGTCCCCTTCACCTACAACTTAATTCCCCCCCGTCAATACGCGCTTCACAGCGTCTTGCGGAGTCTGCCGGGAAGGCCCCRGCGCCGCTGCGTTTGGAAGGATCCTGCCCATTCCTCTCCCATGGATTGCTTTGAATCCGATGTATTTATTCACCCGCCTCGGCGCTGCGGTCCGCCCTGCTCCCGGAGCCTGGTCGTGGTGTGCAGCCCCGCTGCGCGCGGCGCTCGGGGCGCTGAGGGAGAGCGGAGCTGCGCGGGCGGCGCGCCGGCCGCTCACAGGATTTGCACAAACAAACACGGGGGTTCCTGCAGCTTGGGGCAGGCGGGAGCTGGAATGGGTTTGTAACCTAGGGTAGAGTTGACTGACTGATCTCTTTGTAACAAAGCCGTTTTCAAGGGAAAAACTTGAGAATTACAGAACCCAAAGCATTATTTTTTTTTTTTCCCGCACAGGGTAACAGCATAAGGTAGCTCAAAACCAGTTGACAGTGTCCTTTTAAGTCAAATTATCCATCTTTAAATGGACTCTTCCTGATGTTTGTATTTATAAATACCAATAAAGAACCATTTTCCAAGCCTGGTCTTTCCCTGCGGCTCCCGGGGGGGGGGAAGAGCCCTCGGGGGCGCCCCGGTTGTGCCCGAGAGCCGGGTTGGCGGCGGCCTCCTCGTCCTCCGCGTCCTCCGCGTCCTCCTCGTCCTCCTCGTCCTCCTCGTCCTCCGTGCGCGCCGCGGTCGGTGTCGGGGGTTGTTGGCTGCAGGAGGAGTGGGTGCCAGGGGGGGACGAGCGGCGTCCTGCGCCCCCCCCGCCGCGTTCCGCCCTGGTGCCGGCACCATCCGCCGATCCCCGTGCAGTTTGGGGGTGTTTCTAGGTATTCATTTATTTCCATTACATGTTTCTATGTATACGCTTATTTTAAAGACCCAAGGAAACGCAGATTTGGGTGTATAGGTGTCTGGGCTGGCTTGTACATGTACACCCCCCCTACACTCCCTGTTCCCCCCCCCATGCTGCAGGGTCACCTTGGTTCCCCCCGTTGTCCCCCCCGGCCCCGTGGTCCCCTCTGCTTTGTGACGCCGGGGCAGCGCCGCAGGCGGCAGCAGACGGGCCGGGGCTCGGCGGTGAGCGCAGGGGCGGCCGCCGCTCCCCTCACCTGTGTGATGAGCTGGGGGGGTCTCTGTGCTGGGTCCTGGGGTGGGGGGGGAGGCACAGCTTAGGACCTCCCCTGGGTTTGGGGGGGATGGGGGTCCATGGGGGTGCTGTGGTGTCCCCTCACCCCGTCCCGTCCCTCCTGCAGCATTGACATCGGCAGAGCCGTGCCCGGGGCGGCGAGGACAGCACCAGCGGCCATGGATTTGGTGAGGAGCCGCTGGGAGCAGGTCCGGGAGCAGGGCGCGATGCCACCCGCCCCGGAGGCCGCCACGCGCCCTGTCCCCACAGGTGCTGGAGGACATCGAGGAGGACAAGCTGGAGGTGGCGGTGCAGGCGGGGGGCACCCTGGGCACCCCGGGGCCGGCGGGCGAGGCGGCGGGCRCCCCGCGCGCGCAGGGCCGCTACCTGCCGCTGCTGCAGAAGGACAGCCTGGAACGCGTGCTCGGCCTCATCTGCGACGTGCTGGACGGGGCGCCGGGCGCGCGGCT
>NW_020454328.1:1313525-1316630 GCF_003342845.1 Nothoprocta perdicaria | reverse complement strand
GGCCAGCACGCAGGGCTCGCTGCTGTCCTGCGAGCAGCACGCGGAGCTGGCGCTGGTGCCCAGCGCGAGCAGCAGCGACGAGGCCATCGCCGCTGCTCCCGACACCGACGCCAGCAGCAGCGGCAGCAGCGGGGAGCAGCCGCAGGCCGAGAGCAGCAGCGGCGGCGGCGGCAGCAGCAGCAGCAGCGAGGAGAGCCCCGAGCCCGCGGAGGAGCCCGCCGAGGCGGCCGGCGAGCCGCGCGACGGCTGGTGGCGCAAGGCGCCGGCGCGGGGGGACGCAGCGCAGCTGCCGCCGGCGCACAGCTGCGCCGCTCAGCACCAGCTGCTGCTGTGGCCCGAGGCGCCGGGCGCCGGCCCCGCGCTGCAGCTCGAGCAGCTCCTGGCCAGCCTGCAGCCCGCCGAGCGGCAGCAGCTGGAGGCCGAGGTGCTGCGGCAGCCCCTGCTCGCCCGCGCCCGCCGCCTCTTCGACTCCTGGCTCCGCTCCTCCGACAGCGCCAAGGCGGCCGCTCCGCCGCACGAGGTAGGGAGCGGCCCCGCGGGCTCTGGGAGCAGCTTTCCCGGCGGATGCAGCCCCGGGTTCAACTCCTCRCCTTGCAGGACGTGCTCAAGGAGCTGGTGGCGGCCCTGCAGCACAAAGCGTCCAGCACCCCCACGCCACCGTGGGCGCCCAGCACCCCCGAGCACCCACGCGTGGCCCAGCCCGAGCTGCCCCCCTCCTTCCTGCAGCGCATGATCCAGAAGCTCGGCCTGAAGACGCTGGGCAGGAGGGAAGCGCAGAAGCCCTAGGGCGCCTGCCCAGGTAGGGGCACCTGCTAGCCACAACACCTGAGCTGCTGGCCCGGCCACAACGGGGCCGGCTGGAGGCTCCGTCCCCCTTGGGGCTCTGGGTGGTTAGGGATGGAGAGCAAGGCTGAAAACCCACGAGAGAGGCCCAGGAGGGAGGGTAGCAGGTTCGGATACGCTCCTTTATTTAATCCCCTCAGGTGGAAAGCACTATGTACACACGACAGCCACCCCTYATTTCTTGGTCTCCTCCTCCTTGGAGAGGGTCTTGATGATCTCCTCCTTCTTGGCTTGCAGACGTTCCTCCCGGCGCTTCCGAGCCTCCTTGGTCTTGGACCTGCGAGCTTCAGCCTGGTCACTGCAAGAAGTTAAGAGTTCATGAACGCATAGGGATTATTTCGAGCCGCCCAGATAAAGCCTTTAACACTGGCCTGGTCTCTCTTCACCGCACAGCGCCCGGCACGTTTGGGCATCCCCGGCCCTGCTGTCCCCAGCCCCGCTTGGCCGCCAGCCCCGGGGGGACGCTGGGCTCCGCGCGGGGCTCTGCTGCCCCACGCCGCCAGGCTCCGGCCGAGGCCGCGCTGTGATCCTTGGCCCAAGTCTGACACCCAGCCAGCCCCRGCCCTCAGCTCCTCCCCGGTGAATCATGTACTGACGTGAGGAGCTGGAGCAGTCATTCTAGCAGGGCAGGGGCCCGGGAGCGGCTCCCAGCTGCCACACGCACAGCCAGGCGCGCACAGCGCGGCCAGCRCTACGGACTGGCCTCTGCCTTCGGCCAGTCCTGCCCGCTTCTGCTTAGATTTGGCACCAGAGCCCCAGACAAGGGCACCAGAAGCCCCTTGCAACTTGCTCTGCGGGCAGCTAAGTTCATTACCCGCCCCGCTTCCGCATCGCTCGGGACAGAGGCTGAGCACCGAGCAGACACTTACGCCAAGAGCTTCTTGCGAGCCTTGTCTGCCTTGAGCTTGTGGATGTGCTCCATCAGGATGCGCTTGTTCTTGAACACGTTACCCTTGACCTTCAGGTACAGGCTGTGGTACCTGAAGAACACAATGGGCCGGAACCGAGGCTGTCAGCGTGGCCCACCTGCCGTGACAACCTCGTCATCCCCAAGCTACAAAGCTGCTGCACGGTCGTTTTGTCTGTCCCCTCCCTCCTGGAGGCAGGAGGGGGCTTCCCTGGGAAACCGCCAGGATTATTCCAGAGCAGTTCCCAGCGCCACGCTTTCTTGTGCCAAGCTGCAGCTTCATGGACCAAGCAAGGCACCGCCAAGCAGCAAGGGACCCTCCCCACCCCGCACGGCCTCACATGTGGCGGTCGATCTTCTTAGACTCCCTGTATCTGCGGAGCAGGCGCCGCAGGATTCTCATTCTCCTCATCCAGGTGACTTTCTCAGGCATGCGAGCGTTGGCCGTACCCTTTCTCTTACCTCGGGAGAGAGCACAGGATGAGAACATGCCCCAGGTTTCTGCAAGCCCAACAAACCCCCTCTGCTCCAACCTTTAATCCCTCTTTTCACTAACAGAGAAGGGCATCACCACGCCAGCTACATTTTTAGACCTTGCCATCAGACCTCTAGAGTTGTTTGCTCAGGACAACGTTGGAGGCGAATCAAATACCATGGGAAAAACCAGATATTTGCTGCGGCTCGGAGGGAGAGCCGGCACTTACCGATGCCCATGTGCCTGCCCTTGCGGCGGGCCAGGGTGTTCTTCCTGCAGCGGGCCCGCGAGTGCACGGTCACGGGCTTGCGGATGATCAGGCCATCCTTGATGAGCTTCCTGATCTGCTGGCCTAGGGAGAAACGCTCCACCGTTAACAACGGCAACGAAAGCAAAGAGAGAAGGAAAGGATCCGGCACCAAGGATGAGGCAGAGCCCTACATCCCAGGGCCTCCCTTGCGCACCCGGGGTTACTTACTGCTTTCCCATCCCCTTCCCCCCTTATCAGCTGCCTTGAGCAGCTACCACGCKCCAAAACCACCGCAGTTTTGTGACTGTGCTAGAAGCTGTCAGCCCGGTGTCCACGTCCCGAGCGTCGGCCTCCCACCCAGGGCAGCCACCACGCGGCCCCGCGCGGAGGGCAGCGCGGGGCGGGCGGCCGCTTACGCGAGTTGGCGTTGGCGATCTCGTTGGTCTCGTTGGGGTCGAGCCAGACCTTCTTCTTGCCGCAGCGCAGCACGCTGGACGCCAGCCTCTTCTGGAGCCGCAGCATGCTGCGGGGCGGCCGGGCGCCTCAGCCGCGGCCCGGCCGGGCCCGCCGCCACCCCGCTCCCCTCAGCCGCGCCGCCATTTCCCCTCCTCGGCCCCGCCGCCACCCCGC
>NW_020454328.1:1305683-1312939 GCF_003342845.1 Nothoprocta perdicaria | reverse complement strand
GGGGGGGGCGCGGCACGTGGGGCTGGGGGAGCATTGGGGTTAAGGGAGGGCGGGAATTGGGTGGGAATTTGGGATAACCGGGGCTGGGGGCCGCCCGCGGGGTAGGGACAGGGCCCGGGGCTTGTCCTGGGGCTGCCCGGGCCTGTCCGGGCCTGTCCACGTTGGGGGGGCTGGAGAAGCCCCGTGTCCGGGGGGCTCCGTGGGCCGCGTCCCGGTGTCCCGGGCCACGAGCAGCCCCTGCGGGACGGCGCCCCGGCAGCCGGAGGGGTCCCGGCCGCTCTCCCGGCCGTGGGGCTTGCAGGAAGGAGCAGGGGGTCCCTGCTTCACGGCGCCGCTCCCTGTCCCCCGGGGGGTCGCCCGGCGGCTGCGTCACCGGGGGGCTGCATTCCAGCCCCTGGGATCTGGCCTCGCTCCSGATGGCGTTCCAGCCCTTCCGCAGCCACAGGCCGTAGCGGCGCTGAGAAAAGGGAGGAATTGCGCTGAAAGCCCCTAAAAAGGCCCTGAACGCGGAGGTGGCAGAGCTGGGTCTGTTGGCAGAGGGGGTTTTATCTTCCCGGGGCTCTGTAACGGAGCGCAGGGGAGGGCCCGTGGTGCCACTGGCACCGTTTTACGTTTGGAAAACCAAGGCATGGACATCCGCAGTCATTTCGTATTTCCCTYGGACAAACGCACCTCTGTGAAAAGAAAAAGGAGTAGTGATAAGGCCAGGAATGAACCCCGTGACAAGTGACATCCTTTTTGTGAAAGAAAYGACCTAGAAAAGTGCTGGAGCCTCTCCAGGAACTGATTGTTGAAGAGTTCCTGGAAAAAGGAAAAACTTGCAAAACGGTGGTGTGCGAAAAACAGGGAGTTCTGCAATAGTCCTCTGCAATAAACAGCGGAGCTGACAATAAAGGGGGAGTTCTGCAATAAAGAGCGTGGCTGAAAAGCAAAGTGCTGCAGCGAACGCGCTGCGTTCCGACGACCTGGGTGTTCAGCAGTGCCCAAATGGGACAAACGGTGCCCGAAGGTGMCGTTTCCGCCGTGGTTCTGCTCCCTTGGGCTTCCCGAGGCCGCTGGTTGGAGGCGGGAGCCGCCGAGGGCCGGGGCGCAGCCGATGTGCGAGGAGAGGAGASCGGGGAGCGGATTTTGGGGTCCGTTTTGCGAGAGAAACGTGCTCCTGGTCCCCCCTYGGTGTCCCACGCTGGACAGGCCAAGGGCCTCCGTCCTCTGCCTCCTTCCCGGCCGGCACGGGCCTCCCACCGCCCAGTCCGGCCTCTGCTCCCGGCTGCATCCGCATCTGCAGCCTCCGTGCGGGGCCTGGAGCCCCCCGATCCATGCGGGAGGCGGGGATGGGGTAGGCGGAAGAATGGGCAGGGTGGGAATGCAGGATTCAGCAATCCCGGGGCACAACCGGCTCCAAGGAAGGCCACACGGATCCCAAGATGTCTCCACATTCCCGCACGGTATCCGTGGGTACCCTTGGGCTGCTCATCCCCCCAGCCTCCTTTCCCTATGGATCCCGGCCTCCGTTCCCTATGGATCCCCTGCTCCTTTCGCGACCCATGGGTGGGCGCAGCCGCAGGAGCCGGTGCCGGACGGGGGCTGCGGATGGAAAATGCGCCGTCAGCTTCCCGAGGCGCGTCGCTCCGCAGCTGCGGGGCCGGGCGCCCCAGGGGACCCCGCTCCGGGCGCCGCAGGGATCCCAAGGAATTTCCAACTTTCCAACAGCTGCCTGGGAGCCGGCGGCTGCGGCCCCTGCCGCGGGGTTGGCGTGGGATGAGATGAGCGTGGGCGGTCTCGGATCAGCCCCTAGTGCGGAGGAGGAGGAGGTGACGGCCCCATGGCAGGAGGGGGATGAGGGGACACGGGGGGACGGGGGTGGCCGTGTCCCGCGGGGCTCCCGCTGCTGCGGCCTGGCGGGGGCCGGTGGGTGCCCCAGTGCAGCCCCTTCCTGCCCGCACGTATCCCGACCAGGTCCCGGGGATGCCCCTTCCCATGCGGATCCCCCTGGGGAGCGAGCGGGGGCCGGGGGGGTTGGCGCACGGAGCGCCCCGAGCAGGAGCGGCGCAGAGACCCCCGAGGATTCAGGGATGGGACGGGAGGAGAAGCCGGGCGCGACGCGGGATTCGGGACGGGGCAGGAGCAGCGCCGGGCGCTGCCGTTTGGGGAGGGGGCCCGGCCGCCCCCGCCCCGCCCCGCGGTCACGAGCGGCCGCCCCCGCCGCGGCGAGGCGGGCCCCGTTCGCCGCCCGCCCCCTGCCCGCCCCGCTGCGGGGGATCCCCGCATCCCGCCGAGCATCCCCGCATCCCGCAGCGCGCTGGGAGCGGCCGCGGCGGGGGCGGAGGCCGCCGCGCCCCCCTCCCCTTCCTCCCCTTCCTCCTCCTCCTCCTCCTCCTCCTCCTCGTCCTCCTGCTGCCGCCGCTCGCCGGGGCCGGGCCCGCGCGCCCCGTTCGCCGCCCGCTCCGCCCGCTCCGGCCGCTCCATGGTGCGGGAGGGCGGCATGGCCCGCACGCCCTGCAGCTCCACGCAGGACATCCCCATGGACGTGTTCGACAACGCCGCCCTCCAGGTGACAGCTCCGGGGGGGACGCGGGGCCGGGGGGGGCACCCATGGGCCCCCCCAGCGCCACGGCCGGGCTCGCTGCGGCTCCGTCCCCCGCGGCCGCCGGCACCGGGGACATTTCGGCCCCTTCCAGGCAGGACAGGAGGGCTCCCACCCACGGGCGGGATGCTGTGGGGGGGACCCCGCGTGGGAGACCCCGATTCCCCCCCCCCGGTTTAATGGCAGCGCCGCGGGGCGGGGGGCGGTGCGCGGGTCCCCTGTCACTTGCTGTGTCACCGTGTCCTGGGGGCTTTGGCCCCTTGGAGCAGGGGGTCCAGCGCGGGGCTGGGAAACTTTTAGGAATGGGGCAAACTCTGCATGGAGCAGGTACCGGGGTGTCCCCCCCATCCCGAGTGCCAGGGCGGGGTGGCCGGTGCCCGCAGGAGCCGCCGGAGCAGGACGGGCAGTGCTGCATCCCGGGCTCCGCGCGGGCACCGGCCCCACGTGCGGCCAGAGCCGCCTGTACCGGGACAGAGCCCACCGGAGCGAGCGGGACGGGGGGCAACCGAGGCCCCCGCGGCTGCTGCCAGGCCGTGGGTGCGGGAGGGTCCCCCCCGCAGCTGGGGGGGGTTGCTCTTCACCCCCCGACAGCAGCAGGGCCCCCCGCCTTGGCAGGGGGACATTGCTGGAGCCTCGTCCCTGTCGCCTCCCCCGCGTGGCGCGGGGGCCCGGGGGGGCGAGGAGCCTAAAAATACCGGCTGGTGCCCTGCGTGGGGGGCGCGCGGCCCCGGCCCGGTGGCAGCTGGGCCCAGCTGTCCCCGCTCGCCGCCCCGGCCCGCGCGCCCGCCGGGGGGGCTGCCCCTCCTCCCCGTGTGCCCCCGCAGGTTGGGGGGAGTGCGCTCGTGGCACACGTGTGTGTCACACGTGTGCACAGGTACGGGCACAGGCACACGTGTGCAAGTGTGGGGCACAGCCATGCATGCAGGCCGCGTGGGTGTCCCCAACGTCCCGGCACCGCCGGGATGYTCCGAGATGCCCTGGAGCCGGCCGGGCACCGCGGCAGGGGGACAGGGACACGGGCAATGCCAGGGGGTGGCAGCGATGCCAGGGACGACGGCGATGCCGGGGGACAGCGGCTGTACTGGGGCACGGTGGCAATGCCGGGGGGTGGCGGTGGTGCCGGGGACAGAGGAGGCAGTGAGGATGCAGGCGCGGCCGGCCGGGCTCTCCCGCGGATCCAGTCATCCCAGTGCTCCCCGTGCTCTCCACGGAGAGCGGCCCCGGCGGATTCAACACCGGGCCCCAGGGACGGGCCGGCTTCCCGGGAAGGCCGGCTCCGTCCGCGGGGCGCCGCTCAGCAGCGCCCCCTCTCCGCAGGGCAAGTACAGCAAGCGCAAGAGCCGCTTCAAGCGCTCGGACGGCAGCACCTCCTCGGACACCACGTCCAACAGCTTTGTGCGGCAGGTGAGGGGCCCGGGGGGGGACACGCGGGGCCCCCCGCGGCCACCGGCGCCCGCGGAGCCGCTCGCTCGGCACCCCCCCGCGGCGCCGCCCCCCCTCCCGCCGCCCCGGTGGCCCCTGTCCCCTCCCGCGCGGGGCTAAATATACCCGGGCGGGCGGCGGGCGCTGAAACCGGAGCCGCGGGCGCCACCCCCGCCGCCCGCTGGCCCCCGCCGCGCCACCATGGACGTGGGCAGCAAAGACCACCACCATGAGGCCCTGGTGAGCCCCCCTCCCCGCCCTCCGCGTCGGGACCCCCCTGTGCCTCCCGTGCGCCCCCCTGGGCTCCGTGCGGCTGGCGGGGGGGGGCATCGGCCCCAGGTGACCTCCCGCTGTCCCCTCGCCCCCAGCAGGGCTCGCTTTGGGGGCGCCCCGTTTTGGGGGTCTTGGGGGGTCGGTGCCAAGCCGCAGTGCGCGCCAAGCAAACCATGCCGGGGGGCTCTGGGGGGGAATGAGGCTTCCTGGGGGGAAGCCCACGGGATTGCAGAGCGGCTGGGTGGCGGCAGCGCCGTTGCTGCCCTCGAGGAGGGCGTCCCGAGGCCGCCCGGACGCCTGGGCCCCTTCGCCAACCCTGTCCCGGGCTGACCCTCGCGCCCCCGGGACCGCTGCGGTCCCCACAGGGCTGTGGGGCGCGGCGGGGGACCCCCGCGGCCCCGTCCCCCGCGGCGCCCGTGCCCGGTGTCGCCTGTCGCCTTCCCGGCCGGAGCGCTGGGAACAGCTGCGYCCGGCGCCCGCCCCGCCGTAACCCCGGCCGTCCCGCGGGGAAACCGAGGCGCGGGGCAGGGCTGTGCAGGGGGGTGCCCGCTGACCCCCCCTGCCCCCCGTGCGGCGCCAGGGCTCGGCCGAGTCCTACACGAGCCGCCCGTCGGACTCGGACGTGTCGCTGGAGGAGGACCGCGAGGCGCTGCGCAAGGAGGCCGAGCGCCAGGCGCTGGCGCAGCTCGAGAAGGCCAAGGTGGGATGGGGGGACGGGGACAGGGGTGCCCCCAGGGCTGCCCTGGGCGCGGGGGGCTTGCGGGGAAGCCCCTGGCTCGCGCGGGGCCCTTGCCGCTGCCTCTGGGTCCTGCTTGCTCCTCAATGTCCTCCCCAGTGCCACTGCAAGGGAGGGACAAGGGGGACACAGGGAGCCCCCCTGCGAGCCCCGTGTCCCCCCGAGCCGTCCTGGCCCCCTCAGGTCCAGGGTGGTCTCCCAGGGGGGAGTGAAGTCCCCGCTGGGGAAGGGGACAGGGTGCAGGGGGGGCTGTGGGACCCCCAATTCCCGGCTCTGCTCCTGTGTCCAACACAATTAACTAACGAGGCAGCAGGCTGCAGAGCCCAGGCTCTGGTGGGGGGTGGGAGGGGACCCAGGGTGGCAGTGGGGGGGGTCCGGGAGCTGCCCCCCCCCACTGAGGGCCCCTGTGGCCGCAGACGAAGCCGGTGGCGTTTGCCGTGCGGACCAACGTGGGCTACAACCCGTCGGGCAGCGACGAGGTGCCCGTGCAGGGGATGGCCATCTGCTTCGAGCCCAAGGACTTCCTGCACATCAAGGAGGTGGGGGGCACCGGGGGCGCCCAGCGGTGCCGGGGGCTCGGGGAGGCGCGGGCGACGTGGGCACGTGGTGGGGATGCGGCGGGGGGCAGGTGCCCGGGGGATGTGGGAATTGGGGGTGCGAGGGGCTGGCGGTGACAGGGGAGCTGCTGTGGGGCTGGGTGGTGGGCGCCGTGGTTGGGTGGTGGGTGCTGTGGTTGGGTGGTGGGCACCCTTGTTGGGTGGTGGGTGCCGTGGTTGGGTGGTGGGCACCCTTGTTGGGTGGTGGGTGCCGTGGTTGTGTGGTGGGTGCCATGGTTGTGTGGTGGGTGCCATGGTTGGGTGGTGGGCACCGTGGTTGGGTGGTGGTTGCCATGGTTGGGTGGTGGGCACCCTTGTTGGGTGGTGGGTGCCGTGGTTGGGTGGTGGGTGCCACAGTTGTGTGGTGGGCACCATGGCTGACTGGTGGGCACCCTTGTTGGGTGGTGGGCGTCGTGATTGGGTGTTGGGCACCAAGTCTGGGTGTTGGGCGCCATGGCTGGGTGGTGGCACCATGGCTGTGTGCTGGGCAGCACAGTTGGGTGTAGGCTGGCATGGTTGGGTGGTGGGCACCACGGTTGGGTGGTGGGTGCCATGGCTGACTGGTGGGCACTGTGGTTGGGTGGTGGGCACCGTGGTTGACTGGTGGGCGCCATGGCTGGGTGGTGGGTACTGCCCGRTTGGGTGGTGGGCGCCGAGGCGCTGGGTGCAGCAGGGCGCTCAGGCGCCTCCCCCCTTTACAGAAATACAACAACGACTGGTGGATCGGGCGGCTGGTGAAGGAGGGCTGCGAGGTGGGCTTCATCCCCAGCCCCGTGAAGCTGGACGCCATGCGGCTGCTGCAGGAGCAGAAGCTGAGGCAGAGCCGCCTGAGCTCCAGGTGGGAGCGGCGGCCCGCGGCGCCCGGCCCGCGCCCGGCCCGCGCGCCCACCGCCCTCTCTGCTTCTCCCCTGCCCGCGCAGCAGGTCGGGCGACAACGGCGGCTCCGGCGCGGGCGACGCGGGCGCGGGGCCGCGCCGGCCCACCCCGCCGGCCAGCGGTAAGCGCGTCCCCTGCCCGCGGGGCGGCCCCGGACGGGGCGGACGGGACGTGGCGGGGACACTGGCGGGGGACAATGTGCCCGGAGCGGCTCGCCATGCCGGACACGGCCCCCCCGCTGCTCCCGGCGCCCGCTCCCGTTTTCCCTCCTCTTTTTTCACGGCCCTTCTCGCTGTTCTTCTCTCCGCCGCGGCTCCCGCCCGCGCCCAGGCGGCCTGGACGTGCCTGGCTTTGCCTTTGAGGCCGATGAGTTAGAGGAGGAGGAGGAGGAGGAGGAGGCGGCGGCGGCCGCGGAGACGCACCGCTCCCCTAAGAGTAGCGTGAGCAGTGTCACCACCCCCCCCGCCCACGCCAAGCGCATCCCCTTCTTTAGGAAGGTAACGGAGCCGCCGCGCCGCCGCCTGCCCCCGCCGCGCTAACACCGCCTGCTTGGGGTGCGGGGCCGCGGCGGGCGCAGCATGGCGCGGACACCGGCACCGGCACCGGCACGGCCGGGCCCCGCGGCCGCGCGCCTCTGCGTGTGTGTCCCGCGGCCGGGGGAGGGACAGGCCGTGCTCGTCCGTGCCCAACGCCACGGTCCATGGCATGGAGCCGGCCAAAACTGGCTCCCCCTGCACCGCGCGGTGGAACAGTCCGTGGTTATTCCGAC
>NW_020454328.1:1301649-1305235 GCF_003342845.1 Nothoprocta perdicaria | reverse complement strand
GGGGCTACATGGGATGGATCAGTCCATGGTTTCTCTCCCCCTCCTGTGAGCTAGGAGGTGGATCAGTCCATGACTGCCTCCCCCCTGCATCCCGGAATGGGTCATTCCATGGTGATTGCTCTCCCCCACGATGGCCCATGGGATGGATTGGTCCACGACCGTCCTCCCCTCCTGTGAACCAGGAGATGGATCAGCCCATGGATCGGYCCATGGTTGTCCCCCGCCATGCTCYGTGGGTTGGATCAGTCCGCGATGGCTTCCTCCCGGTTACCATGGCATGGGTCGGTCCAACGTTATCCTCCGCCATGCACGGTGGGATGGGTCAGTCCATGCCTGTCCCCCCCCATGCACAATGGGATGGGTCAGTCCATGACTCTCCCTCCCCATGCACGGTGGAATGGGTCAGTCCATGGCTGCCACTCCCCCATGCCCAGTGGGATGGGTCAGTCCATGACTGTCCTCCCCCATGCCCAGTGGGATGGGTCAGTCCATGGCTGTCACCCCCCATGCACAATGGGATGGGTCAGTCCATGACTCTCCCCCCCCATGCACAATGGGATGGGTCAGTCCATGGCTGTCACCCCCCATGCCCAGTGGGATGGGTCAGTCCATGACTCTCCCCCCCCATGCACAATGGGATGGGTCAGTCCATGGCTGTCTCCCCCCATGCCCAGTGGGATGGGTCAGTCCATGGCTGTCACCCCCCCATGCCTCCCCCGCCCCCCGCTTGGGGCAGCCCGCAGTGTGCGCATGGTTTGTGCCAGCACGGTGGTGTCCCCTCGCGTCTCCCCCCGCCGCTCAGAATGGAACCTTCCCCCCCGCTCCAGCTGGGCAGCGGGCAGGTGGGCTCGGGCCGAACCACCCCCCGCGGCGGGGGTGTCCGCCCCCGAGCACCCGCAGCCGGACCGGCGGGGTGTCCGAGCGGCCGGGCGGGACCCTCGCCCCCGGACCCTCCTCGAGCGCGGGGCTGTGTTTAATGCCCCCCCCCGCGCTGCCCGTGCCGGGGGGCAGCGGGGGCGGTGCCRTGCCCCCCGGCCCAGCCTGGGTGCATGCCGGCCCGCCGCCCGCGGGGCTCTGCAGGCGCGGGTGCATACGGTGCATAACACGCATGCCTTGTTTGTCTCCTCTCGCCGCCCYGGCCCCGCGCGCGGCCTCCCGGCACCTAGCGAAGCAGAAGCAGAAGTCGGTGAGTAGCGGCAGGACCCCCCCAGCCCCGGGAGGGGGAAGGGGACGGGGACCCCCACCTTACACCCCCACCCCCCGGCCATGCAGGACCGGGCACGGGGTGCACCGAGTGGTGCCCCCCCCTAAAGTGCCCCCCGTTGTCCCCCGCACGGCGATGGGGGGCTCAGGGCTGCAGCTCTCCCGTCCCAGCCCGACCCCCCCAAGGCGGCTCTGTGTCCCCCCCCAGGCCGAGCACGTGCCCCCGTACGACGTGGTGCCCTCCATGCGCCCCATCATCCTGGTGGGGCCGTCGCTGAAGGGCTATGAGGTGAGGAGGGGGCGGGCGGGGGGCGTCCCCGAGCCGGGACCCCCCCCCAGCCCGGCTGAGCCCCCCCGCGCCCCGCGCAGGTCACCGACATGATGCAGAAGGCTCTGTTCGACTTCCTCAAGCACCGCTTCGACGGCAGGTGGGTGCGCGGGCGGCCGCAGGGTGCCCCTKGCCGCCGGCAGCCCCCTGCCCGCCCCCAAGCTGCCCCGGCCGCTCTGAGAAGCTTCGCGGGGTGCAAATCCCTGCGGAGGGGCCCGGGCRTCCTGGGCGAGGGAGGAGGGACGCGGTGTTGCTGCACCCCGAGGATGTGCGTCCGACCGCCGCGTCCCGCTGCCGCAGGATCTCCATCACGCGGGTCACGGCCGACATCTCGCTGGCCAAGCGCTCGGTGCTCAACAACCCCAGCAAGCACACCATCATCGAGCGCTCCAGCACGCGCTCCAGCCTGGGTACGGCCCCGCGCGCCGCCGCGGCCCCCGCGCCGCCCCGCACCCCGCTCTCTCCCCACCTTCCTCCCGTTGTTTTCCCGTCCTCTTCTTTCTCTCCGTTCCTCGCGGTTTCCTCCCCTCTGCGCTGCTTCCTTCCTCATACAGATGTCTTGGGTATGTGGCTTGGAGCCCCCGGGACCCCTGCGAGCCCCCCCGGGCTGGGGACGCGACGTGGCCACCCGCCCGCTAGCGCTGCGGGAGCCCCGAGGGGTCCGGCCGCCCCCGGAGCCCGAGGGCGGTCACCGAGACCCCGGCGGTCCCCCCTGCCCCGCGGGGTCCCCCGTCGCCGTCCCGCCGTGGGCTGCGCGGTGCCCACGTGTCCCCGGGGATGCCGTGGCCTCGAGGAGGGCGACCAGCGCCGGAGCCCTGCTGCTCGAGCACCCCCTGCCCATGTCCCCGAGGCACCCGTCCCCGCTGTGCCCCGTGCTGCGCCGCGCGCCGTGCCGCCGGGACCCTCAGCGCCCGCCTCGCCCCTCGCAGCCGAGGTGCAGAGCGAGACCGAGCGCATCTTCGAGCTGGCGCGCACGCTGCAGCTCGTGGCCTTGGACGCCGACACCATCAACCACCCGGCCCAGCTGGCCAAGACCTCCCTGGCGCCCATCGTCGTCTACATCAAAATCACGTCCCCCAAGGTGGGCGCGGGGCCGTGGCGGGGGGCCGGCCGGCTGGGGGKTCCCCGTCACGCGCCCCCCGCCCGCCGCAGGTGCTGCAGCGGCTGGTGAAGTCGCGGGGCAAGTCGCAGGCGAAGCACCTCAACGTGCAGATGGTGGCCTCGGACAAGCTGGCGCAGTGCCCGCCCGTGAGTGCCCCCCCCCCCGGGACCCCCGCCCGGGACCCCCGCCCGGCCTGGCTCCCGCGGGAGGCTGCAGGCCCCGCCCCCACGGCCCAGAAGCTCCTCCCACTGCCCCTCCTGGTCCAGACCCGCCCGCCTTGGGCACCAGAGWCTCCGCCCTGGCCCCAGAGGCTCCGCCCACTGCAGCCCTAGGCTCCACCTCCTGGCAGCATAGACCCCGCCCATGACCTGCTTGGGGACAGAGGCCCCGCCCCTGCTGAGCAGATGCTCCTCCTACCACTGACCCGCCCTCCAGAGGCTCCGCCCTCCAGGCCGAGGCTCAGCCTACCACCTTGCTCCTCACCAGAGGCCCCGCCCTGGGCCTGAAGGCTCCACCCACCAGCCCTTTTGTGGCCAGAGGCTCCACCCCTTTGATGCAGAGACAGCACCCCAGGCCTTTAGGCTCCACCCCATCCCGTGCAGAGGCTCCGCCTCTTTTGTACAGAGACACGCCCTCAACCTGCAGGCTCCACCCACCACTGCATCCAGTGCAGAGGCCTCTCCCCTCCAGGCTCCACCCACCACCACCCTCCAGTGCAGAGTCCCCCCCTTGGTGCAGAGGCCCCGCCCCTCCCCCCAGGCTCCACCCACCACCACTTCCAGTGCAGAGGCCCCACCCCTCCCCTCCAGGCTCCACCCACCACCACTTCCAGTGCAGAGGCCGCTCCCCTCCAGGCTCCACCCACCACCCCATCCAGTGCAGAGGCCCCTCCCCTCCAGGCCAGGCCCCCCCCCCCCCCCCTGCCGAGCCCTGCAGCGCTGGGCAGCGGCCGC
>NW_020454328.1:1300221-1301576 GCF_003342845.1 Nothoprocta perdicaria | reverse complement strand
GGCCCCTCCCCTCCAGGCCCCGCCCACCGCCCCCTCCCTGCCGAGCCCTGCAGCGCTGGGCAGCGGCCGCGCTGCCGCCCCATACCCCATGTCCCGTCCCCCCCGCCGCCCCCAGGAGATGTTCGACATCATCCTGGACGAGAACCAGCTGGAGGACGCGTGCGAGCACCTGGCCGAGTACCTGGAGGCCTACTGGAAGGCGACGCACCCGCCGAGCAGCACGCCGCCCAACCCGCTGCTCAGCCGCACCATGGCCACGGCGGCGCTGGCCGCCAGCCCCGCGCCCATCTCCAACCTCCAGGTACAGGTGCTCACCTCGCTGCGCCGCAACCTGGGCCTGTGGGCGCGCGGCGGCGGCGAGCCCGGCGCCCCCGGCGCGCTGGAGGAGCACGCGCTGTGACCCCCAACCCGCCCCGTCCCGTCCTCTGCGCCCCGCTCCGGYGCCGCGGCCGGCGGGTGGCCCCAAAATGAGGCTCCCTGGGAGGGGGGCTGCCCCAGGGAGCTGCAGCCCCGGGGGGGGGGCACCCCAAAGCTGCTGCTCCCTGGGGTGCTGGGCTGCCCTTGGTCTGGCACCTGCCCCAAGGACGGGGCACCCCAGGGACCTGCAGCTCCCAGGGATTTAGGGACATCCTGGGGACGTGCAGCTCCCTGAGGTGTAGGGGCATCCTGAGGACCTGCAGCTCCCAGGGGTCTGCAGCCACCGCAGGGACCTGCAGCTCCTCAGGGTTCGGGGCTCTCTGGAGAGGTGTAGAGCCCTGTTTTGGGGCCATCCCTGGCGCCTGCAGCTCCCCAGCTTTGGGGCCACCCTGGGGATCTGCAGCCTGTCCCAGTGGTCAGGGCCAGCCCTGGGCTTGGGGTCCCACAGGAACCTGCACCCTCTTGGCACTGGGACCACCCCAGGGACCCGCACTCTGTCCCAGGCTCCAGGGCTGTCCCTGGGATCGCCCTGGCTACTTGCTCCCGGCTCCAGCGGATCCGTCCCCACGAGCCCGGGGCCATCCCTGGGACAGGGCCACCCCTGGCCACCTGCTCCCCATCGCAGGGGGGGGTCCCCCCAGGATCGGGGTCACTCCTTGTCCCCAGAGCGGCACTTCCCGGGGCGGGAGGCTGCCCATCCCAGTG
This sequence comes from Nothoprocta perdicaria, assembly GCF_003342845.1. Lineage (NCBI taxonomy): Eukaryota > Metazoa > Chordata > Aves > Tinamiformes > Tinamidae > Nothoprocta > Nothoprocta perdicaria. The sequence goes on along the minus strand of NW_020454328.1, from coordinate 1,300,454 downwards.
CCCCCCGGGATCGCACGTGGCAGCGGGGACTTGGGGCCCTCCAGGTGCTGGGCCAGAGGTGGCTGCTGCTCCGGGGACCTGGGCAGGACGGGGTGACACCCGCCAGCCCCCCGGGGCATCAGCCAGGGCAGGAGGCAGCGGGGGGGACACGTGTGTCCTGTGTTGTCTGTCGCTGCGACCCCCGGCGCGGGGGCCGCCGCTGGCGCCGTGCAGCCCGTCCCGCGCCCCGCAGC
>NW_020454328.1:1278983-1298051 GCF_003342845.1 Nothoprocta perdicaria | reverse complement strand
TTGCATCCCCTTCTTTTGCATCCCCCCCTTTGCATCCCCTCTTTGCACCCTGCTTGCATCCCCTCCCTTGYGCTCCCCTGTGCATCTCCCTCTTTACACCCCCCCCTTTACATTCTCCCTTTGGCATCCCCTCCCTTTGCACCCCCTCATTTACACCCTCCTTTCATCCCCCCTTGCATCCTGCCCCCCTTGCACCCCCCATTTACATCCCCCTCTTTGCACCCGCTTCCTTGCACCCCCTCCCTTTGCATCCCTTCTTTGCACCCCCATGCACCCCATTGCATATTGCCCCCCTTGAACCCCCATTGCATATTGCCCCCTCGCACCCCCCCATTTACAGCCCCCTCTCTGCATCTCCCCCTTTGCACCCTTGCACGCTGCCGCCGCTTGCACCCTCCCCGTGCGTCCCCCCGCACTCACCCTCGCGGCCCGGCCCGGGGGGCTGCTGGCACTTGCCGAACATGCAGAGCAGCCCCGGGGCGCAGTGGCCGTCGCGGCGGCAGTACTGCCCGGCCGGGCGCCGCGGCAGGCACAGCCCGAAGTGCTCGTCGCAGAAGCGCCCGGGGGCGCAGGGGCTGCCCGGGCCGCACGTCGGCACCTGCACGGGGGGCGCGCAGAGGATTGGGGTGAGGGGGCTGCAAAACCGCCCGGGGGGCTGCAAAACTGCCCTTGGGTCCTGTGGGAAAAGCTGATCCCTCGGGATGCAAACACGGGCCGCGGAAGGCGAGAGGCAGTGGGAAAAGAGTCCAGCACCACTCCAGGGGGACCCCCAAGGGGGGTTGCACCCAGGGGCTGCAGCCCCCTCCCCAAAACCAGCCAGCGGGGAGGAAAGCCCGGCTGGCTCCCGCTCCATCCTTGCTTAAAATCTGGCCCCGGCGCGCCTGTAAAAGTCCTGCTCCAGGTGAGGCTCGAACTCACAACCTCGGCATAGCTCCGTGTACTGCCGTATAAGTACCGCGCGCTAACCGATTGCGCCACTGGAGCGGCCCGGGCAGGCGCCCGCCGCGCGCACCGCTGCGAGCGGCGGCCGGGGCTGCGCGCTGCGCTGCATTGCGCTGCATTGCACTGCATTGCACTGCACTGTGCTGGACTGCGCTGCATTGCACTGCACTGCGCTGCATTGCACTGCACTGTGCTGGACTGCGCTGCATTGCACTGCACTGTGCTGGACTCCACTGCATTGCACTGCATGGCACTGCACTGTGCTGGACTCCACTGCATTGCACTGCACTGTGCTGGACTCCGCTGCATTGCACTGCACTGTGCTGGACTCCACTGCATTGCACTGCATGGCACTGCACTGTGCTGGACTCCACTGCATTCCGTTGCACTGCGCTGCATTGCACTTAATTACATTGCATTGCGCTGCGCTACACTGCATTGCATTGCACTGCACTGGATTGCGATGCACTGCATTGCATTGCACTGTGCTGCCTCCTCCCCAGCACCCCGAGGCCCCAGGGCAGCCCGCTCTGGGCACTGCACTGCAGTGCACTGTGCAATACCCTGCTGCTCTGCACCGCACTGCAACGCCCCTACTCACTGCCCTCTCCTCCAAGGGCAGCCTATCCTGAGCACTGCATTGCACTGCTCTGCACCCTTCCCCTCTGCCTCCAGCACCCCGGGGCAGCCCAGCTCCCATCACTGCCTCCCTGCTCTTCCTCCTCCTCTTCTTCCCACTCACCTCCTCGGGGCTGCCCGGCACCTCAGCGCTCCGGCCCAGGGTGGCTTCTCCGGGCRGGTGCTGGGGCAGGGAATACATCCAGGCCCAGAGGTAGCCAGAGGCGACAGGCAGCAGCGTAGCCACGAGGTACAGAGTGGCCGGGGACATGGTRGCAGCGGGTGCTGGGTGCCCTGGCCCTGCACACCCCACTTATGTAGCCCCCAGCCTATCTTAGCACCCGCTGCTCAAACTGTTTGTGCAGCTAATGGGGAAGGAGGCGCGATCCGGGGTTAAGGGATTTGCATAATTGCCAGCCTGGAGCCAAACAGCCCTGGAGCAAACGGCCCCCCCGGAGCTGTCTGGATCCAGCGCCCACAGCCCTGCAGAGCAGCGGGGCAGTCCTGGGAGCACCGGGCTCTGCACCGGYCCCTGGCTCCCAGTGTTGTCCCTGGGCCCGGCTGGCTGCTGGGGACAGGGAGCAGATGCCATCCCSTGGGAGGGTGACGGAGTGGGGATGTGGCGGGTGCACGTGCCCCGCTGCAGCCCCCACCGTCCCCACGCCCCGCTCCACTCATCTCCGGGGGTGACGGGCTTTGCACCTTCGCTAACGGCTTTGCAAACAACCTGTTTGCACCGGTATCTCCCCGCTGCGGCTCCAGGCCAAGGCGCCAACAACCCCCTGGAGCGGCAGCCCGGACGCAGCCGGCGGGGGGGCTCCCGCTGCCGCCCCCGCCGGCCTCCCCAATCCACTCCATCGCCSAAGAGTCACCGTGGGACTCGCTGCTGCCAGCGCCACTGGACGGCTGACTTCTCGCGCYGGAGCGGGCAGCTGGACAGGACGCCTGGGCCCCCGCTCTCTTGGCCRCGTTTGTGAAGCGGCTTAGAGAGCAAATATTGACCGTGCTCCTGCGCAGACTCCCCCATCCGCCTCCTGCTGGGGCTCATCCCGACACTGCCGTCTGMGCCTAATCCCTGTCCTACGTTTGGCTACGGGGATCCTGATGGGTGCCCGGACACCCTGGCCTTGCGAGCCCCAGGGAAGCTGCTCTGCGGGAACCCACCATTTCCTCTCCTTCCCCTTTCCCGTCTGGGCCTGTTTTGCCCCAGCCAGGCGGTGTGTCAGCCTGGGGATCAGCAAGCACGGGGGTCCTGAGWGGGGGCTGCAGGCTGCAGCGTGTGCAGGCACCGCGTGTGCACGCGCAGGGAGGTGCATATCGTGTGTGCATGCGTGCATTATACATGAATGCATCATACATGTATCTGTCATGCATGTATGCATTGTATAGGTGTGTTCTGTGTGTGTGTATGTGCATATTGGACGTGTGTGTGTGCCTGTGCAGCCCCCAGCCCCGCACTGCCCCTGCTGACTGTCACACATCCCACTCTTCCCAGGTGGATTTTCCACGGGTGGGGGTATAGCTCAGTGGTAGAGCATTTGACTGCAGATCAAGAGGTCCCCGGTTCAAATCCGGGTGCCCCCTTTTCATTTTTTTTTTTTTTTTTCCCTTTCCCCCTTTCCAGGGTGGGGGCTTTTCATTTTGCCCATCTCATGCCTGGGGTCCCACCGCGCTCTGCTCTGCTCCCCCGCAGCGTTGCAGCCTCCACCCGCTCCCGCCGCCGCTCCCAGCACCACGGACATTCCGCATTGGAGCGCGGAAGAGTCGGGATCCACGGGGAGCCAGAGCAGCTCCCGGAGCCGGGGACAGAAGGGTCTCCCCCTTCACTCTCTGCTCCTYGCTTTTCAGCACAGCCAAAGGGGCCCAACTTTGGCTGGAAGTTAGAGGGGGGGCACAGCCTGAGCCCCCTTTCCCAACCCCAGCAGCCCCGGAATGGGCATCCCTGGACACGGAGCACGTGGGCTCAGTGTTTTACACGGGGGAAAACACGATGGGGGCGGGAAACCGGCGCGTTGCAGCAYGTGGGGATGCTGCATGGGGTGGCAGAGAGGGGCTACAGGTCCGGGGCACCCTGAGCAGGGGTCCTGCGGCCATYGGGGCCACTTGTCCCCACATGGGGGCTGGTGACCATCAGGACATGCACTGGGGGGACCCCAGGACAGATGCTGCTGCAGGGGCTGCAGGGAGAGACGGGGGGTTCTTCCCTCCCACAGAATTCCCTGCTCTCGTGTGGGGAGGCGAGCGGGCTTTGGGGGTGCTGCAGGCACCGGGCTTTGCTGCTATTGCTGCGGATCACRGGCACCGGGAGGCTGTGTGGGGCACAAGGTGGGCGAGAATCGTCCCCCCCGTCCGTGCTGCCGGGGCAGAGGGGCCGCGGGGGGCCACAAAGGGGCAGGCGGCTCCGCGGGCAGATGCACCCGGGCCCAGAGGGGCACCCGTGTGCGTGAGAGCTGCAGTTTGGGGGCAGGGGCAGCCTGGGGAGAGGCCGGGGGAGCCCCGCGAGGCGGCCGGGGTCCTTCAACAGCCCCAGCGCCGGCTCTGCCACCAGCCTCGGCCTTAGGTCTGGTGCCACCTCTGTCCCTGCCTCTGCTTTCAGCCCTGGGTACGTTTCTGCCTCCATCCCTGGGTCTGTCGCTGCCTCCAACCCCGGCTCCCTCCCTGGGTCCGTCTTGGGTCTGTCCGTGGGTCTGTCCCTGTTTCCATCTCTGGCTTAGCTCCGTCCCCAGCCCGGCTCCAACCTTGACTCCATCCACACTCCCTCCATCCCCAGCTCCATCCCAGCTCTCTCCCTAGCCCCCTCCCGGCTCCCTTCCCAGCTCCCTCCCCAGCTCCATCCCGGCTCCATCCCGGCTGCCTCCCTTGCTCTATCCCACCTCCCTCCCTGGTTCCATCCCGGCTCCCTCCCTGGTTCCATCCCGGCTCCCTCCCTGGCTCCTTCTCGGCTCCCTCCCTGGCTCCATCCCGGCTCCCTCCCTGGCTCCTTCTCGGCTCCCTCCCTGGCTCTATCCCGGCTCCCTCCCGGCTCCCTCCCGCCCGGGGCTCCCGCCGCGGCCGGCCCCACCCCCGGTCCCTCCCCCGGTGCGCGGCGCGGGGCTGCGCGGGGCTGCGCGGGGCTGCGCGGGGCTGCGCGGGGGCTGCGCCGCGCGCACCATGCGCTGCCGCGGCCTCCTGCTGCTCTGGCTGCTGCGCGGCGCGCTGGGCGCAGGTAGGGCGGCCGGGGGCGCGGGGCCGGGGGCGCTGCGGGCTGCTCCGGCCCCTGGCATCGCTGCAGCGCGGGGGGGACGGGACCCCCTGGCTGCACACGGGACCCCCCGCCCCACCCCGGGTTGTGCCTGTCCTGGGACTCCCCCCTTGGTGCACGCAGGACCCCCTGGTTGTGCCCAGGATCTTCCCACTGCACCTGGGAGCCCTGGTTTTAGATATGCTGGGACGCGCTGGCTGCAGGCAGGACCACCCTGTTGCACCCAGGACCCCCTGGCTGTGCTCGTCCGAGACCCTCCTTGAGGCTCCCRGGAGCACCTCGTTTGGCCCCTGCCAGGACCCGGGGGGTCCCARGCCCCCTTGCTGCCCCGGGACCCGCTGCTTGTGCTTGTGCCAGGACCCCSTGGCTGTGTCCTGTGTCCGCCCCGGGGTCCCCTTGATGCCCCCGGGACCCCCTGGCTGCCCCGTCCCGGCGCCCTCGCCATGTCCAGCCCTGGCTGTGCTGGAGCAGCGAGTTCCTGCTCCAGGGAGGATCTGGGGCAGGAGCCGGAGCCGCCTGGAGCTCCGGCTCCCACTCCATCCCCAAGGGAAGGGCTCTGCTCCACCAGGCACCAAACGCCTCCTCACTGAGACCTGGCGCGCCCTGCACAGGGAGCCTGTCCCCAAGCCCATGAGAGGTGCCACGGGGAGGGGACCGTGCCTGGGGACACCGGTGCCTGGGGACACCGCGCCGGGAGCAGGGGCTGCCGCTGGCAGCGCCCAGAGCTGCCAGTTCGATTCCTYCCATCTCGGCCGGGGATGCTGCGCTCCAAGTGACACTGGTGTCCCTGTCGCTGTCTGGGCCAGGCGGGGGCTGCCCCCTCGGGGAGGGTGGGCGGGGGGTGCCTGGTTTTCCTTGCTTTCGTCTTCGCTGCACCCCACACGCCTTTACCCCCATCCCTGTCGTTGCGCAGGGGCTGAGACCCCCCAGGCTCAGCTCACCTAAGTAGGATCCGCCTTGGGGCAGCCCCGGTTTTGCAGTGGCGACTGCTCTGGAGCAGGGGCAGAGTTAATCCCAAGGGGCGGCTGGGACCCCCCCCYGCCCCAAGCAGAGCAGCCGGTGACCCCCCCCTCCTCGCGCCCCCCCAGGACGCCCCCCCGGGACCCCGGCGCCGGGCGAGGGGCAGCGCCGAGACCGGGAGAGCGACGACGGGAGGCGCCTGGGCACGGAGCTGGGGGGGGGCGGCCTGGCCATCGACACGCTGCCCCCCCGCGGCGCCCGCGTCGTGGTGAGTGACACGCGGCATCTCCCGGGAATGCCGGGGCAGCCTCCGCCGGGAGGCTCCGCTCGGAGCCGGGTCTGCACAAGGAGTGTTGGACAGCGGGCTGCAAGGTGGATACAGGAAGGAAGGTTTTCACACCAGGATAAGGGAGGAGAAATTAGGGGGAACGAGCAAGAAAGAGCAGCTGGGGGCAGGTAAAGCTGGGCAGGAAAGGAGGAGCCAGGGATAAGCGGGGTGCTCCCAAGCAAGTCCTGCTGTYGGGAGAAGGGGTGTCCTGGCAGGGCTGGAGCTGGAAATTCGCCTGTGTGGAAGTGCCCAAAATAGCCCAAGCAGCCTCAGACACCAACGTGCTGCTCCCAGAGGCAGCAGGATCGAGATCGGGATGGGGATCGGGATGGGGATCGGGACATCCCTGTGAGTCGGGGATCAGGATCGGGACGGGGATCGGGACGGGGATCGGGACGTCCGTGTGAATCAGGGATCGGGATGGGGATCAGGATCGGGACGGGGATCGGGACGTCCGTGTGAATCAGGGATCGGGATCGGGATGGGGATCAGGATCGGGACGGGGATCGGGACGTCCCCGTGAGTCAGCAGTGAGGTCAGGGGCTTGGCAGCTGGCGCCTCTGTGTCCGGCCCCGTTTTATTGGGAACACACTGGGATGGGCGCGGGATGGGGRCGCGGGGAACACGCCGGGGTGGCCGGCTCCTCTGCGAGCCCGTCCCGTGGCGCGGCAGGAGGACGATCACAGCTACTACGTGTCGCGGAGCTACGGGCCGGGCGACGCGGCCGCCCGCCGCCTCTGGGTGGACCTGGCCGCAGGCAACGGGAGCCAAGTGAAGATCCACGGGATCCTCTCCAACACGCACCGGCAGGCCTCGGTGAGCCCCGCGGCGCCTCCCGGCCCGTCCCGCGGGCATCCCGCCTCCCCGAGCCCCTGGCCGCGATGCCCTGGTAGACACCAAGGGTTGGGAAGAGTGTCGCCTTCCCCAAGCCCCACGTGTCCGCGGAGCGTCCAAAGGGAGCCGGCTCCTCTGCCCTCTCCATGGGTTGCTGAAGGGGACAGCGGAGCCGCCAGGCGATACCAGGGTCCCCGCGGGCCTTTGCCGGGGTCCCCGCGGGGCTCACGCCGTCTCCTCCCGCAGAGGGTCACCCTCTCCTTTGACTTCCCCTTCTACGGCCACCTCCTGCGGCAGGTCACCGTGGCCACGGGAGGTGAGCGGAGGCGCGCGGCGGGCGGCGCGGGGGACGCGCGGGGCGGCCCCGTCGCCCAGCGCCCTCCCCGCCCGCCCAGGTTTCATCTTCACGGGGGACGTCGTGCACCGCATGCTCACGGCCACGCAGTACGTGGCGCCGCTCATGGCCAACTTCAACCCCAGCTACTCGCGCGACTCCACCGTGCGCTACTGGGACAACGGTGAGCGCCGCCGCGTCCGCGCGCCGCCCGCGAGCCGCCGGAGCCGCCGGGGTGCCGGGGACCATGCGGGGACGCTGGGGATGCGGTTGCAGCTCCGAGCGCGCTGGGCGAGCAGGAGGAGACCCCACTGCTCCYGGCCGCTGCTCGGGCACTCGAGGAGGGCGAGCGGCGCTGACCCGCCCCGGTGTCTCCCCAGGGACCGTTTTCGTGGTGCAGTGGGACAAGGTCTACCTGCAGGGCAAGGAGGACGTGGGCAGCTTCACCTTCCAGGCCGCCCTGCACCGCACCGGGAGGATCGTGTTCGCTTACAAGGAGGTGAGGGATGGAGCCTCCGCGTAGACTCCGCTTGGGATCTCGGGCCACCCGGGCTGGGTCGCTTGGACAGAGTGCACGTGTGTGGGGACAGTCCATGTATGGATATAGTGCATGTGGATATAGCGCACGGACGTGGTCCATGGGCTGCAGTCCCTGGGGGGACACGGCCCCACGGCGCCCGCTCTCCCCGGCTGCAGATCCCCGTGCCGGTGCTGCGGATCAGCGCCACGCAGCACCCCGTCAAGGCCGGCCTCTCCGACGCCTTCATGATCCTCAACCCGGCTCCCGACGTGCCCGGTGAGCGGGGAACGCCGCGRGGAAAGGCGGCTGGGAAGGGCTGGGAATGCAGCGGGAACGGGGCAGGAGCTCGGCACTGCACGGGGAGGCTCCAGGCCGTGAGTCACGGCCGAGCAATGTGCTGTGGACGCTCCGCACGGGCCTGGAGCGCATCCACGCGGGGAGAATCCCTGCAGGAGCAGCGCAGCTCCAGGCTGCTCCTYGGAAAGCAGGAGCTCTGTCTCTCTGCTTGCCCGGTTGCAGAGTCCCGCCGCCGGACCATCTACGAGTACCACCGCGTGGAGCTGGACGCCGGCAAGATCGCCAGCCTGTCGGCCGTGGAGTTCACCCCGCTGCCCAGTAAGCGGGGCCGCCGGGGGGGCTCCCGCCGCCGTGCCGTGTCCCCCGTCCCTCGCAAGGGAACRGCCCTGGCGCTGCCACCCGTCACCGCCTTGGGGCCTGGGGTGTCATTTAGAGGGGAGCCCGCTCCTCTCCAATGCACCCGCGGCGAGCGCATCTGCCAGGAGCGCCCCGGCGCCGGGCGCTGCTGCCATCTCCTCGGGGCGTTTCATGGCAGTTTTAACAGCCAGCGGGGTTACTGCAAGGCAAGTCATAAATAYGCAGCCTGCAGTATGAGTTTTTTCCCTAAGAGTTGCTTTTTTCCCCTCTACAGCAGTTGGGGTGGTTGAGCAGAGTCGCCTAAGGAGCCCTGGCTGCACAGACCCGGGATCAGCCATCGGGGTCTCCCCGGGACATGTTGAAAACGCTGCAAAAATGTCCCTTTCCCAGGGAGGGTGTCAGGGAGGGCCCCGATCCCTCCWGCCGGACTCGTCCTCCAAGCCCATTCCCGAGCCGGAGCCGGACGCGACTCGGTGCCGGTGCCGCTTCCCGGCGCTGCCCCGCGTCTCCTCTCTCTTCCGCAGCTTGTCTGCAGCACGGGAGCTGCGAAACGTGCGAGCGCTCCGAGCTGGCCTTCAACTGCACCTGGTGCCACGTCCTGCAGAGGTAGCCGGCCTCGCCGCGCGCCTTCAGGGCTCCTCTTCCTGGGGACGCGGGGCCGGCTTGCAGGCGGTGGTCTGGGCTCAGTTTTGGGGGTAAATGGAGAACCTGGGGACGCTTCATCACGCCTGGGCCAAGGAGGTCTGGTCTCGCTCCTCCTGCAGCTCGAGAGGAGCCTGTGGGAGTTTAATGAGGTCTTTGCTTTTTGCTGGAATATTTATTTGGGGCTAGTGGCAGGGGAGAGGACCTGGTAACACAGATCCTCACCGGCAGCGCGGCCACGTCCCTGCTTCGGGAATCCTCCGAGCCCCTTCCCCAGGGCACCCACTTGGCTCCTGTCCCTATCGCTTCTCCGTCGCCTCGCTCGGGACCTTGATGCTCTTGTCTTCCATGCAACAATTCCAGCGAGGCCTCAGCAGGTCTGTCCGCGGCAGCTGGAGCAGAGAAGGCTCCTGAGCTATCAGGGAAGCTGCCCTATAAATCAGCGTTGATTCATTGCCTCTCAGYGGGCTGGGGCTGGAATATCACCAGAGCCAGGGGAACATCATTTTTCAGTGACAGTTGCTCAGCTGGTGGCCTCCGATGAGAGGATATTATGTCCTCGCAGCTGGGAGGTGTGCGGAACCAGATGTGCCTTGGGTAGCAAAACCGAGGCCGGGATGCAGCGCGTCCGTCTGGATCTCGCTTGGTCGGAAACCCAGGTGTTCAGGAACRTCCTCATTCCGCATCCACGGCACGGCAAGGCCCCTCTTCCAGATCCGAGGGCACAGCTGCTTGTGTTTGCGCTGAGCGCGTGTGTCACGGTTCCTGCTGGGGAGCTCGGCTGAAATACCTGCTTCCTGCAGCCAAAACTGCACGTGGGCAGCTCGCTCTTGAAGAGGCTGCGTTTGCAAACCCAGAGCAACGAGGCTGTGTTTGCAAACCTAGAGCAATGAGGCTGCATTTGCAAGCCCGGAGAAACGAGGCTGCGTTTGCAAGCCCGGAGAAACGAGGCTGCGTTTGCAAACCCGGAGAAACGAGGCTGCATTTGCAAACCCAGAGCAACGAGGCTGCGTTTGCAAACCCAGAGCAACGAGGCTGCATTTGCAAAGCCAACGTGATTTTTTCCAAGGAGGCTGGTAGGATTTGAACTCCTATGCTGAGCCCAGCTCTATGATTTAAGGCCAGGTTTTCCTTTTAGCTTGTTTTTAGCAGTGCGGCTCGCAGCGTTGCTTTGCTGATCGCTCTGCGTCAGCACAAAAGCGCTCGGTGGCTCAGCAGGACCGCGAGATCTCGTGGCTTCACCTCAGTTATTGGCTGGTYGCTGGGTAAATGACCGCATCGAGGAGCTGAACCCCTGATTCATCTCTGGGTAGTCCCAGAGGCTTTGCAAAGGTCAGGGGTTTGTTTCATTCCCGTGGTTTCTGTAGAGATTTCCCTAGCTGGTGTTTTCTTGATGCAGCCTGTAATTTCTTTACTGTTGCTTTTGCTGTGCAGATGTCGCTGGAAAAAAAAGTCACGGAGATCTGGCCTTGCTCTGGCACCGAGTCCAGAGAAYGGAAAGTCCAACTCGGTCTCTATATTTTTTTCCTATTTCTCTGTGCCTGTTTCCCTTGGAGAAGCAGCGCTGACCCTTTTCCTTCTCTATAAAGAGGAACATTTGGGTCCTTCCAGCACAGCTGTATTGGAAAGCCCTTGTCTTTGGAGACCAACTTGTGTATCATCTTCCYAGGCTTTTGGTATTTGTTTGTCTCAGTGTCTTTACTCAGTGCCCGTCGTTTGGGATCTACAGGCAGCTTGGAAATGCCCGCTGGCCACGACAGCCACGGAGAGGGCTCGGACGGGCATYGCCGCTCGCCCGCCGCGCGCCTGGCTGCCCGGGGCTCGCGGGGTTTTTCCGCTGCAAATTCCCGTTGTTCCTCCCTGCAGATGTTCCAGCGGGTTCGATCGGTACCGGGAGGAGTGGCTGGCCTACGGCTGTGGCCAGAAGGTAAGATAAAGGTCTCTAGGCTGACAGGACTCCAGTGCAATGCGCAGTTTGCTCGCCAATAACGACGCTTACGATGCACTCTCACGATGCAGCTCTTACAGTGAGACATTTAGCTACAGGTGCAAAAACATAATCAAAACAGTTTGTTTTCCGTTTTGTTTTCCTTGCTCGGGGGACGGTAAAAGCCATTTTGAACGTCCYGTACAGAGGCTGCTAAGAGCTAAAAGCAGGGGATGCATCCCAAGCTGAAAAGATCCCAAGTTGGAAAGGTCATTCCCAGCTCCACTTGGCCCGTGCTGGAACAGACCAAGTAGCCCCTTAGAGATCCCGTCCCCGTTGCAGCAGCACCACGATCCCCTTGCAGAGCACATCTCTTCTGCAACCAGATGCTCCATCTCATCTGGTGACGTGTCCTTGCTCTGCTGGTCCTGCTCCTGCGCTCGTGGATGCCGCAGAAGGGCCGAGCAAGTTAACGAAGGGTGCAAGCTCTGTCTGCTGGGATATTCTTTGCTTTTTTCCTCTCCCACCTTCTGAATCATGACGGTTATTGAGGCWGAAGGATGAAGAAATAAGCCCTTGTGATTGTTGTCCTTGTCAGTGCAACTGCGTCTGCGTTGGTTGAACTCGCTTCTTTGTCTCGGGAAGAGCTGCATTAATGAAACATCTGTTTCTGCTTTGGATTTTGTGCTCTGTTGTGTTTTGTTTTCCCCGCTGAGGACTCAGCTTTGTTCCATGTTTACCAAGAGGAGCGAGGGAGGGGAAGGGACGTCACGGGACCTACGCTAGGGTCATGCAAGGAAGCCGGAGAGGAGAACCGTGCCACATCACGGCCATTCGCCCCCGGTGCCTCCCAAAGTTTCCCACCTATTTGTCCCCACTGCGAGGTGACCCCTTGCCGCTTCTCCTAGCACATCTGCACCGTGTCCCCTGCTTCCCCCTGGAACCCCGAGGGCTCGGGAATCACGGCTCTAACCTGCAGCTCTCTGGCGCTCTTGTTGGAGCAGTAGTCATTTCTCCTTCTTTTTTTCAGTCAGACGAGAAGACGTGCGAGGATTTAGCAGAAGATGACCGCTACTCGGCACCGCCTGACAGCTCTTTCTCGCCCTTCAGCGCGGATGTCGCCACCTCCCCTTCCTCGCTTCTCGTCGGCAGCCTCACCACAGAAGGTAGGGGCAGATGGGGCGAGCAGCTGGGGCAGGGACACCCCCTCCTCAGCACTCACTCCTGAGCGCTCTTTGATGCCTAATGAAGCCAATTAATATCCAAGAAAACGCCGTAACGTTCCTGGCTAGGCAGTGGTTGCAGYGCAAGGGCAGGGGTGGCCACAGAAGACAGAGGAAAAGGCAAGGAATGACGGAGGAAGAGGAGCGATGAAGATGCTCTGGCAAATGGGGCAGCTCCAGCCTTCAAGGGGGAAGAGCTTTAGAGCAGCACCGCAGCCTGAGTTGATGATAGACCAAAACCCCGTATTTCCCAGCGGAAAAACTCCCTAATGCCCTAAGTTAATACCAGAATTAGGGCCTCCTGTTTTTAACACCCTCACYGGCGACCGAGGGCTGTGCGCCTGTCAGTGATACCGTCCGGACRCGGGGCTGTCCTCGGCTTCGGAACGGGCTCGTTCCAGCACCAGAAAGCTCCAAACGGGRACCCGGCTCTCCCTTGGGACACCCCTGTTCGGCAGCTCCATAACCCTATTAACGCAGGGCTGTCTCCTCGGGTCCTAGCGGCAGGCATCGCTTAATTTCGCTGCTTAATAGTCCCTAACGCAAACTGCTAATTAGAAGAGATAGAAAGGAACATTAGTAATTGTCCTTTAGCGGCGGGAAGGAGTCGGGCCGGGGGGAGGAACGGAGCGCCCGGCTGACAGAGCCGACTTTGAAAGGAGCAATTAAAGGAAAGGGGGAGCCTAACACCACCACCGAGATTATTTTCCAACCCATCGACAATTCTTGGAAGAACAAGAGGCTTTTTGTGACATACTCAAGCACGGAGTCRATTTGTAATCTTGGAAGGAAACAAAGCAGCCGGCTGCATCGGGCAGCGAGCTTTGTGTGGAGGACGCCGCTCGGGAAGCAGCGGAGCGAAGGAGCTGGAGCTGTTGGAGGACGTGTCCGAGCAGCAGGGCACCTGGGAAGAGCCTTCGCCGAGCAGCAAAAGCGACGGATTGGGCTTGCAGCTGGATTCTCAAGCGCTCCGTTGCGGTGAGCTCTCAGAGAGAATAAAGCCTCGTACAATAAAGCCTGGTGCTTGCAGAGTCCGATGAAGAATGGCTTTGGAGTCTGTGCCCCCATGGAAGACAGCTGTGAATTCCCCTTGATTTATTTGGGATAAATCCAGTATTAGCAGCGTGCTTCAGCAGCTGCCGTAGTCTGAACATAGACACCCACAAGGCTGCGGCTCCATCCAGCATCCATTTATCATTCCGTGTTGCACACTGGGCCTATTAATGACTGATTTCGACAGATATTTGGGCTTCAGGTGCCTCAYGTGCAAAGAAACCCAGAAATTGCTGTCACTCCCGTTTTGCTTTCTGGGTGCCTTTCTCCATCAAACCGAGAGGTGAGATTGCCACCGATGGTATAAGCGCCGTGCAGAGCAGTGTGTCCTATCCAAGGCCTTCTGTTATGCAGGAACAACAGAGTAGGGGAAGAACAGAGAATATAGTAGAAGTTTAAGTAATTTTTCCCCCCATTTTGTRCTTTCAGATGATACAAAGCTCCATCAGTATGCAGCAGGCGATGGTAAGCCCTTAATCTTCTCTTTGCCTGTTCACGTCCYTCCTAAGTGAGAACATGTTACGCTGAAATCAAATGTGTCGGGGAGTTGTGATCAGAGCGCGCAGGAGACTGAGACTGAAGGATGCAATCAAGACAAAAATCCTTTGTCCTCACCCTGATTAATACCAGCTCAGCCTGTGAAAAGTGAGACCAATCTGTTCCAGCCTGATGCTGGTTTTCTGCTTTTGCCACCTTCTCAGACTTGACAGGTGAACTAAGATGATGATACGTTTTTGTCTTTCTGATGCAATTCTCCTCCTTTGCGTAGCTGCAAAGTCCTGCTGCTGCTTTGGAGTTCCCCTGCTATGCCAAAGAGCAGTGTAAAAGCCAAATATAAAAAGTGTCCTCTGTTTTTTTCCACCTCTGTTCTAGCAAATCCCTTCTCAATCGGAGCGAATCAGCCCCAAGGACGGAGAAGGGAACTGTTGCCACAGTGCTCTTGCTCATTCCAGAACATGGGCAGGATCGGAGCGCTTCTGCCTCTGGTGTCACGTTCCCAAGCACTGCGGGCAAATGCAAACCACGGGCCCGTCCCTCTTAGCTGAAAGCAGCTCCCAGCAGTTAAACTGGCTGAACTGGGCATAGGAGCAGTTCCTCTGCAGGCAGAGGGGCTTTGAAATCCACAACCTGCCCCGTTTCAGCCAAATTGCTCCCCAAATGGCTGGTAATGTCGCTCTTAATATATGCTATATCCGCCCTCTGTAGCTCTGTGCGATTGAATATTCATAGCCAAGGAATGAAGGCAAGCTGGAAGGCTGCGGGCAAGGCGTGCTAAGGACACGCTCAGCATATGGCTAATGGCTTTCTACCCGACTGAGCATCCTATATATGAAGAATATAGATGCAGGGGGCGGGAGGGGTGGTTGCTGGGGGGTAGTTGTTTCATCTTCTTTTAAACCAGCCATTGACACCGTCTGATGCTGCAGCTCGGACAATAAATTCAGGGCAAGAGCTTAYTTCACGTGAATTATTTTTAGGCGTTATTTAGGGATGATATTCCAAGATTGGTCTAGAGGCAAGAACTTACTCACGTGAATTATTTTTAGGTGTTATTTAGGGATGATATTCCAAGATGTCATGTGTGTGTGATGCTCCTCGTGGGCCTAGCTCACTTACTCACCTCTTGAGCTAGCCAGCAGTGGGAGAAGTTGCTCGGTGCTTCAAGCAGGGCTCTAAAGAGAGAGGAAAAAAAAGGCTTCTTGTTTCTGTCCTTCCTTTTACCAAGACCTCTGTGATTCCAGCCTCAACAGAATCCTCTCTTTGCAGGTGCGGGAAGCAGCCTCAGCTCGAAGCAGGCAGGAACCCCCATCCATACAGGCACGATTGTGGGGATCGTGCTGGCCGCGCTGCTCATTGCCACTATTATCCTTGCTGGGATTTATATCAACAGCCATCCCACGTCAAATGCCGCCCTGTTCTTCATTGAGGTGAGCGGAGAGCCTTATCACAGGCCGTTTCCTCTCCCTCTGCTACTGTCAGCGCAACAACATCAGCTTGCAGGTGGTTGCTGGTGGTGTTTTCCTCCTCCTCCACCCACATTTCATGTTGCACTCGTTCATACGCTGCCTTTCACGTGCTGCCTTTCCCCCCACGCCACGGCAGCCTCGTCCACACGCACACAGCTTGGCTGGAGGGCTCGGTCGGAGCTACGGCATAATTGAAACTGCTGCCTCTTGAATTGCCCAGCTGGATTGGGTTGACTAAAATTGTCAGAGTTAACTGATAGATGTTACGCCATCAGCTCATTTGCAAGCGGGGGGGTGAATGCTCTAAATGCAAGGGTTTAATTCTCAGAAAGACGGGGGGTCTGACAATCTCCATCTGCTGCTAAGAGCCCAAAGGCTGCTTGCCCAAAGGCAGGCGGAATCGGGCTGAATCCTGGCACGGGAACCGCTGTGGAGGGAGGGAGCAACATGTGGCCTTTCCCTGTCGCTCTCTGGCTTTTTCCTACCGCACTCGTCTTCCCTCCATCTGTCTATTTGAAGAGCCAGGCTTCAGAGAATTGATCTGGATTGATCTATCTGGCCCCTCTCAGTTCAGTACCTGAACAATTCGCAATATTTAACGCATCTCTCCTCCCTGTTTTGCTGCTAAAGAGGAGAGCCACGGAGAGATGGTTTGTCTGGGGTGACCCAGGAAGCCAGGGGCCGAGCKTGGCTGTTAAGCCAGGCACAGGCCATCCTTGTTCCAAGACTGACCTGAGAAGTCACTTGCAGTTTCCGCTTCCTCCTGCTCCTCCTTTTAACCTTATTAGGGGGCCCGTTCAGTGAGATCAATGCATTGCAATGCTCTTTAAGCATGAAGTGGTTTTATTAATAAAACGTTGAGCTGTCACAAAGACAGCACTGTTTTGTTTTCTGTTTCAGGACTGGGTTTCAAACTCCCCAGCTGGCTCAGAGTGAAAGGCTCTGTCAGAGCTTCTGATGGATCTTTGTTTCTGTCCACAGCGAAGGCCACACCACTGGCCTGCCATGAAATTCCGGAATCAGACCAGCCGTGCAACGTACTCCGAGGTGGAGCCCGGCGGGCACGAGAAGGAGGGCTTTGTAGAGGCAGAGCAGTGCTGAGCGCTTCCTCCCCTGCGTCCTCCACGTCCCGCCGCCCGAGCGCCGGAGTCCTCGGCTATTCTCTTGCAAAGTCTTTCCCCTGTTGGAAAAGAAAGAACGACTGGAAGAAAAAGACCCCTCAGAGCATCGAGAAGGATGAGTGAGGGCAAGGTGAGGACGTCGCTTGCCTGGATTGCTCAGGAGCCGGCAGAGCCTCAAGCAAAGGCAGCAAGTCGCGACCTCGGATTCTGCCTGGAGTCTAGCACCAAAGCGCTGGATGTGTCGGGAGAAGGGAAATCTTACCCATTTTAAGGACAAAGCCCTATGGAAGATTCACCTGCAGGTTATCTGTTAACAAATGGCTTTGAAGCGCTTTCCAGCATCTAATTATGTTGCTAAATTACTGACCATGACCCTTAACCGAAAGGAGTCAGAGGGTGAAAAATCTTAGATTCCTTTGGCACCGCCACTAATCCAGCAGGAACAGAGAAGCTTTCAACGAGAGGGGATAGAGATAGAGCACTATCAAAAGCAGTGTTCTCCCAAGGCTTAAATCCTGAAGTAAATCCAAGCTCGTATTTTATGGGAATTTCACATAAATAAAGAACGAAGGCATACAAGCCATGGTACAGTTCACAATCTAAAATAAAGTGATAAAGTGACGTTAACATCATAGTGTTTAAAACTCACTGAAGTCAGTGGATATTTGATGACCTCTATAGTAGACTCCTGGTCCGGATTGGTACTGATATGATGATTCCACGATCCGAGCCTCCTTAAGGACTTCAATGCTAGACCTCTCAGGGTTTTCTATAATCAGAATTAATGCCTATGCTTCAGAAAGATCCTCTCCTACTTCCAGAGACACTGGCTGGTGCAGGATTGGGCCCTAAGCTGAGGAAAGTTTGTATTAAACGAACAAAAACATAGACAGTGTCCAAAGGCCAGCGTAAGGTCAGGTTTTCCTTCCCCCAGCAAATCAAAAATGGTGTGGGCTGTATGGATTTTTTTTTCTGTTCTTTTTTAAATCCTTCTTGATCCTCAGTTATTTATTCTCATATCATGTTTGGTACGTGTTTTATCCACAGGCTGGTTCAGCTGTCACTGAGGATGATTACTGCCAAAGGCAGGGTCTGTCTAATTAAGGTTTTCCTTCTCATCTGCTGAATTTATATAGCGTTTGAAGATAAATATGGATGCTCCGTGGCATTTAGGCCCCAGATTATACTTCCTCACACATAGTCCATAGGGAGACTTTGGCTGCATCTTATTATGGCCTAAAGACACCAAAACACTCAAAGAGGGCAAGTCAGCCTGAGTTGTGCCAAGCTGCTGTGGCCCACACAGTCTCTCTTTGGAGATATTTTGAAGATAAACATTATTCCTAAGTAAAGCTTTCAGCTGCCAGCTTGTTTCCTCCCCGTTTCCCTCAAGTAGGATGAATTCCAAAGCACCCTGCCATTTAGTTTTTGCTTCAGATCCAATCTGCTTTGAAAGGGTTATAAACTGGTGGGGAAGTTTCTCCCTATTTAAATGCTTTCAAATAATAGCCTTGGTTTGACTATTATTCTTAACGTTCCTAGCCAGGTTTTTAGGGTATTTCTCCTCCCGTCTTACCCGCTGAAAATACCAGTCAAGGTCCGTCAATTGTGAAATGCCAAGTTAATAAATTTGATAGAGTTAAATAAAAATAAAGAGTAGACAGGCTCTTGTTTGGATGTCTAGGAGAAGTTTTGTCCCCTTTCTACTGAAGGGTAGGGTGTGGGGATGTCACCAGGCAGAGCTCAGGGTTAGGCAGAGCACAACGTTCACAGCTCGGAGTCATAAACCAGCTCTGTGGCAGGATAGATCAAGACGTTACTGCCCATAGTCCCGTGTAGACCCTGAGTATTTTCAACCCCTAGTCCCAGCAGAACCCATGAGGGACCTGCTCAGGAGCTGCCTCTGCTCCTGAGCCACTTCCAGGCTGTGTCTTAAGTGGGGGAAAATAAAACCGGTCCTGCCTTTCATGGGGAGGTCTAGCTTGTGTTCACATGTGGGAGGCCAGCGCGCCAGCAGAGCAATCTTCTCTGGATCTTCTTCACACGGGACTTGGTTGGGGGAGACGGTTCTGGTGCTGATGTCTAGAGGAAAGACTAAAACTATCTTTACCACCACCAAGTACTGCTCTAATATTGAAGCAAACGGCGGAGATGAGTCTGGGCTCAATTACGATGCTTAATGCTGGCTGCAATAATTACAATGCATTGGAATCAATACTCCTGTCCCATCTGTGCAACACCGTTGGCTTCAAGGTGCTGGTTCATCTTGCTAGTCTCGAGTGTCAGAGCAGGAACACAGCTCTGCCATAAAACGGGCTGAATTCTGCTTTCAATCGTGTGGCTTCCGCGGCCAAACATTCAAGTTTTCCTTTAGAGTCAGATGAACGGATCATCTGGGCTTCCTTCCAAGCCAACCGCCTCATGCACGTGTGGATATTGATTGCTCGGTGTATTTTAGAGCTCTAAAAGGGGCTGTTCACTGGGTTCAGCCTAACAAAGCTGGGGGTTAAGCCCCTGCTTTGCTGACATCAAGGGGAGCAGGACCCGGCTCAGCTACTTTCTCTTAATAACTAAATGCCTCTTTTCCATATACTTGAATTTACAGCACAGTTGGACTATTGGGGGGAAACTAAAGGCACTTTAACTGTCTTCTAATGCCAAGTATTTACTATGGATTATCTGCATGGAATACAGTGTTAATATA
>NW_020454328.1:1232764-1278914 GCF_003342845.1 Nothoprocta perdicaria | reverse complement strand
ATTTTGGACTGCTCAGTTTTCAAAATAAAACATGCAAAGGATTTTCAGTTGTGTTACCCAAACTTCTCTGCAAAATGGGATCATTTTTTTCACCTGGTCTGCTTCTAATGACACCATAAAAATACAAGCCATTTAAGGAGCTTTTTTTAAAGGTCCCTTGTGTGCCTTTTCTGCCTTAGTAATAAGACATCGTCACAGGAGAGGTTCCCGGGATAGATCTAGGGTAAAAACTCATATAATTGAGGTTGGAATCAAAACTATAATTTTCTTCTAATTTTATTCTGATCCTTAAAAAAAAAAAAAAAAAAAAAGACATTTGCCTGTCTTATTTCAATGGCTAAGACCACATTGCAGTATTAGGAGCCAGCAGGTCTTAAATAGCAATGCAAACCCAAGAGAATATGGTGATTTTATGAGAATTCATCAAGGAGGAGGATACAAAACAGCGCCTTAATTCGCTCCGTATCCCGGAGCAGAACCCGCGCGGGATGAGTCAGCCAGCTCGCACTAATTGTACTTTTATCATCTTATAACCAGCCTTAAACGGCTCTGTGCAAATATAAATGAAAGGCAACATCTAAATAACATCTCGGAGTTTCACAGAAACCTCGAGAGGGAATAAACACTTGGAAAACGTGGAAAAAAGATCATTTAAACAGAGTAAATACTGAAAAAAATTAACTAAGACTTCCTATTAAACGTCATGAAATTTAGCATGCATTATGGCCTTTTTATGTGGTTGATTATTTCCATTTTGTAAGATTTTTGTCCATCTTTTGCAGTCGATGCTGTTCTTACTAGTAGTGGGCCTAATGGTGCAAATTCTCCATGATTCTCCTTGGATTCCCACCACATTTGCTGTTATTTTAATGCCCCGGCAAAAAAACCCAAGAAACCACAAAAGAATCTCAGCTTTTCTGGCTGTCGGTTCCTCAAGGGCTTTCCAGCCATCGAGGAGGCTTCTGGCTGTGGAGGCTGTGGGGAATACGTGAAAAGGGCAGACCGAGCGCCAAAAAGTAATGTATAAGGCAAGGCTGGGGGGGCCTCTGTGGTATTTAGACACCCCAAAATGGTTCATATAATATGTGCTTGAGTAACGGGGAGCTATCATTGCAGCAGGGACACAAGGGGTATTTTTACCAGGCTTACGTAAYGTTGCTCACACACGCAGCGTGGGCAGGACGGCATAAATGAGACACGCGGCACCCGAGCACTTACATTAAGCACTTAGCGCTCTAGTAGAATCAGCACCATAGCTAATAACGACCCGATTGTGTTTTTTCCCCCTTATGAACTTTCATCTCGTCATCTCAAAACAATTTGTAAACACAGCCCGGGATTACAGGACCTCGAAGGGAGCAAAAAAAAAAACCCAAAAAACCCCTGTGACTCATTCAACCAATTTAAACCAAACACGAGCAAACACTTCTTCCGCACAACACGTAATTAAATCATGGGCTGCAGTGTCACCGCCACTATCAGTAATTACGTCGATCATAAGATAGTTAGACGTGTTTGGGTAGGTTAGGTCTATCAGCGCGGGTAAACACGGGGCTGGCTGTAAGCTCAGCCTTGGGGAGCCCTTAAACCCCCGCGGAGCCGGGAATTGGCCCATGTGCCCGGTCWCTGCTGGGAACGGTTCATCCGGAGAAACCACAGGTTGCTCCCAGGCTTTAAGGGAYAATTAAATCCCTTAAATATATTTGTTTTTAATCGTGTATGTTGTCCAAAGAGGCTAAACTGAGGTTTAACCTCCAAAGAGGTTAAACCCTGCTGCAATGCCATGGGTGGCACGTTGGTTTCGTCTATTTTGCCTTTGCAAACAAAAATACTGCAGATGTGGCTACATCATCACGGCATTCTCCCCCCCACTTACTTAATCTGCAATTCTCAAGCGATGCTCTATTTTTTACATTTGCTTTTTATTTTGTTTCTACTTCATTTTCGCCCGGATAAGTTCTCCCTTCAACGAAGTTCCTGGAAAAATAAAACTAAACAAAGACTTGGGGATAAGGAAAAGAAAAAAASCCCACGGGGAAAACCGCTTTTAATCCAGCTGTAGCTCTCTGCTGCCATCGTATGGGAGAACCGCCCTAGGAGCCTCTAGAAATGAGGGTAACCCAAGGGATCCGGTCCCTTGCCCTCAGCAGAACCAGCTACTGCAGCGACTTTGGAAGGGGAATTTGTAAAGGAAATGACATTATGTAGGAAATAATAATAATAATAATAATAATAATAATAATAATAATAATAATAATAATAATAATAATAATAATAATAATAATAATAATAATGGTTTGGCCGCCCTGGTCCGCCATAGAGCGTTGCCCAGGGCGCTGCGGCCGCCATGGCGCGGGGCGGCACCCGCGCTCTGAAATGGACGCCCAACGCTCGCCTCTCATTATTTATTCATGGAGGGGGCGTGGCTAGTGCAGAGGCACGGGCATTGCRCGTGGAGCGTGCTCATTGAATATTCAAAAAGAGGGGCGTGGCCACGCGGGCGGGAAAGGCCTCGAGGCCCTCGCTTCCCCGCCCCTCCCCCTCGGATCTGAAAGGGGTGCGGGGGGGGGGGGCGGAGAGGGGAGGAAAAGGCGGGAAAGCCGAGGTGATTGAAACTAATTATTACCAATAAATTAGCGCAAGCCCCCGGGGGAGGGGAATCCACAGCTCAASGCTACTGAAATAAAATGTTTCCCTCGGCCATGTTAATTTCTTCCTGTGGAGAACCTACTCTGCTACTTTTCGTACTACTGCTCCTGGCCCCATTGATAACTAGGGCCTGGAGCAGCGTTTGTCCCAGATTTATTTACTAACATCCCCGCTGCAACTAAAACACCCCCACACCTGTGTGCCCATGTGTAAATATCTGCTTACATGGGTATACCCAGGCCCTTGCTTTAAGCCAAATACAATAGGTAAAAGAAACCTGACTGAAACATATGCTTTAAATCAATTACAGCTAATTTATGCCATTTTTGGGATGTTTTCTTTTCTTTTTAAAGGGATATATACAACATGTTTGTCCCCGGAGACGGCCAGGTCTGTTTGCGCCCCCCACTTCCGCTGCTGCCTCCGTTTCTCTCAGAGGCCGCCGGGCCGTACCCGGGCTGCGGCTTATTTGCAGACAAGTAATTTCCATGAGGTAAAACGGCGCTCAAAAAGTGTTTCCTGTAAGTAAAAAACGGTTTCCTGTAAGCAGGTATTGGCTTCTGTTAACTGGAGGTGGATTTGGAGCGTCAGGGCCCTGTGTTTTCGGTGAGCGGGGCCACAAAGGGCGGATTCGAGCCTGTCTCGTGCCTCAGCCTGAAGGCCGGTTGTCACCCGGCTGATCCCGACCCAAAACGCACACGTTGCCAGGCAGTTTGTGAGGAAACTCTACAGACTTTGTCTGGCAGAGCCAGCAAGTACACAGGGAGGATAAATCTGACCCAAAAACGCAGCGAAAAGGGCCAACATAGCCAGCCTGTYGCCCGTGGCACCCGGGATGCTCCAGGCCACGTTTTGAGCACTTGTGTTTTTCCACACCTATTTACCAAGAAAAATAGAAAATTCGGGCTGAGTCAATGTTTGCGGTAGCTTGTTTGGGGTTATTTGTGACCAGGCAGGGAAACAGAAAGGTGCCAAGCGGGTAAACAACCTTTTGTAAGGGATGTTTGTCAAAATGCTAACGCTCAGAAAAATACCTGGCCAGGACAAAAGGGCATTCATTGCTGAGAAYTCACCAGCTGTTTAAAGGCACAATAAATGTTCTAGAGAAGGTTGAATGTCAATACTTTCTGCYTTGCAAACAAATTAGCTTATAATAACAAATAAGATGACTGTTCTAGGCCAGTACTCTGCATTTATCATGGTAAATATTTAACATTTACCTCTCAATCTTCCAGTCGCGATTAAGCAGTTCTCCAAATACGTGGAGTCCCGGCAGCAGATGCTGAGGACTGAAGGTGCTGCGACCATCACCACGTCCTGGCTCAAATCCCTAGGAAACACGAAACTCGTTAAGTCGAAGAGGAAGCAAACGTGAGCTTTGGGTCATGGCTCTAAGCTTTGCCATTTTTCCCCCTGAAACCTTCTGCACAGGCTCGTTTTCTGTTTACACTATTTTTACCTCGCTCTGCCCTAAGTTAAAATAATCATCATCACTTCAACTCCAATCCCGTTGAAAAGAAACAGACTGGCTTTGGCCGAGTACTTCTGAAAACATCCCCTCCTCCTCTTTAAAACTGAAAACTTGAAATATTGATATATTCCCCTCCTCCTCTTTAAAGCGTAACTGCAGAGCCAAGGTTAAGACTTTCAAAAACACTCAAAGATGCCATAAAATTAAAGTGGCTTTAGGAGGACTGTTCTCTAAGGGAAGCTGGAGGAAACAGAAAGTATTGTAGGATTGCAGCTTTATTTCTATAGCACAAATCAGAAAAAAAAAATGTAAAGGATTTGATCTAACCTAAACACATTTTAGTAGTGTTCTGTTTTAAACACAAATTGAACTGCTTTGCACTTTACATGCAAAATAGGGCATAAAACTTCCACAGAATCCAGACTGTGCTTTCTTTGCTTTTAAAAGATAACTCTTCATATAATTATGGCTTTATGGGCAATTTCTTGATTGTTCTTAAAGATGCTACCACTCTTTTCTATCTAGCGGAGTAAAAGCCCAATGAAACACTAATTTTAGAAGTAGTTACCTCTGTTCACAAGCCTTGTGAGAGGCCAAACCATGAGCTYCTTTAGCTAGCTAGATTTATATCATAATTAAATGTTAAGTGCTTTCAACAGAGCATGACTTCCTCCCATTCACGACGTAAACTCTAGCCAGCACACAAGCACAAGTCAGCCAGACCCATTTGTTAGACTATAATGAAGTGTCCCATAGTCTTTTAGTTGTCAGTATAAACAGAGCTTCCATTGTAGACATGGTAATTTTGCTACATCATGAGAAAAAAAAATTGGGAATTAGAGAGGTCCGCCTTGCCTGCTTTAGCTATCAATATAAAGGATGTTTGCAACTTGTTTTCTGTAATTTTTATAAATTTTCATTCTTTGAAACAATGCAGTCTATTCTCTGGGCATATTTCCCATTGATGGTAACTGGGATATTTTGCTGTAGTYGGGACGTTTTCCAGTTATGTGACTACCAGTGCTGCCAGCTCTTGAAATTATACTGCAATGTTCATTCTTCTTGGTCATTTCTCTGAAGCTTCAGCTGCTGAAATCAAGGGAGAGTGTGAAAAAAGAGCTCAGATAAAAAAGAAAAAGAAGGAAAGAAAAAAGAGGCAGTGAGTTACTAGTTCTCACTGTTGCTTGACAATGTGAATTGCACTTATTCCAGAGGCTCAGAAACCAGAAGGCAAATGAAAATAACATATTATTAATCATTTAAAAGTTATTACTTTTSAGGCATTCATGATTTTAAGAACACATGGATCACTGATTTTTTTTTTTAGATGGCACTGCTGTATCATTTGCACATTTAGACATTATAGAGAATTGAGCTATATATCATTTTAAATGCTGCAGAAATAAATAGCTTGTAGCATCATTATGTTATTTTTAATCTTATTTTTGTGTGGTATTGAAGCATACACATAAGTCATTATTACTCTATGTCAATCAAGTAATATTGCAATCATTTCAATAACATTCTTATTACATTTTCATATTCTATTAAATAATTCATGTAACAAGGCAAGAGAACACTATTAACTATAGCGTTGAATAGACCTTCTGAAGAGTATCCTTTTACTCGGAACCATTCCTAACTTTCGGAAGTCATGCTCTGTACCTCACTGATTTCACCTTCTTTTTCTTCTCCTCTAAGATCATATCTGGATATTTTCTTCTCTTAGACACGGAATTAGAAATAGGTAGAGTAAATTACATGTTATACCATTAAATTCAAACTAAAATATACCTTTTGTACGTGGCAAAATTTTCACTCGCCGCTGCTGTGGCTGCAACAAAGTCAATACTTTCCTCCTCCTCCTCAAAAAAAAATGTCTTTTATATTTTGTTTCCAGAACAGATTTTGGGACTAACAGAACGATGACATCCACTGTAAGGACCAACTACTCCTTGATCCCCAATTGCAAATCCAGGCGCAATAATCATCGTTCCAAGCAGCACTGCAACATCTTGGACACAGATTCCCAGTCTCTGTCAACACTTGGGTATTTTAAAACATTGCCATTAGAGATCTTTCAAATGATGTTGGATTATCTCTCAGGTGAGAACGTGAAAGAATGGTATTAATGCCAGAATAGGAAAGTTACTGCCAAAATTTTCCACCTAGAAAGAACATTTTTTGTCTAAAATGTTCTACCATTTTGCTAGCTGAAGATATTATGTGACTTACTCTCTGAATTTTCAATTTGGCTGTACGAAGAGCCTTGTGATCAAGAAATAAATGGCAATTACAGACCACCTGAAGAGTGCCTTTTGCCTGTTACGTATAAAGAACGTTTCTTAGATCTGTGTATGTCTAGTTATCACAATCTGTTGGCAAAGACCATAGCTAAGTTTTGTTTTATTCATAAATCTTATTTCGTTTGGAGTAAGATCTAATGAAGCTATTGCGTACTGATTAGCATTTTGCTTGCAGTAAAGATTTACAATTGTACTGGGTTTTGCTTTTTCAGTGAAGGATATCAGCATGCTGAGCATGGTGTCGAAAACCATCAGCAACCGCCTAATTAATTACATCTCAACCCCATCAGGAAACCGGAGGCTTTTATTGCAAGACTTTCATAACCTTGAGATACCTGGGAAGAAAGAAGGAGCCAGTATATTAGCACACTACAGATCTCTAGGTGATTTTTTTTTAATGCAAATGGTAACAATTACAGGAGGACCCTACTCACTTAAAAGGATTCTTCTGTGATATGCATTGATTAATGATGGTAGAATATTGAAAATATCRTCCATTTCTGCCGCTCCCTCAAAGTGAAGTTCCTTCCCAAGCCAAATAGTTCACTCACATACCATTAACAAGGGAAAAAAAGAAAACTGAAATGGTTCCAAAACTCTAAGTTATATACAAAATAATGTATGTTCTGCCTCCTCCATATATATATATATATTGTTTTAATATTAATCAGTAAGCAGGGACTGGGCGGAGGAACAGCATTACACAGGAGAGTCATCAGTTCTCTGTATGAGGTGTTTCCAAATTTAGCTCCTTTGGACACCACCACTGGAAACTGTGGCAAAACCCAAGCCTCCTAGGCCCCCACAGTAGCCGAAGGAATTTGGCTGTTCAGACTGCCTTCGTGTGTCATTCGGAGCAGCTCACATTCCTCAGTCTGGGAAACTCAGCTGCAGCACTTCAATCCAACCTCATTGTAAAATAACCCGTAACCATTGCCATCAGAACGCTCCTCTGATGGCCTGCTCGAGATGCACTGCGGATTCCATTCCATTTCTTAGAGAAGTATGCTCAGCACAAAAAGGTTTCCTCACTTGTCCCTGATCAGCATTCTCCTCCACAGCCCTGTATCAGAGTTCATAGGCTGAGGCAGGCATGAAAAGTACTTTTTTCCTCTCACCCTTAGCTTAAGGATGAAGGACAACCTGAAAACGCCCGCAGTCCTGTCTTGGTGAGCCGGGTGCTACCCAGACTCCTGCTAGGTGGAAAGATTCACTTTATCTTTCTTTCAGCTGCTCACTTCTCTCTGGCATTAACGTAACAGCAGCCTATGTCAAAATGCTGCAGCATTGATCATAATTAAGAGCACTCTATACCCTCATATTAAAAGTTGTTTGCTCTTTTTGTGCTAACTTTAAAGAGACGTTGATTTTATTCATTGCATCACTCCGAAATGATGCATTCTTTCTTACACATCTCAAACACTGATTTTTCTATCAGAGAAACAAATTAAATTAAAACCTAATTTAATCCATACCAGTTTAACCTTACCTAGCTTATTTAAAAAAAAAAAAAAAAAAGTGTATTTGACAGAGAAATAAAAGGATGTCAAAGTTAGCTTCAGCATGATAAGTAACGTGGTAGAAGCTATTTCAGCTTAAGACCTCTCATGGTAAGCAATCCGTGTAGATTTTGAGGTATCTAAGAAAAAATTATAATTTTTAGTTATTTTTTAAGTGAAGTTTGAAAGCCTAAAATTGGGTAAAAATGTGAAAATGGCTTGGGCATTGTTATTTGACTGTAGCTCAATGAACTCATCATCGTAATAGGGCTAGTAATGAAAACATGACGTTTTCACATAAAGATCACTGGCAATATCCATCTTATCAGTGGAAGACTCAAGAGAATKCTTTTGTTAAGAGGTCAGTTGCAAAATTAATATTTACTTTACAGCAGAAAAGACTGGCCCGAATGGGAAAAATCCATTTCTGTTCAGAGAGCCAGAGCAGGGCCTGTAAGTTGCATAAATCTCCCTTAAACTCAGGAGGGGTCTGGCTCCAGTCAAGCAATAGCAAAATCTTCCAGTACTTGTAATAAGTTCAGAATTTCAGTCATTGCTTAAGATGATCTCGAAGTATAGATTATAGCAGTAACGCTCTCCAGCACAGGGGGCATTTTATTATACAAAAATAGCAGCAGTACTTTTTGCTCAGGCAAACTCGATTTTTTTAAATCGATAATAATTTTCCCCAGAACAGTGGCCGTTTTCTTACTTGCAGCTACACAATCTCAGCAGTCTCAGCTGTTCTTTGGGGAAGTTCTCTCCCAGGCCTAGTCCAGTCAATAGAAAATCGACTTGACTGAGCTTTGAATCCCATCCTAGGCTGAAAAATAAATTACATCTGTCACGCAAGAATGTTAACATACTTCTAAATAAGGGAAGAGTCAACTTAGAATCATAATAAACATATAAAGTACTTTTTGACACTGGAGAAGTTGCATGTTTTTTGAGAGACTAACAACTCAAAAATGTGCTTTTTGGAGGAATTCTGCATCAATTAACAAATAAGACACATATTTTACCGTGACACAAGTTTTTGAAGATCAGGCTGTCTAACCCATTTGTTGTCGGTAGTTTAGAAAAGAAAATGCTGCTGCTAACAAGCAGCTGTTCCACAGTATAATGAACTCCAGACTTTGACATCCCAAGCACATACCATTTCAGTCTTGTATAGGAAAATAATTTTACCTCCTAGCTATGCTTTACATTAACACAGCTCAGATTTTTTTTCTTTTCAGAGCATGTGGTCAACTTGGAAAAATTTTGGAAGCTCAGCTTTCCATGATGTCAGGGAAAAACAGAGTTCCCTAGGGTACTGTAAAGAGAGGTGTAGCAAGTAACATTTATTTCCAATATTTTTAACAGCTGTAATTCTAAAAGCAGTATAGTAATTTTAAAACTTCCAACGGTGACTAAAAGGGACTTTAAAACAATACAAAATGACAGTTATGGCATATGAAACAAATACTCAGGCACAAGATTTCTGTTGTTAAAGGTGTCCCTGCTGCAAAAGCTTYGCCAAGGTCTGGCTTGCTGCACTGTGCTCTCCATTTTGCCTTTGCAATAACAGCATTTTCTCATTAGTGTGTGCATGTATGTGTACAAGGTATATGCTTATTATGCAATGTGTCTGCAGTAACATACATGTCACATGTATACTCAGTTGCATATATATTCATTTTGTTCACAGGATTGTTGCTGAAGAGATGCACGCTTCTTTTGCCTACAAAAGACAGGCTAAAGTACATACACAAGATACTCGCAGAAGTAAGTTCACGTTCCTCTCACTAGTGTTTTGAGCTGGCACTTCRACTTACGGTGCCTCTCTATAAGGCAAACCTGTTAGTGGAATTACGTCTTTTTGTAGTGCAATGAATTTATTGATTTGAAATCAGTGCCCTCTCCTTATTAAAATTAGAAAGCCAAAGACAACATATTAAACACAAGGTTGTTCTTCCATCAAGATTTTTCYATGACTGAAATAACTGCTGACTGAACTAGTTCCCACATTCCCCTTCTGCCACCCCTTAGCAGATCATTCACTCTCCCCCTGGATCTTCTCGGGGCTAAAATGTTTTTGGTGAAGCTGCATGATGAGCTTCATTGTCGAGGAGGGAAATAACTTTGGTGGCAAGGGTTGTCGAGTCCATTTCCTTCCATCACTTAACACAAAACCCTTTTTCCCCTGACCAAGATATCTCAGCTGGGCTCATAAACTAAACTGCTTCTCCCAGAAAGCATCTTATTTCCTAAGATTAGAGATTTTCAGCTTTTCTTCAGTTCAAGGACTACTAGAAGTTCTGTAGCAGAAGAGAACAATTCTGTAGGAAGTTTTTGTCTCCTGAAAAGAGGCTTCRTTTTCTTAGCTAGTTTTAATACACCTTTTTAAAGTAGTCCTTCCTAAYGCCTCTAATCAGTGTTGATATACACAAGCAATATAGTCAATTTTCAATCAAAGGAATTTGTTTCTGGTGAGTTACGATAAGTTACCAGTATTTTGTGCTTGCAGGTTTCCTGTTTTAAATTTAATGGTTGTCCAAGTCCTCTGCRTTGTTTGGGGTTGCAGTGCTATGGGATATTTCTACAGGTACAGTATCTTTCTGAAGAGAAGGCAAGTATCACAAATATAAAAGAAAATTCAGTTAGTCTTATAAGCAACACTTCAACAGCTAGTCTTTTAAAGAAGATTGCAGATTAGGATAATTCTCATACAACTTAGTTCTTTGAGAAGAAACAAATATCCTGGTTTTGCAAGGTACTTAGAAATATAATGTTTTGAGCCTTGAAAAGAAACGGTATTTATTTATTCAGTTCTCTGAATTTCCTTTCCCGCTGTTAAGACTGGCGAGCTGACTCCTGAGAATTCTTTGGTCTGCATTTTACTATCAACCAGTCTGGATTTGGATAAGCAATTTATTATCTCAGCTGACATGGGAAATGGGATCATTTTATTACACAGTTTCAGATTCACAAACCTAGAGCAGTGACTGTTTATAAGYAAATGGATATAAATGTCCYATGCTGGAAAAAAAATATGCTAGCTTGTAGAAATTAAAGAATTAAAAAAAGTCAAAAGAATTAGTTCAGCAATCTACTGWACATTTACTATAATTACTCCTGTGATTGCAAACACGCAGAAAAAAGACCAAGGGAAAGCTAGCCAGACACTATTTGAGATGTTTGACTGGATTTTTAGAGTTGTCATAATAATAGCTATACTCGGGAGTAAATTTTTCTTTTTTTTTTTTTAATGCAAAAATGCATTCTGAGGTTCAATCTGTCCATTTTTTCATTGCCTTTCTTTTGTAATCTTCAGATCCTAACAGCAGGCTGGGATGAACTAGAATGCCACCGGGTTTTTAACTTCGTCTGTGAGCTGAGCAATTTGCCCCGCAAAGTACAGACAGTTGTCAGCAGCAGACCGGGTAAATATCAAAGCAGACAAGAGTCCTACAAAACTGATGAACACTTCAGAAAATGCATCTTGGGGACTGCAGACAGAACGCATCCAGATTTGAGATTGTCTGGGCTCAGCTGAGCTTTATGCCACCCAATCCCTTCCTTATCCATATGCACATTGCTTTAGAATAGCCATTTACTGGATAATACTGGAGCTAAAGCAAGTACTTTGCCTTTACATACTAAAATCCATTTTTTTCCCCACCAAAAGTGAAGTACTTAAGTACTTCTGTGTTTGATATGTATCCAGCAGTGAGAAGAGTTTCCTTGCAAGGTATTTCTTTTTTAATCTTATTCTATTATCAACCAAGTGCCTATGTATGTGCTAAACAACAAAATAAACTTGACAGCTCTCTCCTGCTGTACATTCATGCCAGAGGAATCAATGGGAAAGGGACCAGCATAGAAAAAGTGACACAGTAAAAAGTTACGCTTAATATTTCTGAAATGCAACACAAATGTGGTACATGCCCTTCAAGAAATTCTCATGTCAGCTAGCCCAGAAATGTCTGTTTCCATGGGACAGGTTCTACATGGCCATATATGTACTGCTCCTATATCCATTTATTGACGGAAGAGAAACACAGAGTAAGAAAAACAAAAAAGCAAGCGCATAGCTGGGAGCCCTTGAAGACATGCATGGGAATGCTGCAGAGAGGCAGCAGRCACGGATACAACCTACAGTGTGAATTAGTGCGGAGTATCCAGAACAGCAAAAACCAGGCAGCTTCAGCTGAGAGTTAATTAAATCTCCCTAGACAAACTTGGGCTACTTCAGGGATTCTTTTCTCCCTTTTTCTATATTACAAAGCAAACAAACTCCTCATCTGCATCGTGCAAGGCTTAATGGATTTATAGTATCTGCGTTCTCTTCATCAGGAAGCGCCCGGAAGCTGGAGCTAAGGATAAGACTGTTCTGTCGCAGTGTTTTGTTGAATCACTGGATTCATCGGAGTGATTCTGCATTTTGGTTGACTCGGATCTTAAAGCCATGGCCCATGGTTAACCAAGCTCGCTTGCTCTATATCCTCTTTGGGCCAGTTTCCTCTTTAGATGGCAAGTAATTTGGTTTTTATTTTTTTTAAATTATGTCTTAAGAAAGAAATTTTCCTTTAGGATKTAGTGTTTTGGAAAACCAAATTCAAATGAAATGTAGTCATGTTGTCTAAAAACAAATCCTTCTAAACAAATCCTTCTGCTTAACCAGACTTTACATATACATATGTACACTGACATGTAAGTAAAACACAGTTTCAATTCCAATGCTTAATAATTAAAATAGGTTTTTCTTAAATCATCTTGAGAAACACGCCACAACTACCACTGTCCCTACTAAAATGACAGATGGGGAAAGATCTCACCTTCACAGAGAAAAATATCTGTTACCTGAATTTTTCACTCTGATTCTGCTTTTGGGCCCAGTTCTGCACTTTTTTTAGTACTTTGTCAATTAATAGCAGTTGTGACTAATATTACCTAGGACACGTGGTCTGGCAGAAAATGATAGAAGGACCAACAGACGAGACCAGTCTGAAAGGCTTGGCAGATGCCATTAAACTACTGTACGACACAGAAGCTCGAGAATGGACAGCAGACGATGTCATCAGTCTCGTGGATGAGCTGTCAGGTGGGGTTTTGCCTTCATCATTAATCCACGGGATTATTTGGTCGTGTCCTCCAAATCTAGCAATAAGCACGTTTCAGACAGGGGGGYGGCTTGCAAAAATGCTTACAGCAGTTGGGGCACAGCTAGAGGAGCTGTTACGCTTGGAAGCTGGGAACGAGGAGAACAGCACTGCTTAGAAATTTGGGCTTTTGCCATTAGGAGATATCGTAAGAATCCGTCAGGAGTTCTAAAAGTCAAGTCTTGTGCTACCACAAYTATGCAAATATGCCCAAGATGCGTATAAATCCAAAACACAATATTTGTTCAAAACAAAATTCTACACAATGCTGTCCAAACCATTCAAAGTTTGTCTGGAACAAGAGCGTAACACCCAAACTACAGAGAGCTATAACCACATTCCTCACAGGAATTCGTTATTAAATGGCATTTCCCCAGACTTATCTGTGAGCGCCCTTTAGAGAGCATCTCCTCACAGATTCTCTCTGTTTTATCACCCAAGTTGTCCCCCGGGAGTGGCTCATGGAGAACAACGCTCGACTCCTCATCCTGAGCGGGAACAACATCTGCTTCACTTTCATGGCGAGCAAAGCCGTGAACGGCAGAACGGTTGAGCTGGCGAGACTCGTCGTCTTCCTGGCTTTGGTGAGTACTGCTAATACTCGTTAGAGTCTTCATTACCAAGAGCAAACTATAAGATTTAAATTTGTCTTTTATAGCATCCTCCTCAGCAGCAGGGCATTTAAAATATTTCCTGTGTGTCAGGTCTGCGAGAAGGACCTGTACTGCATGGACTGGGCAGTAAAAATGATGCAGAAGGTCTGCAAAGTTTTCAGCACCCCAGGGGAAAGAAATAACTTCCTGAAGAGCGTGGAGAACGCCTTCGCCCACATGATCATGGACATGCTGCAGTCAGTCCTGTCCGGTGAGTCCCTAGGGCTGGCAGCTTCATTAGGTTTTCACCTTAATCAYAGCATGCATCTTTCCAAGGGATGCTAGAGGGGCCACCTGGTGCAAGGAGGCACCGTTTCTGGGAATAAAAAGGAAAGCAATAAGCACAAGCTCAGACTAAGGCCTTCCTAGTGCCCTGAAGAGTGAATTCAATGAGCTTTTAAAATCCAGCCCACCAAAGCCCTGGGGCTCAAGGTGCTTTCGGCCCGTCCTCGCGGGCAGCAGCTGCCGGCCGTGTGGTTCAGCTCAACAAGCTGCAGTTGCTCCCTGCCCACAGCTCCTCAGCCTTGGTAAAACCCCAGATTGACTAGGACTGCAAGCTGGGGAGATGGGCAGCCTGCTGGAGACAAGGTTTTGCCTTAAAGCACAATGTTCTYGTCCATCTTAGCCAAGCTGCTGAAGCTTTTCCATGGACAAGCTRGTGAAGGAGCTCTGAAGTCCCCCACGCTTTCACAGCTGTCCCACCATCAAGTGCAACCGCTGCCGAGCAATCAGCCTATGCAGAGGTGATTCAGCCTCTGCCAAAAGCACCGAATAAGTGAGATTTAGGTTTAAAGATGTCTTTTACTGCCACTAACTGCGTTGCTAATGTTTCTCTTTGCCCTGCTTAGGGGATCGCGATGAAGAGGACAGCAGCTTTTTGAACTTGTTCCATCTTGTGAACGCACAAGCTAATTTCCATAAAGAAGTCCTGTACCTGACCATGAGAAGCAGCACCTTTTGATTTTAAGGAAACTTGTTATACACCTGCGGGTGACATCTCCCTTTTCTCATTTATTTATTTTTTGTTTTAAGAAAAAAAAAAACCAACATATTCAAAGTACAGCACAGTTATTTCTTAAATTCCCATTCCACTAAGGGCATTAGAGCAGCTGAATAAGCTTAGGGAACATATTAAGGGACATGAAACAGCAGAGCTCTGCACATTGAGCTCATCCAAGGCGGTGTCAAGATGGGACAAGGAAGCAGCTCGTGGGTCTTTGGTTTGGGAACATAAACTGTGTCCTTTTCCCACTGGGATGTTTGCATACACAATAAAAAAATGGCATGGTTTTCATATTTGATGCACAGACACAAATTGAAGAATGTTATCTTAGTTCAGAACTGAAAGCATTTTGATCTTCTAACTTTGCATTCCCAAGAGAAAACAAGGAGAGGAAAAAAAAAGCAGATATAWATAGAGAAACACGACTATTTTTCCCCTTTACCAGGGGTATCTCTCTTCAACTCTGACATTCTTAGTTCTTGAGCACTGCAATAGAAATGCTTTGTACTCTCAGTTTTGGTAGAAAATTATAATTCCTGAAAACAATTTAATTGTTTTGATCAAGCAAGGCAAAATTAGTTGCCTTTTTCCCCCCTCTCTTATCACATATCTAGGCATAAAGCAGAAGAAACTTCCAATCCATCTCACCACCTTGTGTAATACCCAACCTGTTAATATGTATTTGCCTTTATATGACTTAGCTAAGTTGAAGACATGTTACATGCACATAAGCTAAGATCACTGTGTTATTAAAGTATAGAAATGTTTCCTACCAAAAAGGAGTTTGATTTTCTGGTATATTGCATTACCAACAAAAACACGTAATACATCCAAAAAATAAAAGTACTTACTTCACTATGCATTGCTAAGAGCACTCTGCTTTTTCCCCAAATGGCTATTTTCTTCATTTCTCTTTCCAAATATATTTGTAATTTCTCAGGGACACATTTTGGCTGCAAGCACCAACACTTAACAGCCTCAGCCATTGGAAACAGCTGAAGTGGCACCAGTTTCTCTCAGCTGCCTCCACTGGGAGCTCCTCAGCAGCGAGGAGCAGGGAGCAGCCCTGTGCTGATTCGTGGGCAGCTGCGGCACTGGAAATTCCTGCAATGGGTTTTCGCACACGGTTACGGACAGGGTTGGACTGTCGGGAGGGCAGACGCAGGGGAAATGGAAGGATCTTGGTCTTATACCAGTAGATGGCAGAGGCGAAACCTTTCACTGGGGGAAAAGAATAAAAGAGAAAGAAAARCGGAAGGCGGCTGCTTGCAAATGCTTTTCAGAATCTCCTTTGCTCCCTAGCTGCTCTGCAGGTTGTGTTTAGGAGCGCCCTGCAGCCTGGGAACTGGGCTGTAGCCGCTTCCCATTTCCTACCTAGTGCTCCCATTTCCTACCAGCGCGGTGTCCAGAGCGGCCRCAGCGCCTACCTCAAACCACTGGGATAAAGAGCTTTGGAGCAGGGAAACGCAGCCGAGGAGCGACCGAGGTGCAACGCTCACGTCCAGCTCATTATCCACCCCTTTCTTCTACGAGCAGCAGTCGCTCCCGGTAAATAATCCACATAAACACAATGCAGAGGAGCTGGGTGTGGGGGCACACCCGCTGCAGCAGGTTTCCTACCGGCGTCCGTCTCCTCCCAGCACCCCGGATGTGCAGCGCCGAATCGCGGCGCCTCACACAGATGCCCTCATGTGAGCGCAGGGAAGAGGGACTTCTTTGATCCACTCGCTGCCATCGGCAGCGGGGAAAGGTCGGCTCGGCCGCCGCTGCTTCCCACTCCCACAAATCCACACGGAACACAAGTTTTACACAGGTGCCAAATGCAAAATATTGGTGGCGTTATTAATTATTACTAATAACCGCTGGCTTTTTTACAGGTGTAATAGCACGGCTAGTGTTTGCCCTTTGCTTTGGATTGCGTGGCAGAGCCGCCGGGCTCCGCAAGGCCCTTGGAGAGGAGGCGTGAAAGGGGTCGGTGCTGCTCGGCCCCGCGGAGCTTCCACCCGCGCCGCTCGGGGCCGGCGCTCGCCGAGTCACCGCACACGGCGGCATCAGAGCCAGGCCRGCACGTGGGCAGCAGCGTTTATGTCTGGAAAGCTGCTCCCCAGAGTATTTCCTGCTCTGGTTTTTGACTGTGTTGGGTGCAGGAGGAGCCTCCTCGGCGTGGCCGGCGCTGGCCGTGTCCTGCACCAGCGAACACGAGGCCCTCGGGTGCAAGGCCCCATAGCCCCCAGACCCCTTGTCCTGCACCGGCCGTGGGACCCACGGGAAACGTCCTTCCCATCCCACAGAACCCCCACCCCGTATGGAAATGTCCCTTTGCCTGCATGGGGACGAGCTGCTGTCCCTGGGGACCCCCGTGCGCAGCTGAGGCCCCCGCGGCCACACCAGCCCCCAGCCCCGGTCCCCACCGCCCAGAGGGGCCCGTCCCCTGCGGCCCCTCGGGGACCGGTCCCCTGGGGAGGCCGGACCCCTGGGGAGGCCGCAGCGGGGCCGGGCGACAAGAGCAGACGCTTCACGCTCCTCCGGTGTCATCCCTCTCTTTATTCCCTTCCCTCCAGGTTGCCCAAGGACTCCGGGTGTCCTGGGGGCYGCGCCTGGGGCTGCTCGGCCCGGGTCCCCCTCTTCTCCGTGCCGGTGGCTCCGAAGGGTTAATGCTTTTCCAGAAGGATCCAAGAGAGACGGCTCAGGCGGCGGCTGCGGGAGAGAAAGGAGACACTGGGGTGACCAGGGCCTGCCTGGGGGCAGCGCAGCGGGACCCCCTTGGCCTCCTACCCAGCGATGCCTCCCGCATCCCGGGTTCTCCCCTTCCTCGCTCTCTCCCTGCGGGAACGGGAGGGCCGGGGGAGGCAGAGCGGGAAGGGGCTCACGCCGCCCCCAGGCAGCAGGTGCCGGGTCCGGGGCCCTGATCCGCGCACCCCCCCGGGCACCCTGCCCGCCGCGGAGCACCCACCCCGCGGGGCTCCCCCGCCTGCCCCGGCACGCGGCCGTCCCGAAGCGGAGCGGAGCTCACCCGGCGCGGCGCCGCGCGGCCGCCGGCATCGCGCTACAGCATGTAGATGATGTAGGAGAGAACGACGAGGCCGATGATGGCGAAGAACATGAGGATGAAAATATCCAGCATGGTGCGCGGGGAGGCGCCGGCCCCGGCGCGGAGCCCAGAGCCGCCGGGCGCAGGGGATGCTCCGCGAGGGCCGCCCTCCTCCTCCTCTTCCTCCTCTTCCTCCTCCTCCTGCCCTCCCACGGAGCCGGCTCAGGGTGGAGAGATGATGCCCGAGCTCACGGAGCCGCCTTCCCGTTCCTGTTCGTTCCCGCTCCCGGCAGGAGGGGAGCCCGAGGCTCCCGGCGGGATGGGGCCCAGGACGGCCCCAATTCCCTCCCTTCGGCCGCTGCTGCCCCGGGGCAGGCGGGAGGCTGCGCCCCGAAAGAGCCGCTCCCGCGCGCTGCGGACCGGAGCCAGCGCCACGGGAGCGGCGGCAGGGAGGCGGCTGCTTGCTTTTTGGCCGATGCCAACAACCCCCTTCCCCGTGGATTTTCAACCCATTGCTCCTTCCGCTGCCCAACGCCGCAATGCCCCCGTGCTCCCCGCTCCGTCCCCCGGGACCGGCCGCCCTCAGCTCCCGCTCCGGCCCTTCCCAGCACAGGGAACACAAACAAACCCAGCACAAGCAGCAGGTAAAAACCATCCTTTTATTTTTCATTTGAGTAAACCAGGCAGAGAAGCGGTTGGCTTGGCTTAGTTTTCTTTTTTCCCCATTCGAGGGTTTGGTTAAAAGGGCCAAATCACCCGTTTTCCAGGGGCGCTCGGCCCCGTGGCAAGCAAGAGATGAGGATAAATCCCAATTGATCGACTGATTCCCAAGAAAACAACCATTTGAAGCTCAGCACTGAAATGCAACCAGGGAAGCTAAAATGGATGAGGTTTATCTTACACATGATGAGAAGCAATTTAGCTCTTTTTTTTTAAACTTTTTATTTATTTACTTCTTTTAAATACAGGTTTAGGTGCTTTTCAGCTATGAAAAAAAGGCAAAAAAGTGCATAAGTCAAGAGAAAAGGCAGAAATAAGCAGTAAGAGGTTTGTTTCCCACAGCAGGGGAGAAAGGGCAAGGCATGAGAGGGGGAGACTGAGGACAATGGTTTCAAGGTAGCATTAAAAAAAGGTCCGTATACCAAAATGTAACTGCCTGTGCTATTTGGTCCATTACAAAATGATTTATTCACATTGATGCTCCCACCCACCCCCCTCGATCCCAGACAAGAACGTGATTAAGAGCAGGATTAGCAGGGGGAGACGCAGCCCCGGCCCCCCCGCCTCCTGCTCTTGTGCTCCCTGGTTTTAGCACCGACTGACCGGGATTCCCATCCTGGCCAGGCTGCTCCGGGCTTCCCGCCGGGAAAGGAGCCGGGGGCAGGATGGGGCACCCAGAGCTTTCCAGTTAGAGCTGCCCCTGCCCGTCCCGCTGCGGAAGCCGCGGCCTGGAGGGGCAGGAGGGCACCGGGATGCCCGGGACGGCCTTTCAGAGCGTGGTCGCAATGTGGACGGTCCCAAGTCGGCCACAAAAGCCACCGCCACCGGGGACCGTGGGCCTGCTCCCCGTGCCCCGTTCCCAGCAGAAGGCCGGAGCGGAGCAGGCTCTGGATCACAGTGATCCCTCCGGGACCCGGCTTCCCGCGGGACGGGGCCGGCGGGCAGCCCAAGCCAAGGGAGAGGAGCCAAGAGCCGCTCGCAGGGCTGTCCGGAGCAGCAGCTCTGAAGCTCAAGGAGGAAGTAAAAGATTCTGTTTATGATTTTAAACATGAATTGTCCTACTTTGTAATGTTTTAAAAAGAGCAGAGATTGAATGGGAACACGGAACGGGACAGGGGACGGGGGAAGCGCCCGGCTGAGCYGGCGGCGCGGGGCAGACGCTGCCGGCTCCTGCCTCCCTGCAGCCCCGGGCAGCCCTTGGGACAACCCCCCGGCCGCATCCGCACGGAGCTCCCGGCGGAAGCCCTGCTCGTCCTGCCCCCTGCTCCTCCCCCGTCCCGGCCCTGCCCTGCACGAGGTAGGAGAGTTTGGTCCCAACAGCCGCCCGGCTCCTCCCTGGGTGCACGATCCCAGCCAGGAAAGGGCCCAGTCCCGGCTGGGGGGGCTGCAGCCACCCGGGAGGGCTGGCGAGGAGGAGGAGGGCGAAGGAGCAAGCAAAGCTACGGGGTTGGGTCTCTGGAGCTGCCAACATCCCACGCGGCCAGAGCTCCCTCGGTCCCCACGGAGCTACAGGACAGAGCGAGATTGGCGAGAGAAACCAGAGGCGCTGCAGGAACAGAGAGGAACCGCGACGGCGGGACACGGCTCCGGCGGGACACGGYGGGCAAGGGGCGCTGGGCGAGGGAGCCGCGCGCGGGGCGGCTCAGATGGCCTCCACGTAGTTGGCGGGGAGCATGCCCGTGTCCCCCGTGCGCTCCACCGTGCCGTACATCCACCCGTCGTCGATCTGCTGCACGTTGATGATGGTGTCGCCGTCCTGGAAGGAGACCTCRTCCTCGTCGGCCGCGTTGTAGTCGTAGACGGCACGGAACCGCTTCTGCGCAGAGAGAGGGCTCAGAGCGAGGCGGGGAACCCGGCCGGGAGCCGGGAAGGTCGCGGCGGCACCGGCGCCCAAGGCGGGCGCAGCTCCCGCGCGGTGCCAGGGCCGCTCTACTCACCCCTGCTGCGGACGGGGCGCCGCGCTGCGTGGAGGCCGGCGCCGCGGGCTCCTTGTAGCCGTAGGACTGAGACGGCGGCTGCTGCTGCTGGTAGACTGCGAGGGCAAGAGGGGCCCGTGAGCCAGAGCTGCTGCTGCCGGCACAGGGGAGCGCGGGGCGCCCGCGTCGCCCCGGCGCAGGGGCTGCTGCAGCTGCACCGTGCAGCCCTGCCGGGGGGAAGAGCGCCCGCCGCGGCCCCGCGCCTACCTGGGGTGCCGGGCTGCACGTGGTGAGGCGGCTGGCTCTGCTCYGCAGCTCTCCGGTAGTTGGAGCTTTCCTGGGAGTTCCTGCGCTCCGGCTCCGCGCCCTCGGCGGGACTCGGGCCCATCCGGCTCCTCTCGAACTCTTCGTGGTATTTTATCTAGGGCAAGGACAGAGGGAAGGAGCTGGGAGCGCTGCGGGAAGGGTTAACCCGGCTGCCTGGGCGTAAAAATTAATAGCCACTTGTGTTAATGAATACACTGCTCTTGGGAAACACCTGGAGCCCATTTGCCTGCTGGTTAAACAGTTACTCAGTGACAGTGCCACGGGGCAGGCAGAGCCTGGCGCAGAGCCGGGCTCCGCAGGGCGCCCCACGGGAGCCCTCGGCTCCTCCGGCCCTTTTCTCCAGGGGCTCCGTGTCTCACCTCTCTGCTGCGTTGCTTACAACCCGAGCAACTTCCCAGGAGGAGAGGGGGGCGCGCGGGCGGCTGCAGCGCCCGGGGTGGGAGAGGGCTGCCCACCCTGCAGCTCCCAGGAGAAGCCAGGACTTGCCRGAGCGCAGAAACACCCCGGAGATGAGCAGGGCCCGGCCCTAACGCCCTCCTGCCGCCCCGCCGGCGCTTCGGAGTCCGTGTTGATCCATGGCCTCCCACCGAGGGCGCGGGCACCATCCGCCCTCCGCGTTCCTGCGAGCCCRGATGCACCGAGCCGAGCTGGGAAGCGCACAGGGCATCCCAAGGCAGAGGCGCTCTTGGCGAGGATGGGAAAAATGCTCCGGAAAAAGCTTCCTGCCACTTCTCCCTTCCCCGAGGCTGCAGGAGCCCCTGCCTGGGGTGACAGACCCTCCCCTGGGGACCCCGGGAGCCGCTCAGGGCCCTGCAGAGGGGCAGCCCCRCGCAGCAGACCCGGCTGAGCTGGTTTCTGGCGCAGAGAGGAACCGGCCGCCTCGGTGCCGCCTGCGGCCGGGCCGCGTTTCGCAACAGCTCCTGCCCCGAGATAAGCGGCAGGGCCGAGCCGTTCACCAGCAGCTCAAGGTTCATTGGCCCCCTGCGCTCCGGGAGCTCGAGGTGGGGTTGGGAAGGGGATGTGACCCCAAGGGCAGCACAGGGGCTGCAGCACGTGAGCCACATCCACATCCTCCTCTTCCTCCTCGTCGGCCCCACGCAGCCCGCCCTGTCCTGCGCCCCTTCAACCCGCACCCGGGCATTGGCGGGGGCTGCTGCATGAAGCACAAGCTAAGCCAGGTGCCACCAAACCTGGGCAGGGCTCTTATCGGTTTTGGAAGAGGAGGAGGAGGGTCTCTTGGGGGCACAGGACAGAATTCCTCTTTCCATGGGGCTGCAGCCTCATGCGCTGCATTTGTCAGCCTTTGGAGCAGAAGGGGCTCCAGGAGCACGCGGGGTGTTTAGCTGCAGGCACAACACCCGTGGAAAGAGGTTCACAAGGGACCTGGGGAAATGATGCCTGCAAATTAGAATCATCATGAATCCCTAAGGTTGGAAGGGACCTCAGAGATCATCGAGTCCAATCCCCTGCACRYGCAGGGTCACCTAGAGCAGGTGGCACAGGCGACATCCAAGCGGGTTGGGAAGATCTCCAGAGAAGGAGACTCCACAGCCTCTCTGGGCAGCCTGTTCCGGGGCTCTGTCCCCCTCACCGGTAAGGAGTTTTTCCTTAGATTACCCTGCGAGGCTTCRGAGCAGCCTCAGTCGCTCGTTGGCAGCTGCAGGAGCATTGGGCCTCGTTTTGCAGCCCCAGCCCTCGCCCGCAGCGCAGCGGGAGGACGGTGCAATTCCGCACGCAGAGATTAGAAGCTACTCACGTTGCTGATCTGATCCTGAGTCTTTTTGATCCTCTGCAGCTCTGGGGTATCAGCCACCACACTGAAGCCTTTCCCCTTGTTCTTCTCAAACTCCTCCTTGTAGCGAATCTGGATACAAACAGAGGAGAAAAMCAGATTTGAATGTGGGAGACAAACAGCATGCAGAGCATCCCTGCGCTGCGAGAGAGCTTCAGCCTCCCTTCGCGCTTCCCTACTGTGCGCGGCGGCGGGTCCTGCTGCCCCAGGGACTTCCCCTGCCTTTGCTGCTCCTGTTTCTCTTTTGGTTTCACGGGGCATCTGACACCACCATCAGCGTCTGCCCGTCGCACCCAGGAGCTTTAAAAGCCTTTTTAGTGTCCCTGCAGAGCTGAAAACCTCTACGCAGCTTTAAGCGCCAGGGACGCGGTTCCCACCTCGGCTGCGAGCGGGAAGGGCGGCCGACGGCAGCTCCGGAACGCCCAGGGCCAGGGCTGCCCTCCATCCGTGCCCTCGGGCCTGCTCATCCTGCCGGGAACGCTGCTCCCCGCAGGAAGCGGCCGCAGCCTCCGCGGAGGCCGCAACCCGACCGCGGACTCAATCCCTCCRGAGCGGAAGGAAACGGGCGTTTTGGGCTGCCTTGATAGAGCAGCTCTGCCGCCTTCCCAGTGTCCTTCCCGGCATGGAGCTCRCTCCGGGGCCGCACCGGGACCCTCGGGCGCGCAGCAGCCCCTGCCGCAGCAGCACCCGGCTCTCCCGCGGGAGTGGCCGCAGGCAGATCCTGCTGGGAAGGGACAGAGCCGCTTCCTTCCCGGCACGGCCTCCTCCGAGACGCCGCTTCCAAGCACACGGACTCGCCGCCGAGCCGGGCGGCTGCATCCAGCTGGGCCCGGCAGCACCTCCCAGGAAAGGCTGCCAAGCGTTTCCTAATCACCCTGGAAGCAGCCAAGGAGCCGGGAG
The DNA here is from genome assembly GCF_003342845.1 of Nothoprocta perdicaria. Classification (NCBI taxonomy): domain Eukaryota; kingdom Metazoa; phylum Chordata; class Aves; order Tinamiformes; family Tinamidae; genus Nothoprocta; species Nothoprocta perdicaria. The sequence continues at coordinate 1,255,503 of NW_020454328.1, read as the reverse complement.
ACACCTCYGGAGCCTCCTCTTAGCTCATAGATGCTGTGAGAAGAGGCAGGGATGACTCCCATGGGAGAGCTGCCTGCTTCCCAAGCCTCACGAGGCTCCCAGGTGGGGCTGTGRTGGGTCAGGAGCCAGAGGTGGGAGCAGGGACCCGCTCAGCTTGTCCTGGCTCAAGGGTTCCAGTTAAGAAGCCTGGTGCCGACGCTCTACATAATTCCAGGRATCAGCGCATGCTTCTCTTCGCTTCCTACATCCCGGTCAGCCAACGCCTCCCAGGAAGGAACTCTGAGACACAGACACTTCCTTGGTCACCTCCATCCGCTCCAGGAGCCCGAGGCCTCCGTGTGCTCCGGCTCGGAGCGGGAGGGAAGAGCGGGAAGGCGGCTCCGCACAGCACGGAGCCCAGCTCCCCTGGGCTCGCCGGGAGCCCCCGGCTGCYCCTCACACGAGCCCAGCAGACTCGCAGCTCACTGGGAGGCTTAACGAAGCCTAACGAGCCTGGCGGCAGAGCGGGGCCGGGCAGGACGTGCCAAGGCGCAGGCAGCACCAGGGGCGCCGGCTCCGAAGCAGCAGCTCCCGGCTGTTTGGGAGCGAAGCCCTGGCGCTGGCCGGGACCAGCCTGCGGTCCCCGTCGGCCTGCGCCCGCGCGGGGAGGAACCGCAGCCCTTCCTGGCCGCGGGGCGAGGAGGCCGGAAAGGAGGGAGGAAGCGGCAGAGCCGGYGCCTCTCCGCTTCTCCCTGCCCTTGTAGGGGCCCGGGCGGCCGCTGCTCTGCCACGCGCGGCTCCAAAGAGCCGGCCCAAAACATCCTGGCGGGAACCAGGGAGGAAGGAGGGCAGYGGAGACGGGCCCCCGGGATGCTGCGGGAATCCCAGTGAGCAGCACCGGCCGCCGCAGCCTCTGAAGGGCCACGAGGCCCCGCGGAGCAGCAAGCACAGGGGAGCCAGGCTGGTCCAAAGCTGAGGGATGTGCAATTCCCCAAATCCCCCTGCTTCCCGGAGGACGTGCCGCCGGGAGCTGCTGGCAAGCGGCTTGTGCAAGAGGCTCCCGCTGCGCCCTCCTGGTGCCTCGCGCTCCAGCTCGGGCCTTTTGCTYGGCCGCTGGCTCGAGGAGCCTTCGGCCTCGCGCTCCCGGCACCGTCTGCAGCGCCCRGCTTTATGGGAGCAGAGAAACGGTGTCCCACGGGCCGCTCACACCTGCTCTGCCAGGATCCCATTCCACAAAACCCGTACAGGSTCCAGGGTCCATTTCCTTGCAGGAACCATTTCCCCGTGGCTCTCGCATCCATGCGTTATCCAAAGGAAGCCCGGGAAGAGCTGCCCTTTACAGCCCCGAAGCAGGGATCAGCTCGAGCACATCCCATCCCCATCCCGCACCTCGCCGAGAGCAGCTCCCCACGGGGACAGATGCTGCAAAGGGGCAGCCTGGGGCCACGAGCCGCTTACCTTACCAGGAGCCCCCGCCCGCAGCCAGGAAAGGCTGCGTCCAAAGATACCAATTTCTGAGYCTGGAAAAGCAGCGGCAGGGCAGGAACCCTGCAATTCTCTCGCCACGCGTGGGCTGGAAGAGAGGGCTGCAGGCGTAAAAGCTGTCACTTTGCAGCCTCATTTAGCYGCACAAGACATTATTACCCAGCTGCCGTCAGTGACCGGAACAAAAGACGCCTTCCCAGTAAACACAAATAGAGAAGAACACCAGAAATTGCATGAAACTGCTCCCGAAACTGCTCCGGTCACCATTAGCGTCCTCCCTGCTCACAGCACAGCCCATGGAGGGGACGGGCACGCTGGGAAGCTTCACGACCRGGACCACAGAGCGACTCTGGCTGGCAAATGCCAGCCTGAAGATCAGCCTGTTCGCAGCCCTGAGCTCACCCCARACAACTATATTGACTAAACCTACGTGCAAAGCTCTGCCCATCACAGCACCGTCAGGGTGCACTTTACAGGTAGCATTTGAACTGGCAGCCTTTGGTATGAAAACACTCCTACTAGGCTGTCATGGTAGCAAAAAGGGAGCCAGCAAGCCCTTTTTGACAAGCTTTCCCGTTTCTGCTCTCAGCTCCTGTTCTCCCAGCTGCTTTGCAGGGCTGCCTGCTCTGGAAAGGCTGCAAGGGCCCCAGTCCGGTCCTGATGCGGCCACACAGCTCCTGCAATTACTAAGGGATTGTCAATAAGAGAGCACAGAGAGGCTGCACTTAGAGTGCTTCAAGAACCATCACCGTTCCTTGCCTGGAAAACAGRAGACTCCCTTTGTAGGCGAACAAAGGCAGAGAGAAATTAAGATCTTATCTAAAGTGTGCTGAGGTCTGTCCTCCAGGGAGGACCAAGGGCATTTCAGTCCGATTCAGCTTCCTCAGCACTCCCTGCTCCCTCTACACAGGGTCTTTCTGCTCTTTCCTGCAGGAGAAGGGGATGCTGCTCCATTAGTTCTTCCCAGAGCTCAGTCGCTCCCGACATCGTCTCTTTAACCTCWTCTGTCCCGGCTGGGCAGGTGTCTGGGTCTGAGCAAGACACTGTGGGGACATTCAACCAAGAGGGACGGGGGGATAAACAGAGTCCAAGGGGCTTTCAAGTCCTAGGGTCCTAAGTCTAAGTCCTAAGGGTCCAAGTCCTAAGTCTAGCAGGATTCTGCTAGAATTCTAATTCTAGTGACTAAGTCTAGAACCTGGCTTCTTAAAGAGCTTGAAGCAGAGCAGTGGCTGGCATGTGACACCGTGGCAAGAAGGGCCACGTGTCCCTTGGCAGCTGCCTGTGCCTTGCAGCAGGGCCAGGCCCGGGTCCTGCAGACCTGTCCTAGAGCAGACTGCGCCCAGCACAGAGCTAAAGAGCCCCGACAAGCTATCCATAGGCCTGGGCAGTGCAGAGGATTAATTTTAAAGTCTCCTTTAAAAGGAAAGGACTAAGGAAGAGCCTGAATTCATTGTGAAAACTGCACGGAGCCTCGGAGCACTTGCTGCAGCTTTATCTTGATTGTTACCATGGAAAAGCAACTGTGTCCCCTTAACCGCTCCACGAAGCACAAAGGCAGCCCCAGGCTGAGCTCTAGCTCTGCTCGAGCCAAGCTGCGTTTCTGCAAGCCAGGGAGCTCTTGAGCAACTTGCTTTGAGGAAGAGGCCTCACAAAAGCAGAGGTTTCAAAACTCAGCGCTGCCTGTGTGGGCACCCCCAGCTCTAGCCTTTAACAGGTAACCGARGGTCCTAATTTCCCCCTCCTCCAGCAGGAAACATCCCCCAGAAAACTGGGTTTCAGCTCCTGGTGCTCTTAGGCTAATGGGAAAAGAAAGGAAGGTCACGCTGTCCTTCCCGGCACAGCGGGGAGAGGGATGCATTGATCCCGAAAGAGGAATAAGAGGAATGCTCGCCCTGCGAGCATCACCAAGGCAAATCCCGTGCTAGGCACCCTCTGCTCCGACCTTCTAAGGACCAACACGTTTCGATGCCGAGTGGTGCCCTGCTGACAACACCCCGGGCAGCCTTTTTGACCCTTTTCATCAAGGGAAAAAATAAAAATAAGCAGATTCCCAGAATAGTCGCCACATCCTGTGTTCTCCTGAGGGACTGTGACTCAAGCCAGAATTGCCCCTGGATGCGTTTTCTTYCAGTGCAGAGCATTTCCAGAGCAGACATCTGCAGTTCTGCAGCATCAAAGCTTAGGAGAGAACAGATCAGGGGCTTGTCTCAGATACTCCAACACAGCCCTAACCTTCAGGCCCAGCCTTGCCCAAAGGCCGGTTCTTGACAGGGGAAGAAGACCTTCATCACCTTGAAGATGAAGGGCCAACCATCAGAGCTGCCAAATCTTGCCCGTCCAACCGGCTTTCTGCAAAAAGCACCACTAACCCTTCCCAACTCTTTAAGTTTTCAGTGTCTTGGAGAGAGCGGAAGGAAAACAGATATTGTTCCTCATTCTCCTCTGAAAGAGGCAAGTTCCTACTGCTGAAGAAATTAGTACAAGAACCCAGCTCAGAGCTGTGCCTCAAAGCTGAGGTCTTCTGCTCACCCAGGGACACCATAAGGGTATAGAACCAGGACAGGTCTGAAACCTAGGCAGGTTTTTCAAGTAAAAACTTGCCTCTGGAGCAATTCCCCGGGCCGAGGAGGCATTTGGTCATTTCCCCTGATTGTGTTGCTGCATCTCGGCACAGGCACAAGACAAGGACACGAGCGGAGAGGCCGACACTCACTGGACAATTCTGCCTTCCTCGAGATCCCAGTGGCCACGGATGATGGAACAACAAGCACAGCTGAGATGCAGGAAATCCAAGAAGCATCCGCACACCAAAGCTGCCTCTGCCCCTCCGGGGTGAGGGTGTTCAAGCCTCAGAGTGCAGGAGAACACATTGCAGTGGGGCAGAGCACACGGGCCTGGGGCAGGGAGCGGTGCACGGGCTTACCTGGCTCTGGAGCTCGCTCTGCTGCTTTAGGCGCAGGTTCTCGGGTGTATCTGCCACCATGGTGAAGGACTGCTTCGGGTAGTGTCTGCAGAGACAAGAGGGACCAGCGGTTACGGCCTGCCTGGGGAAGGAGCCACGTTTCTCCCCCTCTCCCGGGCACCCTGCCCTCGACTCCAACCAGAGAAGCTCTGGAGGACACGAGTGCTCCGGGGCCCCCTCAAAAGGGAGTCACAGCCAGCAGCAGCGGCGGCAAAACTGCAGAGCGTCAACGCTTGCACATTCAGCTGTGGCCATTGGAGACTGCGGAGGGGACTGGGCTGATTTTTCTTGCTTTTTTTTTTTTAATCAAAGTTACTCAATCCTCACGTTGAGGGCTTAGTACTGCAGAATCTCATGAGCGCAGCTTAAACCGTGTCAGCATCCCAGCAGCCACCTTGGGGCACTAATCTATAGCAGCTCAATACACATTTAGTGCATCCTCCGGCCAGGCCTGAGCCAGGAACACAGCGCAAAGCAGAAGTCCCCGGGGGCCTGGCCGCCAGCCCGGCCGCCGGCAGCCCGCAGTGCCACAGAGCCCTGGTGAGACGCAGCCACCTCGGCTGCGGACGCCAAAGCGGCGGGCAGGAGAACCCCACGCCAGCAGGGAGCCAAGAGCCAGTGGGAATGCATCTCTATATCCCTACACGGATAAGGGGAACTTCACCTGGCTCTCGCAGGCGCCCAGAAGACGCTCCGCTGCAGCCTGGACGGCTGCAAAGGGGCAAGGAGGGAACCTGCCTCCCCAAAGCGCCGGGGGGTTCTCGGAGCTGGGGCAGGACCCCCCGGTGCAGCAGCAGACACCACTGCAGGGACGTTAGCGCCCAGCACGAGGGCAGGTTGGAGGCAGAGCCGTTGCATCGTGCCCGGCTCCATTCTGGATGCAGAGCAGCAGTCCCAGGCACACGCGGCTCYGGGTGAATCCCGACACAACTGCATTCCCTCTCCACCGGGGTAAATTCCCTGGAAAAGCCAGAGCACTGGCACCCTGCTGCCCGGCACGGCTCTGGGAAGAAGCGACAGGCCCAGGCAGCGGCTCCCGCGAAGAGGAACCGCGCAGCCCGACGCGCCGCAGCTTCCCGCGGAGCGAGAGGCTCCGTCCGGCCGCGCCACCGCAGCCAGCGCCGATTCCCACGTTTTACTCAACGCGGAACAAGCAGCGGCCGAGCCCCCTTCTTGCTCGAGGGCCGCCCGGCGCAGGCCCCCCCGTGGCCATGCGAAGCCGCTTGGGGCTCTCTGCACCCCAGTGTTTAGGTGCTCCCGGAGCCGGCGCTGTGCCCAAAGGCGGCCCGAGCGTGGGTGAACGATGGTAGATCAGCCACATGGCAGCAGTACCCGGAGGAGCCGGGGCGAGGGCTGCTTCCTCGCAGCAGGGCCGTCACCAGGCAGCAAAGCGAAACGCGCCGAGGCCACGGCCCTGCGAGAGCAGCACGTACCTCAGCAAAGCAGCAGCGCAGGAAGCTCGAGCACAAAAATAGCCTCCTCRCCAGGATCTCAGCAGAAGGGAGAGAACCCACGCCCGCGCACCCAAAACCAGCAACGCAGACGTGGTCGGTGAAAAGGGAGCAAAAGGCGAGTGAGAGCGYGTGGTGCCAGGAGAGGCAGCACCTTCCAAGGAGGGCAGGTAGCACCGAGTAGCCTCTGTCCTGTCCCCACCAAGTTGGATGTGTCCTGGCCCTGCTAACCAACAGGGACATGGGGTGATCCCAGGATGCCCAGGGCTGGAAAATACCCTGCCCGTCACCCGCTCTTGATGGGTACCAGCCAGGACATCCTCGGCACCACTCGCACAGGGAAGAACACACGGGATGCGGCCGTATCCAGAACCAAGAGGTTGCTCCCGTGCAACAGGGAAGATGCAAGGGGACAAGAACTGGTCGTAGAGCAGCAACGGGAGCTCAGGCTCCATCCCTGCTCCCAGGAGCTTTGGGACATTGCTCCAAAAAGGCTTTAGAGATGCTTACGTGAAGGCAGCTGCTCCAAGCAGGTCAGAGACACCTGGGGAGGCCCCACAGCGGCCACAGACCAGGAGCTCAGTCTCCCAAAGGGATCCGGGGAAGCAGACTAGGGACTGCGGCACAAGGGTGACGCAAACAGCCCCTAGCAGCTCCAAGGGTCACTAGTGCAGTTGGTATTAGAGGAGGTTGTTTCAGCTGCAGCACATCCTCGGTCCGGGCGCCGCATCCTCGGGGGGTCCCGGGGAAGGCAATGGCCATGTTGCTGCAACAGGGGCACCAGTGCTCAGCTGGACACAGACAGCAGGAAACGCAGCAAAACGGGCGCTTCTGGCCCAAACGGGGCTCCGAGGCGGCTGCTGGCGTTAACAGCAGTGTTAATCCGATAAAAGCAGGAGCCCAGCTAGCCGGGGCACGAGGAGACAGCCGAGACTCGGCCCCTTGCTTTACCCATCGCTGCGCGCGTGCCAGAGCCCGTTCCCGAGCTGCTGCCCCRCACCAAGGTCAACGGAGACAGAGCCACTTTTTAAGTGCAGATGGAGCAAGGAACGCAACGGGCCTCCCGGGTGCTGACCTTCCATGTGGAGCAGCTCAGCTCCRGAGCAGGGAGCAGAACCCCAGCAATTCCCGAGGTTCCCCTTTGGAATTGCCGGGGCGGCAGCCGCTGCAACAGAGCCCCGTTGTAACGGGCTCCGCAGGGCTGGAGCCGCGTCCGGAGCCTCCGAGCGCGTTTCCGTGGCAACCGCATCCGCTGCTCCGCATGCCCATGGAAGGCYGGGGTTCGGCACACGGGGAGGAAGCCTCAGGCACTGCAAAGGCCAGGGCTGACACACGGCACAGCAAGGAGGGGCATCTGGCCCAGGGAAACTCCCCTCTGGAATGGGGGCTTGGGGTGATCTGGAACACATTGGATCCCTAGAATCCGGAATGGAGCCACCGAGCTCCCTCATTGTGCGCTCCCATGGCTAGGCCTCATCCATCTGAAAGACATCCCTCCCTTATCCCTCCATCCTTCCCTACCCTTGCCTGCAATTCCTGCTGCAAGAATTCCTATCCTTGCCTGCAACAGAAGGGCATTTTGGGCCTTTGCTTTGCAAGAGCAGGCGTTCCCGAGCGGGGAGCAGCGACAGAGCCACGCAAGTCCCTGCCTCCCAGCCAGGATAAACGGAGCCACCCGCGTCCCTGGAATGCCCCAGAGAGGCAAAACCGCCTCGCGTGCAGAGACGCAGCCCCAGGAACAGTCAGCAATAAATGAAGCCCCGATGAGGAAGCAAATGAAGCGCCCCGGGCCGTGGAGCGCGAGGCAGCGCGTGCGTGGGAACGGCGCCGCCGCCCCCGCCGGCGGGGCTGGCGGAGAAGGAGCCTTCCCTCCGCGCACGGGGTGCGGGAACAGACTCAAAAATTCCACCCCCTCCTTAGAGGGGGAAAAAAAACATCCCACAGGAGCTGAGGAGGGAAGGGAGCGCCGGGTCCTCGCTGCCCTCCCCCCAGCGTCACCAGAAATAGGTCTCGGAAGGGAAGCGGAGCAGGGGGAGGGATTYGCACCCAAGCTGCCTCTTGTGTGGAGGCGGTGGGAGCAGCACGCGCCAGATCCAAGGGCAATTCCAGCACAAGCGCTGGATCCCGGGGCAATTCCAGCACAAGCAGCCTCGCTAGCGGGGATGGGAACAGGAGACGGCTTGGAGAAAGAGGCAGCGGGGGCAGATTGGGGTGGCCCAAAGCCCTCCAGCACCCGCTAGCATGGACATCATTCCAACCCGTCGAGCTATCCAGGGAAAGGGAGCCCCAGGGCAGGGCTTTCCCCCTTGGCTTTAGGGGGRAGTTAAACTGGGAGGATTCTGGGCCCTAAAGGGTCATTAGGGAGGAGGAAGCAAGCGGCAGCGCCCTGGGCTGTGCACCCAGCCGCTGAGCAGACAAACAGGGGAAGCTGCTTCGAGCAGCCGTTCCTGTGACGAACCGAAAGGAAACGGTGAGTCCCACGCACCAAGAGACAGGACGCTGGGGGAAGTCGGCTGCTAAGCAATAGCTCTTCAGGCAGAACCATCAAGCGCTCATGAACAAGCGGGATTTGGGCACAACCCCCATTCAAGCTACCCGCGAGGAGCTGCTCCTGCCTCCTCCTTCCAACCGGAGCAGTGACTCCGGATCAGAATACACGGGCTGTTTGGGCAGGAGAGCCCCGCGTGCTCTCCCTGCCCACGGTCACAGCTACGTGGGGCAGGATCCCCATTCCAGCYGCATGGAGCAGGGCAGCATCTCGCAGCCTCCCTGGCATTCCTGCAGGGAATTGCAAGGCTGGGAAGCGGGAGGAGTATGGGAACACATAAGACATGCTGGGAGCTTCCATAGCAGCATCTTGCAGCCTCCCTGGCATCAGCAGCACTTCCTGCTGGGAATTGCAAGGCTGGGAAGCAGGAGGGGTATGGGAACACCTAGGACATGCTGAGAGCTCCCCACTCATCACACCCTCCGTGTCCCCGGCTTCATCAGCAGGGCAGACAYGGGTTATTTTATCAGGGCAGCCAGCACCGGCATCAGCCCCTGGCCCAGGGAGAGCTTAACCAAGAGGACCCCCCCTCCAGACCCTCCACCACAGGGGGCTGCCACCAGCTTAAGCCCAAGGGCACCGGGAATGTGGGGCAGGGGGACACGTGACAGCAGTGCCCAAGGCGACCGCTCCTCCGCTGGAGTGGGAAATTCCCCCTTTAATCCGCGGGATGTGGGCGATTACACCCCTTGGGAGGGATATTAAGAAAAGCCTTGCCCTCACACCCCACAAAAACAATAAGCTACAAAAATAAAAACTAACAAGCTAAGGAAGACCAGAATGCAAAAACCCACATTGTCCTTCCCAGGGTAAGGACATGGGGCAGCAGGGAGCCGAACATCCCTATCCCCCCAACCTCTCTGTTAATTACAGCAGCACCGATGAGGCAAACGGGGCTCCTCAGCAGGGAGGGCGGCTGCAGGAGAGCAGCCCACGGAGCCCGTGGGCAGCAGGAAGGGAGAGGAGCCCCGTGGCCCCGGTGAGACCGGGCCTTGGCAGAGCCGCAGCGGTTGGAGACAAGGCGGGTTTTGTTGCGCCCTTAAATCCGCGCGATTGAGTCTGCCCGGGCCAGACGGACTCCGTCTAGCTGCTGTATTAGGAGATATCAGAGCACTTCAACTCCGAGCCGCCCAGCTGAACCCCATTGTTAGCGGCAAATCCTACAATTACGCTARGATAAGGAAGGCCCTGTTTGCGTGGTGCTTTCAGCAGCCTTTCCCTGCCTTGTTTGACCATCTCCCCATGCACCAGCAGAGAAATCCTCCCCTCGCCACTGCAGAGTTTCCTTCATTTACTTAGGAGAAAAAAGCAGCACGGCCAAAGAAAAACCAAAGACAAAAAGCTGATTTTTGACCTGATGTTAACAGTATAAATATAGGAAGCCTGGGCAGAAACAGGGGTCCTATCCCAGGCCTCTTGGGCCCAGTTTGCTGGTCAGAAGGCATYGAGGCTTCCCCCTCTCTGCTGCATCTCCCACCTCCAGGTCTGCACGGCTGCCCCAAGGGTTTTGGCCAAAAAGAGTTAAACAGGGGAAGCAAAAGGCTCTGCTCTGCCAGAAGACTCACCAGTTCACATCCTGCTTTGCAAAGAGCTGCTGCTTCTCGGGGACATGCTTTACAAATAAGCTGCTCTTGTTTTAAGGAGAAACGCAGCAGCACCCGCACTTCACCGAGGGTCATTTGCGGGGAGAGGCGACTGCCACAGCTCCCTGCTCAGGAACAAACCCGCTCCCATTGGGATTTGCAGGATGCTTTCCCACAAGGATTCCTCCATCGCCAAGCCAGCGCATGAGCAAGAGGCTACCGCAGGGCTGGGGGAAGCAGGAGCTTTGCTGCAGCRATTCCCAGTGCCTTTGGGCAGGAATGCTGCTCTGGAGGGAAGCAGCCTCCCCCGGCAGCTCGAGCAGATCTCGGTGTCTTCACACAGCGCTCCGTGTAGGCCAGCAAGAGCTAGCAGTGTTTTCCCTCGCTGCAAACAGGCAGCATGTGGCTCCCCGCCTTTCCCAAGGGCTTTGCCAGCAGCTCCCAGAGGCTGTCGCAGAGCGGGATGCTCGGCAAAAGGCAGCTCGTTCACAGAAACCTGCCTGAATCCAGCAGAAAGATTTCAAGCGGGCACAGGAGGACAGGGGCTGCCAAGGCACGAAAGCASAAGTCCCTTCTGAAAACAGCCACTCATCACCATTCCCTCATCCCCCTCCCACGGCTCAGGCCCAGCTCTCAGCTGGGCCCAGGAGAGGCCTCAGCTCCAGCTAAGGCCAAGCCAAGAGCCACGATTCATTGCCCCTACCCAGACCTGAGCTTACCTACAAGAACAATRTGGGCATTGCCCTGGACCTAGGTTTTTCCACAAGTTTTTCTGGCTCCGGGCATGGATAAGCAAGTTGAGGAAAGTCAACATTTGTTTAGTCTGCCCTCTCAACAAGATCAGGCTAAAACCTCCCTGCAGAACCAGAGCGGGGCCTGGCACCCGCTCCCAGGACAAGCGGCATGGGCAGCACCCCCAGCTCTGCACAGGTTTTATCCGCAAATGCTTTATCCATTATACACCAGGGTATAATGATTTAAACTGCTTGACAACCAAGCAGCAACACGGGCAGCAAATGTTGATGGGACTAGGCCTGTCCTTGCACTTCACTGCCCCTCAAACCAGCAGGTTCGCTCTGAGGAGGGGACAACAGGGGCACGGCAGGTTATTTGTGCCAGTAAATTGGCCACAAATTTGCACTCAGGATGCAAAGCCCCCACTCCAGTCCCTGAACTGCAGCAGCACCTGCAATGGTGCTAGAAACCAGTCCTAGGGAACAGATAAGAGCAGAAGATGGGGTGGGAGGAGGGTGGCAGAACCCTAGAGGATCCTGGATTTCCATACGCCGCTTGGGAAACTCCAAGCGATTGCATGAATRCAAAAGGTTTCCCAGCAAATTTCCACTCTGCCAACAGCACTTGGAATAAGTTGGTCGCAAACCCTACAGGGAACAGACGCTCCAGCCCTCGCAACCACCCGACCCTGAGGTCCTAGCCTTACTCAGGAGAGCTTTTCCATGCGCTGAATCCCCTCTCCTCCACAAAGCRAGCGGGGAAGCTTTTCCCAGTGCACCACCAGATATAAACCAGAGTTTTCCATATTCCCAAGCTCCCATCCCTCCTCCAAGCCATACGCATTGGGGTCCTCCAACCCAGAGCTTCCAGAAAGAGCAGCTTTCATTTACAGAGACAGACAGGGGGGTCTGTTCAGTGCCCCACCATATACAAAGCACATACATGGAGACAGACATTCTCCTGCAGCAACTCAGCACAGAAAGCAGCAGAAAAACACCTGGACTCCATCCCAGCCACACAGTTGTTCCTCTTTCCCTTCCTGCTTCCCTCCCCCTAAGGAAAAGGGCTTGGAAGGATCGCTCCATCGATGGAGTGGGCAGCTACCAGATGGATGGCAGGGGATGCCAAGAACAGATCACTGGCTTGTTGTGAAACTCGCAGCAGCTCTGCCTGCTACTCGCTAACTTTTTCCAAGCAAAAAAGTTAGCCCCAGGGGTATCAAGCAGCTTACTCCAGCTGGAAAGGCAGGGATCAAGTTACTGCTGAGAAATCTGCCAGAGAGGCTCTTCGGGTTGTTAGCAGGAATTAAGAGCTGGAAGGCTCTGGTTCAGAGGCACCCATGCCCAGGCTCCACTCCAGGGGCGATGCTGGGCTAGGGCTGGCACAGAGCTGCTCCCACTGAGTGCCACGGAAGGTCAGGCCCCAGGGTGGGATCCCTGGGTATAATCCCATGGGYATAAGCTGAAACACAGGAGGTTCCATCTCCAGGTGAGGAGGAACTTCTGCACTGTGAGGGTGCCAGAGCCCTGGACAGGCTGCCCAGGGAGCCTGTGGAGTCTCCTTCTCTGGAGGTCTCCAAACCCRCCTGGATGCCRCCCTGTGCCCCRTGCTCTGGATGTCCCTGCTGGGGCAGGGATCTCTAGAGGTCCCYTCCAACCTGGAACATTCTGGGATTCTGTGATCCCCCAGGACACATGGGGCTGGAAGGAGGCCACGCTTGGGTGCGGCTGCTCCACACAGAGAGAGGATTGCCCGGAGAAATCCTGGAGTCACAAGCAGGGCATGCGCAGGAGCAGCACYGGACACACCTACATAAGGTATTTCCAGCAGCCTTGCCTATCAATTACCCCCCTTTTGAGGGGGGAAAAGAAGGGCTGTGCCACCCCTCAGCACGGGGGACGTGGAGACGAGCAGCCCATGAGCTCCGTGCTGCGGAGCCAGGTCTGCAGCCGAGGTGAGCAGGGAGGGACAGCGTCGCCTCCGTGCCGCAGGCTCAGACAAAGGATGCTGCTCTCGGAGCTGGAGCTGCAGCCTCTCCGTGGGGGAGGAGGCAGCACAAGGAGGCCAATGACTTCCTGCCAGCTAGTCCAGCGCATTCGAGAAGTTCAGAAAAAACAGAGGCTCGCAGGGTGTGTGCATGGCAGGGAGCCAGCGCCGCTGAGGAGCCAGGCTCCAGCAGCACAACTCCAGTGCAAGAGATGCGTGTGTGCCGGCAGCGCGAGGCTCTGGCGCCCAAAGGCGTCCAGCAGGACAGCTGCATTTAGATCAGCATTAACTCAGACAAACCCACAGATCCTGCAGCCAAGGCAGGGCAGGGATCCTCCTCGGAGAGGCTCTTGCTGCCTGGATACTGCTCCCGCGCCGAGCTGCGCACGCRGGCGTACGCGAGCTCCCCTGTGCATTCCAAGTGGCAATGCTGGCTAGTTATACCTCTGAGGAGGCCGATTTCCCAAAYCAAATACACTGCTTTGCACTCTCAGACAGGATTTTTCCAGAGTCCTCATTCATCACGTATGATGAGCGATCATCTAAGCAGAGCATGAAGCCACCATGGTAGCATGGAAGAGGAAAAAGGTCAGAGCTGTGCGGATCAATGCAGCCCTGCTGCAGGCAACCCCTTCACGCAGGATGCAATGAAACGGTCACCCCGAAAGCTCCGTCGGTAGCWGAAACTCTTCACCATGGACAAGATCATCTTTGGAAGAGAGTCCCTGACCTGGGGGAAACGTTGCAGTCAGAGTTGACCATTCACCATCCTGGAAGGCTCTGCACAGATTTACTGCTGGGCAGTGTCAGATAGGGAGGAAGCCCAGCCCTCTTCCTACTACTCCCTTGAAGAAAGACTTTGGAATTTGGCAGAAGGCCAGGGCTCAAACAGAGGAGACCCTGTGTTAAGGCATGTTCAGAAAAGCAGCCTCTTCCCTGCCAGGATAAACGTTGCTTTTCCCACTTGTGCTCTACTCCCCCACACACCCTGCCCCCTTAACTGATAGGGAGGCTGCCCCTCAGCTCCGGGATCAGTAAAAGCTGTTTAAGGGCTGGGCCCCCTCTGAGCAGCTCCCGGTTATCCTCACATTGGTTATTCACCTGCCTGGCAGTGGTGTTAGCACATTCACAGGGCACCATCTCCTCCAGATGAGGAGGGACCGAGCCCAAGCTCCCCATCAGCAGCTTCACTTCACCCCCATGACTGGGCACTGCCATTGCAGAGCCAGCCCTGAGGGCATAAGRGGTTGGCAGCCACCAGATGGGCTTCATATGCCTGCAAACCTGAGCTCCTCGGGGTTCCTTTTGGGTTTGAAGGCACAGGCAGACAAGGGAGGATGAACAGAGCACTCCACATGGGTCTTGACACAYGATCTGAGCATGCGAGGCTGCCCCAGGTAGAGGCAAGAGAGGCAGCRGCCTCTCCAGGGAGGCTTGGAGGCCACTCAAGGGTTAAGACACAAAGTCTGCTTCAAAGGGAGCTCTTGAGGAGAGGGGGTTGAGAAACTGAGATGGGTTGAGGTTGCGCACACTCCTTGGAATTCCAGGAATTTCCCATTATTATCCCACTTCCCTTTTACCAGCATGGAGGGGAGATAGCGTAAGAACACAACTCCGGGCCCATCTTTATGCCCAGGGACAGCACTGGGGACGTGGATGTCCCTGTGTGCAGTGCCAGGAAGACTCTTTGCCAAGGGGGCAGGAGGCTGTGCTGGATCCAGAGGAACAGTAGCCTCAGGACACCAAGATTAGGGGGTCCTGTTAGTGAGATTAGGGGTCCCATCTCCTGCAGCCTTTGCAGTCACAGCTGAAGAGATGCCTGGATCCTAACCTCAAGTTTCCAGTCCTGCCTTGGAAGCAGGAATTCTAAGATAATGCCGATGGAAATCTTAGATATCTAGATAYACCTCACTCCACTGCCACCCTGCACCTCAGCTAGGATCCAATTACACAGCCAACACTAATAAGTCCTTCCAGATCATACAAGTTCCAGCCACCCTGGCTACACCACAAGCAGCTTCTGGTGCTGGGGAAGAGCACCAGCAGCAGGCAGTTTAACCACAGCACTAGCCAACTGAAATACAAAGTAGAAGGAAAAGCAGCAAGAGTGTTTTATCCATTAGTGGAATTAATACCCATCTTACAAGGATGCTGTCAGGATTAACGTTTAAGAGCACTGTGAAAGGCACATGCTATGTAGGTGTTTAATTAGGTAGAGTATAAGCAGCAGCTACAAAGACCTACTATAAAGTAGCTTTAAGATATTAAGAAACATGCCAAGTGAGCACCGAGTTCCACTTACCTATGGATTCAGCAGGGACTAGCTCATGATATAGTGGCAGAAACTAGGAAGCTATTGTCATTAACTTAAGCAAATGAGCTAACTGGATTAGCTTTAAGAGTTCTGGACTCCACTGATCAATTGCAGATGAGCTAAGGAGGCCTCCTAAAAGGAATCTAGGACAAAGGCAGCATTGAAGATCTTTTTCAAGAAATGCAAAGCTTCCTCTCCAAGGAAACTCAGTGTCACACACACCACATTTAAGGTCTCCCAGAGCAATAACGTAACTTCAGAGCAGAGTACCTCGAATCATCCATTATTCAGATACCGAGTCTATCACCAGGGATCTTGTACTGTTGCACACAGTTAAGGATCCTCCTTTAGAGCAGAAAAAGGGAAGCCACACAATTCCTCCGCAGCTTGAAAGACCAGAGGAAGCTGGGGGGCAATACAGCCACCTCACGTCAYTCTGCCCAGCTCTATCTTTTCCAGTCTCTGCTCACAAAAGCAGGTTCTTACATTGGAACTGGATCCACATGATACATTTCCCCTTGAAAACATCCAGAATAAGTGTCACTAGATTAGAGAACTGCAAGGAAGAGGGACCCAGCAAACACTACAGCCTTCCCCAGGCTCGAGCAGCAAGTTACAGACCCAACACACACTGCTGGAACTGGAGCAGGTAGCAGAGACTTACGCRTTGCAATACGGCTTCTTCTCGTAGCCCTTGTAGTTTTTCATGTTTAGGGTCATCTTGCACGTCTCGCAGTGGAAGCATGCTTTATGCCAGAACTGAAAACAGAAAGGAAAGTCATTAACAGGAGCACCGTGTCAGTTCTAACATTTGAGCTTGGGCAGCTCAAATGCAGTGGTTCCTGCAGCATGCAGTGATGAGATCCATGACACCTGCAAAACACAGGGCAGACAAAATTCTCACTAATTTAGGACCCAAGTGATCCCATTGCAGCTCATCTGAACAACACAGCAACATCTGTGGCTTGCACTAGAGCAGCATCTTGTTTTCTTATCTGCAGATCAGGGATTCATTAAGCTGCACCAGATCCAGGAGAGAGAAACTCCTGGCTCAAAGAGGCACAACAAAAACCCTGTGAGCAGAAGCCTGTCAGCAACCAAGTTAACAGCTGTGGTTTGAAGGCTTCAAAGCTGCTGCTGCTTTAGGTTTGGGGCTTTTCTTTTTGCTGATGGTAGCCAAGTGATAGCCAGAAGATCAGGTCAGGTGAGGCTGCAGAGACACCAAACCAAGGAAACTGAGATGGAGAGATTCTCCTGAGAAGCCACAGTAGCTGCACGATGCCAGCTCAAAAGGCCTCACAACAGTTACCAGCCTCCTACCTGAGCAGCTGAGGGATTAACCCCAAACCTTAAAGCCCTGTGATCCCAAAGAACACAGGATCGCCCTAAGAACATCTCAGCTTCCCTCTCTCTGAAGTGGTCAATAGCTTTTAAACAGGGCAGAGCTAAGGAGACAGCAATAAGATAAAGCTGGTAACTCAAAGCTGTGGCAATGGTAATTTTTGCATTCTCCCCCACAGAGTGCTTATAATAGCAGCCTCAGGTTTACCCCACACCCCGGCTGAGGTCTGCGGTCTGAACWGGGCCTCAGAGCAGCAGGACTCTCCTCTTAGACTCACCCTCCAGACTAACAGACACCTCAAAACCTGGGCCATGCACCAACACTGYAGGCTGCAACATCCAGTGAACACCGAGGATCTGTTCTCCAATGCCTAGAGCTGTTCTCCAAGCTCATTCCCACTGTGATGGAGCAAGGGGCTTCCCTGGCTGGCAGCAGCCCGAGGGCAGCGCTCGGGGCTGGCCAGAGCGGATCCTCTGCAGCCCCAGGCTCCGGCAGCCTCCCAGCKAGCAGAGCTGGCTTCCTGGAGGGCAGGACACGGCCAGCCCGGGGAGCAGCAGCTTCACTCCGAATTCAGGGTTCCCCTTTCCTCCCGCTCAGCAGAGTCCCCCAGCCCAGCCATAACCCACCCCTCACGAGCTCAGCATGCCCAAGGAGAGAACAAGCTAAAAAGCCACAGGAACCCCCCTGTGCCCAGGCGGATTAGAGTGCACCAAGCCCTCCACGTGCCACGCAGGACTTTGATCTGGGCACAACTTGGACATGCAGTCAGCAACCTCAGGGAGAACAGCTGGCAACCAGCACTGGGATCTCCCCGCTGCCGCAAGGCTCCAGCTCCCTCCAAAGCGCTTCCCACCTTCGCAGGTTGGGTGCGTTCCTGCAGGAGGGCTCCCCGTCAGCGCTGCACCCCGGGGTGCRAACAGGGCCGTGCCGCAGTGAGCAGCCCCGCGACAGCCGCCTCTTTGTGCTGCTCCAAGCAGCACGTTGGCTCTCCCCGCGGCTGCACCAGCTCCTCCGGAGCAGCAGCCCGGCACAAGGGCCTTCCCTGGCCCATCAGCACCCTGCTCTGTTCTCACACCCTGGCTCCTGTGCGAGGGTCCCGTCCCATCTCCGCCCGGAGCTCAGACTTTAAGGACTCTAAGGACAGACAGATCCAGAGCCTGGAAATYGGCCACCTTGCAGCCTTTCAGCCGAGTTCCTGCAGCTCTAGAGGCAATCAACAGGTTTCTCCTCACACTCAGTCATTCATCCCACTGCAATGGCTGGGCATTAATATGGCACTAGAAATGCAGAGAAACCAAAAGGCGATGACTTGAAGAGCCTTCTCTCCTGCAGAATGCCCAAAACCCAAGGAATGGCAGCAAGGCTTGGTGCTRTCACCAGCCAGCGACCGCTTGGGCAGAGAGCATTGGCACAAGAGCTGAATTCAGAGAGCCCTTATCCACAGCCAAAAAGCAGCAGGAATATTCTCGCCTTACACCAGCTAAGGCATTTCAGCCCTTGGGCTCTCGTTGAGCCTCCTCGGCAGGTTGCAGACACCCCCGGCACTTGGAAGGGAAAATCACCTCTAACTTTAAACTCTGCTGCCTTTTTGGCTTTGTCTTCCTAGATGCTTGGATCTCTCGTTAGGGCTGTCACTAAGTCACCACTGAGACAAGGCAGGGCAGCAACATATGCCCAGCACAGGTGAACACTAATTATGAAGACTTCCAGTAGAGCTGCTGCTCACCCACTAGCAGAGCTCCAGGGAGAGAGCTCCAAGTCAGTTTTCCCAAGTATATTAACACCTGTCCACTCCAGAGGAGTCTGGAGTGCTTGGAACACCTGGAGCAGATCTCAGGTACAGCTGCAAGTGCAATTCATCCCACCTCTCAGCAGGCCAGACCTCTATTTGGAGCAAGCAGGCTGGAATCCAGGCTGCTCTTCTGAAAAACGCAGTTGCATGAGCAGCTTTGCCACTTGCAACAGCCTATACCCGGGCACACAGCTCAGGACACACCAGTGCAGCCACTTAAAGCTTATTTAGAGCTGCAAAACATCCTTCCACCAAGGGAAGCTATTGCTGCACACCTGTGAGCAGGGCACAGGGAACAAACATCACCCGAGACACAAAGCGAGCAAACACCACAACACAGAGACTACCTGGGCTGAAGGCAAGCTTTTGCTCRGGACTACTCTGTGATAGCAGCTTCTGACTTCTACCATTGCTTTGGAAAAGGTCACCTGATAGCAGCTGTACACGGGTTTACAGCTTAGTCACTGCAGCCACAAGCGCCCAGCCCTGCGCCATTCGTTCCAGTCGCGAGCGGCGTGGGACACGTCGCTTCCGTGGGGGAAGTCGGCCACATCACACGGTATCTGATCCGGATTGCTGACAGGACTCGGGCAAGGAGAGGAGGGGGAAGGGAACGGGCGGATAACACCAACTTCCCMGAGCTGGAGCCGAGCGGTTGGGAAGGTGGCGAGAGCAGTCGGAGCCTCAGCACCAGGGCAGGATTCGGAGGCTGAGCTTGGAGCACAGCTTCATTCCCCTACTCATTGTGCTGTATTCTTAACAGCTGACAAAGCACAGCTTTTCCCCCCTCATTTGCTGGGCATCTCAAAGAGAAACTTGGCACGGGGGACTTGCCCAAGCCATCCGGAAGAAAAGCTACCCCAGTTTCTCAATGCATCAGCACAGCAAAGGCCCCAGGGGTTCCACCCCACACACTGCCCTCTCGGGCAGCCTCCCCATTCCGCTCTTTGGTTCAGCTTTAGGCAAACAGAGCCAGAAGTGCCCTTTGGACTCRCGCAGAGGGTGGCTGTGTGGACATTCCCTAGCCAGGCTCCAATAGGGCTGTATCCYGGGCTCTTGCACAAAGCAGAGGGACTCCTCCAGGCTCCATCACAACCACTGGAGGCCCCAGGGAGGATCAGCACGGGCCTCGCACGGAGGACATGGTCAGGGGTGCACAGGGAGGACCAGGCACCGAGCAGAGCAAGGCAGGGGTGAAGAGTCCCCTCAAATCTAGGCCACAAGAGTCACTTCATCAGTGGTATCAGCACACACATTACTCACGCCTTCATGGCAATGCACAGAGAGCATCAGGGCGCTCCCCGGCCCTCCCAATTAGCCACAACTCAAATACCCCGAAGCTACTCGAGGTCAGCAAGAGCTCCAGAAGACAGAGCCGCCTCACTGCTCCACGCAGACAGGACGGTTCCCGAGACACAGGGCTGGCAGTTCCGCTTTGAGCAATTCCCAAGGCAAGGGGGAAACATCATCTGTTAAAAATGTGAGCAATAGGGTCTGCTGAAACTCAGGAATGCCGCTGCCGAGATCCATGCATTCCTCACGTTACTTTTTTTAGTYCCTAAACTGGTCATCCCAGAACCCTGGAAGAGGAGGGGGAGGAGAGCAGCCCCACTATCCAGGACAGCTTAATTCCCAAAGGATTGCCTGGAAAGCTATAAAGCACAGGCAGCAGCGAGAGCACAGCAGAGTCAAAGCACTCACACTTTTTTCCATSTCTAGACCAAAGGAGATTTGAGACACTTCAAGCACTTGCACACAGCATTAAGGCAGGCTGCACAGAAACTATAAAGTTTAAGTCCTGGAACAGAGAAGTATCAATTGGAATTGAAGATTTTTTAAAAAAAAGCTCAGCTAATGCAAAACAGATGAGGCCCCCAGCTTCAAGAGGAMGCATTAACTGTTGCTTTCCATTTTGTCTCTCCAGACACCCAGCTTCATTTCTACACAGCAGCAGCTACAGTTTCCCATCCGGACAGCCGCAAAGCCGAGACAACGGCCTGTTAATTATACATAAAGGGGAGCCCTGGATGCTGYCCGAGGTTGCGGTGAAGACAAGGGCTCCCACACATCCATTGCTGGGCTTCGGTGCTGGTCACAAGCAGGACAAGCTGCTGGGATGGAGGGTGCTGCTTCCAGAGGGGCATTGCAGGAGCTAGGTCCCTGTCACCCCAAGGCTCTGSTCCAACCCATGGCCAAGGGGAAGATCCAGGGGTGCTCAGGACTTAGTCTACAAAGGGGGGCGCCCCAAGGGCCTCAAGCGAGGAGGCAGCCAGGCTGGTGTTGCCCCACAGAAGACAGAGGTAAAACCCACCCCATCACCCCAGGGGAGCCCATGAGGCCCCACACACCCTGTCAAGAACCCCAGGCCCCACAAAGAGCTTCAGGGGCCTCTAGAGGAGCCTAGGGCCACACAGAACCCACAAGGAGACCTCACAGGGCCCCACACAGAGCCTAAAAAGATCCTAGATGAGCCTCAGGCAGAGCCACCCTAAACAAAACTTAAGGCCCACAGGAGCCCCAGACCTCACCCAGAGCCTAGAGAGGCCACAGAAGGACCCCAGACAGACCCCAAGGGAGCCCCAAATCCCACAGAGACCCTAGACAGCCCCAAGAGGAAGCCCAGACTCCACAAAGAAGCTAAGGGGGCTGCAAACAGAGCCCAGGCACCACAAAAACCCCCAAGGAAACCCCAGCAGCACCCAAGGGGGCCACCAGCCCCAGAGGGACCCCAGGACAAGGGGACCCCGGGGCCCACGGAGACCCCGCCCCGGGGCCCACGGAGACGGCGCCGGGGGCCAGGCCCGCGGCGGCAGCGCTCACCTTATCGAGGCAGTTCACCTTCTCGGTGGGGTACACGATCTTCCCGCAGCGCGCGCAGTTRGGATTCATGGCGGCCGCGCTGCCTCTGCCGCCGCCCGCCTCGCCGCCGCCCTTAAATAGGGGGAGGGGCGTGGCCGGGAGGCGTGGCCGGGGACAGGAGGAGGGGCTGGAAGGAGGGGGCGTGGTCAACGGGCGGGGGCGGGGCGAGAGCGCGCGCCCCCCCCGCACCGCCTCCCCCCGCCACGCTCCCCTGCGCACGCGCAACCTCGCTCGCAACGTTTCCCCTCTTTGCACGTCCCCCCGTCGCGCATGCGCCGCACGCCGCGCACCCCCCCACCCAACCCCTTTGTGCGCGTGCCGAGCTCCCCGCGTGGGCTCCCCACACTCGCCCTTCCGCGCGCGCGGCAGCTCCGCCCACGCGCCGCGCTCCCGCGTGGCGCGGCGGGGCTAAGAGCGCTCGCGCGGGGATGTGGGCGCGTGGGGGTATAGCTCAGTGGTAGAGCATTTGACTGCAGATCAAGAGGTCCCCGGTTCAAATCCGGGTGCCCCCTTAATTTGAGGTTTTGGTATGGTTTTCCTCCTTTTTCCACCCCAGTTCAAGTCCTAGCAGCTCGCATTTGGCAGCAAGACTCCAGCTGCCAAGGGCTTCACAAGCTGAATTCCCATGCAGGTCTAAATGCAGCCCTTCTTCCAGCAGGATTTGGTGGAAATTGTCTGCAAACACGGTCCCGGCCCTACTGGGAGCATGGTGGGGATAAAGGCGGATCCCACAGGCTTCACGCTCCRAGTGCGGTGCCCTGAATGGCTGCCAGCGCAGGACGTTGTAATGACCCTAACTAAATCACTGCTGGGGAGGGACCTGTGCCTTAAATCCCCCAAGTCCTCCTCTCCTCGAGCGYGTTACGGAAGGGCCCACAGCATCCACAGCAGTGGTGTTGAGGGAGGCACTCAGTTTCTYTCCTTCCCCTTATATGTTTTAGCAGGCAGCTTAAAATTCCTCTCTTCATTTCAAAACCGTTTCATCGCATCCTGCTGCAGCAGCAGCTGCTTCTTCCCYCTGGGAAGCCCTCGCACCGCTCTCCCCAGCCTCCTGCCAAAGCTGCCTGCTTTTCCTGGTCCCTCTCAGCTTCCAGCAAGCCGGGCTGCTCCCCCTTCAGCACCCAGACACGGGGCTGCAACCCTGGGAGAGGATTAGAAGGGGGCACCGGGGTCACTGCTCCAGGAAAAGGAGCAAGAAAAGGGGATTTCGGGGTCGTTGTGAGCGGGGCGGCGGGGCTGCTGCAGGCGGCGCCGAGCGCCATTCCCAGCGCGTGGGGGTATAGCTCAGTGGTAGAGCATTTGACTGCAGATCAAGAGGTCCCCGGTTCAAATCCGGGTGCCCCCTTTTTYSATTTCCTGTTTTTTTTTTCCTTCCTGTTTTTCATCACTTGATTAAAAGAAAATACGTTTAAAAAAAGCGCAGAGAAGAAAGTAGCATTTATTTCACCAAATCCTACCGGCGCGCTGCCTCCGCGGCGTGTGTGCGCGCGCGGTCACGTGACCCTCCCCCCACACACACTCCGCGGTCACGTGGTGTGGGCGGCGCCGCACGGCGGCCTCCCTTCCCGGCGTGCCTCGCGCGCCGTCGCCTCTTCCGGCGCCAAGATGTCGAAGCGCGGTGAGCGGCGGGCGGGTCGTGGCGGCGGATCCGGCGCCATCCGCGCCCCCTCTGCCCGGCGCCGGCCCGGGGCGGCGGGGAGTGG
>NW_020454328.1:1218962-1232685 GCF_003342845.1 Nothoprocta perdicaria | reverse complement strand
CCTCCCGGCCCCGCGGGGCTCCCCGCGCGCGGCCCGGCCTCGTCCCGCTCACGTCGTGTCTCCCGCTGCTCGGCAGGGCGCGGCGGCTCCTCCGGCGCCAAGTTCCGCATCTCCCTCGGTCTGCCGGTGGGAGCCGTGATCAACTGCGCGGATAACACAGGTGAGCCCCGCCGCCCCCGCCCGCGAAGGGGAGCGGGTTAACGGCGACAGCAGCCGGCTCCTAGCGACCCCGGGGAGCAGCTTCACCCAGGGGTGACGTTAAAAGCGGTTGTCGTTTTGCACAGCGCTTGCCGAGCCTGCGTTGGTGGCGCGTGGGGATGTCACGTTTGGGTGAAGCGGCTGTCTCTGCTGCTGGCCGCAATGGGGGGCCTGGCGAGAGGGTCCCCGTGGCGGGAGCTGCCCWGGACCCGGTGGGCTGAGGCGCTGCCTTCCCTCGCAGGCGCCAAGAACCTCTACATCATCTCCGTGAAGGGCATCAAGGGGCGCCTCAACAGGCTGCCGGCCGCCGGCGTGGGCGACATGGTCATGGCGACGGTGAAGAAGGGCAAGCCCGAGCTGAGGAAGAAGGGTGAGTGCGGGGAGAGCCGCGAGGCCTCGCCGGGCTCCCTCAGCCCGCGGAGCRTCTTCCCAGGAGCGCGTGGAATCACGTCCTGCCTGGATCTCCTCRAGCTGCTCGCTGCGGAGAGGGGCAGCGTGAGCCTGGGGGCTGCCTGGCTAAGAGGCCGTTCCGCCCTTCTGAAAAGCACTTGCTGGGTCTGCGTGCCGTGGCTCAGGGAGCTGTCGTGGAAGGGCACAGCAAAGGCACCGCTTTTGGGTGAAGTGGCAGCTCGTGCTGCTCGCTTCAATCGGTGGTGTCACATTGGGCCTTGGCACGTGAGCCCTGCGCCCGCACTGGCCAAGTGATTGGCTCTGCTGAACGTTGAGTRTTGCCTGTGAAGGGGCCTTAGGAATTTAAGTGGGAAGCTAGAAAAACACTGAATTGTGCACACGGAGGGCTAGCTGAAATGCTGTGGTGTTGGGTTATGCGCTGTGTCCAAATTACAGCTTTTCTTAAACCCCGCTAATGGGCCATGTGTGATTTTAAGTCTTGCAAATATAGGCTGCAGAAAAATGCATTGAGTTGAGAGGTGTCAGGAGAGCGTTTCTCTGCAGCGTCTGTTCTTGGGGTGGGCTTAGCAGGACGGTTGGCATCCTGAGCTGCTTGTTTCTCTCTGCAGTGCACCCAGCTGTCGTGATCCGGCAGCGAAAATCGTACAGAAGAAAAGACGGCGTCTTCCTCTATTTTGAAGACAATGCAGGCGTGATAGTAAATAATAAAGGAGAAATGAAAGGTATGGAGAGGACTCTYGAAGAGGGCAAAGGTGGAATGAGCAGGAGTGTGTTGGCTCTTTCCATGGAGAGCTCCACTCTCCTGGGCAAAGGATCCGTCTCCTTAGGTTCATGAGCACCATCGGGCTGATCTGCCTGTGCTCAATATCCCTTTATGCYATTGCTGCACCTGCTCAGCTCTCTAACGTGTTCTCTGCTTTTTCTCTTCTCCAGGTTCTGCGATCACAGGCCCTGTGGCTAAGGAGTGTGCAGATCTGTGGCCCAGGATAGCCTCCAATGCAGGAAGCATCGCATAAACGTGCTCGTCTTTGTAGAGATAAAATAAAAGTGCTCATGTAAAATAACGCAGTGTCTGTCTTGCCATTTTTAAGCTTAAGGCAAAGGACTGAATGCTACAATGAGGGAGATACTCCAGTTCTGGTAAACCTTGCTAAAGACCTTCCTGTGTGGGTGCAGATTTCAGTAGGTACAGCGTGTAGTTCCTGTGTAGGGATTAGGCATTTTTGGAGCACATTATATATCCTGGAAAAAATGCATTGGGATGCATTGCACTGGTGCAAATTGATCCAACTTGGATGTGCAAGGATGGGAACTCYATATGAAACATCTACAAAATCCCTTTGTATGGCGGTTGTTAAATTACAGATTGCAACATTGCAACTTTTTTTTTCCCCCCTAGAATGGGCAATTTAATTGCTAGGAGATACTGGTTTGGGTGGGAAAGCATGGCCTAAAACAGCACACCATGAGCTGTTGTCATTTTGATCACTAGGCTCCAAAGAATGCTTGTTAAATACCTTGTTCGAGACATGCAAGGACACAGAGAGCCCACTGCTGTTTGCTCGGGTGGTGGCTTAATTACCTGCCTCAACCTCAATCAGTAGTGAAACAAAGCCTGGGTCATGGACGCTAATTGCAAKCAGAGAAGGGAGATGGGAGTTCTCCAGAGCAGCTCAAAAGCTTCAAGATCAGAGTTGCAAGGTATGTTTACCCCAAATGCTGCAAAAATGCCCTGTGCTGGGCAAAGTTGCTGGTGCTTTTCCTACTGTTTCTCTCATTCCTTTCTAGCTAGAGCAGAGCCAGGAAGGTAGTGGGATATAARCTGCTCAGCAGCTCATTCTTCTACTAGTGTTTCAGCAGGGATTTTCACTTAGGTTTAAGTTAA
This sequence comes from Nothoprocta perdicaria, assembly GCF_003342845.1. Classification (NCBI taxonomy): domain Eukaryota; kingdom Metazoa; phylum Chordata; class Aves; order Tinamiformes; family Tinamidae; genus Nothoprocta; species Nothoprocta perdicaria. Next base: position 1,230,191 of record NW_020454328.1, on the reverse strand, counting down.
TTTAGGTTTAAGTTTAYTGAGGTTCCATCACCAGTATGGCTGCAAAATGCTGTGGCCTAAAAGCTGTTTCTCAGGTGTTCATATCGGCTACAGCCGAGCTGTGCACTTGCAGCAGCTGGGGAGGGGGATATGAGGAAGGACCCGCAGGAACTGAGAGCAAGTCTTTGCCACAGAGCAGCTCAGCAGCCCTGCTTCCTAGCAGCCCTGAACGCTCTCAAGGGTGCAGCAGATGCCACGRTGCTCCAAACCCACGGCTGAAGTCATCCGCTTTTGGAGAAGTGACCGTCTAGCCAAACCACGATGACGGAACTGCTCCTCAGGCCCTGGAGGAAGATGGAGGCACCAGCTTTTTGCGTAAGGAATGAACACTAAAATAAGCTTTCTTGTTCTATTTTAGCAGCTTRGGCTCAGTTTTGGATTGTAATCTGCTGGTGCAGTATTGGGCTCCTGCTCTGCCAGCTGCTCTAGAAATAGGYTGGGAGATTTGATGTCTCCCAGCGCTTCAAGTGGAGAACTAATTTCACGTGCTCCCTGGGGAGCTCCCAAGGGCATCATCCCTCGGCCGAGCATTAACAGCCCCTGCAGCACTCGAGCACCCTGAGGTGGGCGGCCTGGATGCGAGCCCCTTGCTGGGCTCTGCTGCCTGTTTTTCCCGCAGCCTGGCGTGGCAGGAAGGGTTTGAGGGGCTGCTTTTTCTGCCCCTGCGTGTGGCCGGTTAGCAGGGGAGGGCGGGTGGTTGCGCTGGGWGCCGTCCCACGGCAGGGCACACCCCGAGACCAAACACGGGCCTCGCCRAGCGCCAGCTCTGCTCAAGTCACTGCTTCTAAACCTTTGTTATTTCCTTTTGTCAGAATCCCTTTGGGAAGTTTGTTCGCTTGGACTTCGTAAGCATGAAWTGTGGCGAGGCGCCTGGGGGCTTTTATGAAATGAAAGATAATTAGGATGTTCTCTGCAAGAGAAACTGCTGCAGGTGCAGGGAGCAGAAACACTGGAATGCAGCKCCGGGAGAGCGTCATTCCCGGGAACTGGCCCTACCTGCAGCTCCTACCCAGCTGGGGGTATAGCTCAGGGGTAGAGCATTTGACTGCAGATCAAGAGGTCCCCGGTTCAAATCCGGGTGCCCCCTTCCTTTTCCTTCTTTTTCTCAGGAAAAACTAGTTTTGGACGGTCTTTTATTTATTTCACCAAAAAATCTTGCCTGGGAGGTATGGCCTCTGTTTGATCAGGTAGAGGCTAGAACTTAAAAAGATTGTTAACAGAAGTGGATTGACACTTGTGYGGTTGTGAACAGGAATGCAAACATTTTGTAAGAAATATATTCCTGGAGCCAATTTTCAAATGTTTGCTGTAAATATCAGTTAATAATTAAAGGATTTATACTGGCAACTGGCTACCAAGATGGAGTATTAGCTCAGTGGTAGCACACTTGACTGCTGATCAAAGGGCCCCTGATTCAAATCCAGGTGCCCCCTCAAGATGTGCCTTTTTCCAGAATTTTTCCATATTCACAGGATTCCTAGCAATCACAGATTTCTACCTTTTGGTTTTTCAGAGGCTCTATGGACTTTCTTGCTTACACTCAGGCTTGCAACCAACCTTCCCCCATGGGATTTGCTTGTTTCCTATAGAATAGAGATGCCTGGGGAAGAATGTATCTTAAAATGTTGTTTTGTTTGCTTGTTTATTGTTTGTAAGTCAGGGGGTATAGCTCAGTGGGAGAGCATTTGACTGCAGATCAAGAGGTCCCCGGTTCAAATCCGGGTGCCCCCTGTGTCCTGCTTTTCAGGAAAAAAAAAAAAAAAAAATACAAGGAGCTCCCTTTATTTTCAAACAAGCTGAACTTGGCGTCTGATATCTGAACTCCAGTATTAAAGATCCTGAGCCTTACCCAAATGTTTGCTCTTACACCCAGGGTCCATGTTACTAAGCAAAAAAATAATATTAGTTGTTTGGCCATAATAATAGGATATTTATCCTCCAGGGAAACAGCAGGGGGTCTAGATTGTGTAACTACACTGTATATACATATATTCCTCCAATATTATCTGCTAATAAAACACTATCTTCTAATATATACGTAACATACATACAGCAAGTACACATTGCAAAAGAATTCAACCAGTGGACATAAAACCGGCCCATATATATTGTTTTTAGAAGTGCTTGTACCACAGCCAGACCAGGGGGGTATAGCTCAGTGGTAGAGCATTTGACTGCAGATCAAGAGGTCCCCGGTTCAAATCCRGGTGCCCCCTCTTTTCCTTCCTCCTTTCCCAAAATTTGTTCACCGAAAGGAGAAATACAGAGCAAAGGTTGTTTTACTAATCCCGTTTTAGGGATTATTTGATGTTCTTCTGCCAAATGTGAAATTATATTTTAGTATTTTTACTCTGTATGCTTATAAGAACACGCATACATTGAAATAAACTGTCAGAACAGTTGTACCGGGTTGTCTAGTTCCTCCTGTGTGAATAATTGTCAATTTAAACTGCAAATAATTAGACTTTTTTTCTTTTTTTTTTTTTACATTGGAAAACTCGATCCTTCCTGAAATGACTCATAATGGAGCCCTGGTATCAACCCCAAGGAGATCTTCAAAAGCCATCTGGACACAACCCTGCGCCAGCCGCTCTAGTGTCCCTGCTAGATCAGGCAGGTTGGAGRAGGCGGTCTCCTCAAAACTGCAGTTTCTGGGTCACGGGTAAAGACACACATCGCAGATGTTGCCATGGGTGGTTGGGGGTGCCTGGATTTGAACCGCCGGCCTTTGGGACTGCAGGCGGACAGCTAAGCCCTGCGCCACAGCCCCTGCCCCAGGGGGAGTGCGGTGGCCCCTCCGTGGCGGGGTGTAGCTCAGGGGCAAAGTCCTGGCCTAGGAAGCAGCAGGTCGCCAGTTCAAACCCACCCGGGGAAGCAGCTGGTCCTAACCTCCCTCGGGGGTCCGAGGGAGAAGCTTCTGTGGGATCCTCATGTGGTTGTGGCCCTAAGATGGGCAATGTCTAGAATGCTGCTGTAGAAGGGTGTTTGAAACGGAACTATTCTTGAAACTACTGAAACTTAAAACTATTCCCACTGAATGGGGAATAAATTCAGATATTTAACCCTCTCCCCACCAAGCAGGGAATAGATTCAGGTATTAAAGTAACTCCTAGGTGCTTCTGAAAGAGTCCTTCTACAACCCTAATCAGACACATTACTTGGTGGGGAGTTTTGCCCCAATTCCAGGTGGCACCAAAACATGAAGGGCCTTGAAACATGAATAAATCATCTGACCATCTTGCAAACTCAGCGGAAGCGTGTAGATATCATCCAGCAAACCAGCGAAACCCTGGGCAGGAAGATCAGCCCGCGGGTCCCATTCTGAAGGCACCGCCTTTCCTCAGCTGAGCCAGGCGAGACCCAAACCCCTCATGGGCCACCACAGCACTGCTCGGACACCCGATCCTCCCTTTCGCTTGGGCCGAGCCCAGCAGGACGGGGCACCGGGGGCTGCTGAACTCGTTGGTCTGCAAAGGAGACGTTTCCCGTGTTGTTTCGCTTGTTTCCCGTGGGGGAGGGACGGGCCCAGGCTGCAGCTGCAGCCYCACTTACATCCCGGGCGAGTCCTGGCCGCGCACACTCGAGGCCACCCAACGCGCTGCCTTCATCTGGGATATCTACATGTTGGGACTTAAATCCTTTTAAAATCTYTTTTAAATCTATTTTTTCCTCCTCCTTTTTGCCCTTCAACGGCCGCGGGGCGCGCGCCGCCTTCCCTCTCACGCCGCCATCTTCCCTTCTCCTGCGGAAGTGACGTCAGGGCGCCGCGCCGCGCGGAGGAGGCGGCGCGCGCTGATGACGCAGAGGTCGGCCCGGTAGCAGAGAAGGAAGCGCCGGCCCGAGCGCCGCCATGGGGGGAGGCGACTTGGTGAGGGAGGGGGGGAGAGGGAGACCGGGACCGAGACCGGGACCGGGACCCGGACCCGGACCCGGACCCTCTGCCATCCCCGGGGCGGAGGTGTCCGGGGCCTGCGGCCTGGCCTCGTTTCCCGGGGTCCTCGGGCCCCGTCCAGCTCGGAACAGGCCCCAGGCGCAAAAACCTGCGGGAGATCCCGGTTGTGAGCGGAGCCGCCGCCGCCTCGTGCTGCCGGCGAGACCCCGCCGCGGGCGGAGGGGCGAGGGCGGCCGCTCGGCGGTGACCGTGTCCCCGCGGGTCCCCTCGGTGACCGTGTCCCCGCGGGTCCCCTCGGTGACCGTGTCCCCGCGCCCTCCCTCCCGCAGAACCTCAAGAAGAGCTGGCACCCGCAGACCCTGCGCAATGTGGAGAAGGTCTGGAAAGCGGAGCAGAAGCATGAGGCCGAGAGGAAGAAGATCGAGGAGCTGCAGCGGGAGCTGCAGGAGGAGCGAGCCCGTGAGGAGATGCAGCGCTACGCGGAGGACATGGGCACCGTCAGGTGAGCCGGTGGCCCCGGGTCCGTTGCGGACCCTGGAAACGCTCCGTAACTCCTGGAGCGACAGCCGAACTGGCAGGCCTTGCTAGCACCAGGCTGTAGGCTTTAATCGGAGCAGCTGTGCTGTTGTGCTGTGCCCGCTTTTGAAGAAARGAGGGTAGAAGAGGCTCGTAATTAAACTCCTTCTCCTGTTTCATTCATTTAATTACTTTCCGTGGTGGTATGTAGCTCTTATATACACCTTTTTGTCTAAAGAAAAATAAAGCCCCTCTACCAGCAGTCAGGAGTTTAATATCTTTGGCATGAAAACGTTTCCAGCAGCAGTGCCTTAAAGTGCAACTTTTAGAACTCTGTCGTAGCAAATAAAATGGTGTTTTTTGGTAACAGAAAAAAAGAAGAGAAGTTGGAATGGATGTACCAGGGGCCCGGGGGCATGGTGAACAGGGAAGAGTATCTCCTGGGCCGCCCCGTGGATAAATTCATCTTCGACAAGCTGGAGGACAAGGATGCMGGCTGTTCCAGTGAGACCGGGCTGCTCCCAGGCTCCATTTTTGCCAAGACAGGGGCCAATTCTGTGCTGGACATGGCAAACAAAATCCGAGAGGATCCACTTTTCATGATAAGGTACAAAATGTGGAGTTGATAACGTGTTTAGGCACAATAATATAATATCTAATGATTCACCTGATCAGTTAGCTGCTTTGGGTAGTTTTGCTAACCTGAATTTGCATTGAAGATGTGATTTGTGAGTGCTGAGAGCGGAGAGATGGACATCAAATTGATAAGGACGTGAAAATGCAAAGACTGTTATTACAAACTGGTCTTTATCTCTGCAAATTCAGATCATACTCTGATGTATAAGCGAATATACCTCMTCTGTTGTGAGAGTGCAGGCATTTAGCAGTGTTGTGGCCAGGTGCATTGTAACAACAACAACAACAACAGTAAATACACACACACACACGCATATATATATATGTATATAGTTTACTCTATTGCTTGAACTCTTAGGTAGGAGAAAAAAAGACTGGATCTTAAATGGATCTCTTGCTAAGGACACTGCTGATTTTGGGAAAATGTCTTTATCCTTCTTACATGTTTTCAGGATTGGTACTTCACTGGTGTCTTCTGTGGAAAATATGATAATATTTTCTTTTTTTGAGAGGGAAAAACTAACTTATCTTTCTCTGATTTAGAAAGAAGGAAGAAGAGAAAAGGAGAGAGGTTTTGAATAATCCTGTAAAAATGAAGAAAATCAAAGAATTGGTAGGTGTATCTCTGTTTTCCGTAACAGAGTCAAAATAAAGAATGCACTGAATCAAGGACAGGGGCAGAGGACAAAATTAATATCCCCTAGGGGCAGGAGCTGGGTTCTGTCCCTAGTGATTAATAGGTAGTGATTAATTAYTGGTTTAGTAAAAAGGGTATCTTGCTTTTCCTAGCTTCAAAACAGTTTAGATAAAAAGGAGAAAAAGAAGAAGAAAGAGAAAAAGAAGAAGCACAAGAAACATCGACGTCGCAGTTCTAGCAGTGCAAGTGCCAGCAGTGATGAAGACCGGAGCAGAAACAAGTATGCGTCAAGGCTTTGTTATTAAAAAAAAATCTTATTTCATATTATCTTTTTTATGTCTCTCCATAATTCTCTTTTGAGTCTTGTCTTTCTAATGCTGTTAATAGGCCCGACTTTTTTTTTCTGTTGTTGTTTGGTTCTTTTACGAATTTGTTTTTGTATCATTAAATTATAAGCTCACTGGATACCAGTAGTAAACAAAGACTAAGTGTTCTCTGCCCTAACTTGATAAATTCTTGTGTTTTATAAATTTATCTGCTTCAACAGTACCACTGTATTTCCTCTTTAGATCTCAGAAGAAGATGAACAATTCTTCCTCAAAACCTGTTCCTTTCAAGATCCCGGGATATGGTTTACAAGTAAGTCCCTGTGTTTTGTGTGGCTCTCTCAGGAACAAATGCTCACAGAGGCTTGGAAAAACTTGCTGCAGTAACTGCTCCACCAGCTTAAAGGAGATTAKGAAGGGGATGTGATTTAATAGAAGTTCAAATTCAATTTGGAGCCCTCTAAGTCTTGAAACCAAAATTGATCTTGGTAGGAATTTTGTTGTCTCCAAGGTTAAGATAAATTCTGTTTAGTTTCTTTTCTCCTAGTTATATATCTATTTAGATAATGTAGTTAACTGTAATGACAGATTAGTTTATTGCTGAGTGTTATACAGAAGTTACCTTTTTAGACACAAATGCCAAAACAAGAAACCAACAGATGAGACCCTTAGACCAAAATACACACACTCTCCTCTGTAGCCTGCCCTTGCTGTGATGCTCCAAGATGTTGCCCCTTCTTAAGGATATTTTTAAAATTCCAGATTAGAAACTCTGACCAGAACCACAAGTCTCGGAGCTCTCCGGGTGCCAGCCAGGAGAGGGCCCCCCACAAGCACCGGGATCGCTCCAGGTCCAGGAGCCGGTCACGCTCCCCGCAGAGRCGCAGCAGCAAGAAGAGCGCGGAACAGTCTGGGTGCAGGAGGTCGAGATCCCCTTCTAGACACAATAAACAGTGAGTTGATTGTGACTGCCCTGGGTAACGTTTGTCAAGGGCTGCTGGCGGGGGAAGAGAAAACCGAGTAGAGCTCTCAGTTTCAGAATGTGTGTGAAAAATCTGGGGAARGTCTAGGGATTTAATAACTTGTGTTTCTCTGCCCTAAAAAGAAGGGTTTTTTTTTTTTTGTGTGTGTGTTACAGCAGTCGGGAGGAGAAAGGCAAAGCTAGAAGCCCTTCCCCTAAAAAGGGCTACCGCCGTCAGCATTCCTCGGGTTACACCAAGTGAGTAAAATCTTGTCCCCCCACCTCTGGTGCGAGTTGCTCCTGATGATTATGAAACAGTTTGGTGTAATCCGAGACACGTTTCATTCTGTTGACTAAAATAGATCAGTGGACCAGAGAGTCAAGCAGACAGACCTAAAGTGTTCAGCTTGATGCTCTTGAGCTTAATTGCTAACGCTTTGGACAGCTTCCCAAGCCAGCTCATGTGGCTGCTGTTTCTCCGTGTGTCTCGCATTGCTGTATGGGGCAACCATGTGCAGTCAGCCTTTATCCTGCAGACTGTTAATTAGAAGCATTTTCTTTCACTGTCATCAAGAAAATATGATCTTGACGGCATCATTTTACCAATCAATTAAGAAGGCTGAAAAGAGGGAGAAAATAGACCCTTTCTAGGGTCACGATAAAGCAGAGCTGTTAGACATGTACTTAGGTGTATTGCTGTATGAGTGCCAAAGGAAAAGCCATGTTAAACACCCGTAGTTTTTGTAGATCATAACTCCTTCTAAAGATGGGAAGCCAGACAGAGATGGTGCCCAGCAAACTACTGTTTCACAACAGTGCTTTTCTCTATGCAAATAGAAAGATCTCTCCTGAGGAACTAGAGCGTAAACGCCAGGAAATGATGGAAAATGCCAAGTGGCGCGACGAGGAGAGAGCCAACAACCTCAGGAAACATCAAAAGGAGGAGGAGCTGGAACGAGAGATGGAAAAGCTTGACTCCCGAGATGGGAAGTTCTTGCAGTGAGTGTCTYTGTTATCTCCTTTTCCATTTGGTGGAAATACAGGCCACAACCTTTCAGGAGCATGTGATCATGGTACAGATCTGTCTCTACTACGTTGTGCAGTGGAATGGGGGTATCTACTTTTACCAAGTTCTCTTCTTACGTAGAAATAGCTACTTTATACTTCTGTGATGTCCGTGATAACTAGCTACCAGTTTTCGGGTCAGTTATTTGTGTCTTGCTAAAGAGATACCTAGTGTTTTAAAACCAGAATGTTTTAACAACTGCTTGTAGGAGCTCACAGCAGAGTTTCAGTCCCCCAAGCCACGTGGGAACCGTTGTGCCGAGAGCGTGTGCCTGTGCTCAACCAGAAATAAGACCAGTTCTAGACGCACCTCTCTAAACACGGATAATAGCTTACAGGCAAAAGAAATTGGAGTGGCAGGAGGACTTCCAGAAAGCCTCCAATTAGGAGAGTGCTTTCCCAGTGTGTCCTCGGGGCTGTTTTTCCAGAGCCCTGATGCAGTCGTGTGTGAGAAAGATCCTATGGCAGGGTTGTGTATTATGGAATCGTTGTAACGTAGTCCCTCCCAGGCTACATAAATAATTCAGAGAAAGAGGTACAGTCTAATTTCTGAAGCTGCCCAGAGCTGGAATCATGCACGGGTGCTTAAAATCACCATAGAATGTCTCCTGGAACAAAATCTTTTGTTGGAAGAGATTTCTGTGTGTTCCCCTCTGTAAAACTGACAAACTGTGTTTATTAGTGTGCTGTTTGAAGATGGTGATGGAAATGAAGAGATCCTTTAGAGAAGGATCTGCAGTGGTTTGAAGTAGCAAAACTGTGAAGGAAGCGACTACAAGGACCCCTTTTCTGTACCTGACATTGTGATTTACAGCACAAGCTCTGGCATTTGGCCTCCCAGAGGAGAGCTTCCCATGAGCTTGGGAACATGTTGTTTTTCCCTCATTTGCTTCTCGGAAAGTAACCAAGAGAAATGCATTTGTAATTAACAGCTAGTTTTATTTGGAAGACAAGCTACTGGAAATGTATTTCTGAGTGCTGACCTTAAATAAGACATTGAATCTGTTACAAGCCAAGCTAAAAGTTGTTCAGTCATTTTCACTGTGGTCTTTATAAGAAAGAATTTACTGCTTCCTATTTTAGTTTAACGTAGGTAGATGATTTGGGACTAATGAATCCTGCCAAATRTGGTGTAATGTTTGGAAAGCAATTCTGACTTCTTTTCTTGGTTCACATTTCCGCAGTCGCTTAAAACTAGAGAGCACCTCTTCCACTCTAGAGGATCGGGTGAAGCGCAAYATCCACTCCCTCCAGAGAACTCCTGCTGCCTTGGAAAAGAACTTCATGCAGAGATGAAACTTGCCCTTCCCCTGCTTCTGTGCAGGAGTTAAACGGACACTTTGTTCCCCAAAGGTGAGAGATCTCCAGCACAGAGCCTTCCTCTGGCTGCACGCTCTGCTTTAGAGGAGCAGTTACCATCTCCCAAAGAGCTGCTGGATTTCTGTGCTGCAGCCCGCAGYGTGTCCTGCTCTTCTGGCTTGGTGAATAATGAGTCTGACCTTGCAAACAAACCTTTGTTGGAGAACTGTGAGCCCTTGTATTCTATTTTTGACCTATTGCCAGATCTTTTCCTGCTCTCTCCACTTTGACTGGTATCACTTTTGTATATTGTTATTACTAGATTATGCCTGGTGGTAACTGCTTTTTACATTGGGCAAATTGTCCAAGCTCTTTATATGATAGAGTGAAAGACCTATTTTTATTTAGTACTTAAAGACTGGGGCAGAGCAGATTCATTGGTGAGTTAATTGAATTTGGTAGCAGCCACACGAGTGACAGAACAAAAGCCAATGGGTAATTTACCAATTTCACGGGAAATTGGTATTGACCGTATGGAATTGACCATTTCACGGGAGCTCGGCGGGTRACACTAGCCCAGTCCGTAGTGTGTCTGTAGAGGGGATCTCATGTGGATTGGAATGTTTTAGGCCAAAGGAAGCTTGTTCGGAGGATAAGGAATGAACAGAGTATAGCTGAATACAGCAACTCTTTCTCTGGGAATTTTTGCATTGCAAGTAATGTGTATATGTACAGAGGTGGAAGGTTTGGTTTATTTTAAAAAGGAGAAATTTTACTGTTATTTTAAAGTGTTTTGTAGCTTTTTTGTGTGTGTGCGGGGGTCATTATCAAAGGGAACTCGTGGTGTTGCCGGCACCGGGGGCTGTGCAGGGTATCTGCAGCCTGTGGGGCTGCCCCCGCCGCCCGGGGCCCTCGGGGTCCCCGCGGAGGCTCCGGGGTCCCCGCGCGGCGCCGTCCCCCGCCCCCCGCTCGCCCTTTACACGCYGGCTGTGACGTGTGTAGCAGCCCATTCATAATTCCAGGCGCCTCGCCGGYGATTGGTCCGTTGCGAGCGGGGCGTGGTCAGGGCGTGGACGTCACGCCAAGTGGGAGAGACCATCCGAGGGCCGAGGCGGAGGGGAGGAGCCCGCTCCGCCTTTCTCTCCTCCTCGCCGTCTCCCTTCGCTTTCGTTTCCCGCTCTCTCCTCCCGAGCTCCGCAGCGGCTCTGGCCGCTTGTGCCGCCGGCCGCGCCGGTCCGAGAGCGCGGCCGCCGCCGCCCCCACCTCCTCGGCGCATTCCCMCCCCCCGCGGGGAGCACATGGCACCTCCCGCTCCCCACCTCCCGAGGCGGCCGCCATCTTGGCGCCTCCCGAGCGCCGGGGCCGGAGCGCGCTCGGCCGGCGGCGGCTCCTCCTCGGCGGTGGAGCGGCCCACCGCGGGGGCGGGGGGAGCGGGGGGCGGGGACAGCACCACTGCGGCGGAGGGAGGGGGGGGCAGGGCGGCGGAGCGGCCGGGCCGGGCCGAACCGCGGCGCTGACAGGGGCGGGCGGTACCACTAGGGGAGGGGGCGTGTGCCGGGCCGGGCCGAACCATGCGGAGGCGCTGGTAGAGGCTGGGGGGGGGGCGGCGGTTCGGTGCCGGTAGCGGCTCCGCCATGGCCTCCAACTGCGCGGGGGGCTCGTCGGCGGGCGGCGTCGGGGCGGCGCTGGGCTCGGCGCTGAGCGCCAGCAAGACCAAGACCAAGAAGAAGCACTTCGTGTGCCAGAAGGTGAAGCTGTTCCGCGCCTCCGAGCCGCTGCTCAGCGTCCTCATGTGGGGCGCCAACCACACGGTGAGCGCGCCGCGGCCTCCGCGCGCCCCCCCCCCCGGCACGGGGCC
>NW_020454328.1:1207535-1218179 GCF_003342845.1 Nothoprocta perdicaria | reverse complement strand
CCCCCACTGCTGTGGGGCCCCTTCCTTGCCTCTCCKCAGACCCTCCTCATCCCTCCTGGATCAGGCTCGTTCCCCCCTGCACGGTTCTCATCCCTTTGGGCCGGGTTCTTTCCGTGCTAAGCGGGCGCCTTGCCTGTGTGAGACACCCCCGTCCTTTCCAGGCCGCTGTTGCTCTGGATAGGGATCCCTTGGAGAGCTGTTCCTGGGGTGGTTCCCCTCTAGGACTGGRGCTTCCTCCCCAAAGCACCCCGGGGTGCTCAGGGACCCTGATTCGGGCTGTCGTGGTCCAGCCTGGGGCGGCTCTTGCTTCTCTCCTCCGAGTCGCTTCCCTCTTCCACCTTCTCCACGTCCTTCCCTCTCTTCCCAAGCATTGAAGGTACCCAACACCACTTGGGATCCCTTCCCTTCCTCCCTGGAAGGTCCCGTTGTGGATTATGTCTGCATCTTACCTCCATCCTAAACCATAAGAAGCTTTTTTTGTCCCTATCAGTCTAGCCTCCGACCTTAGGTTTTGGCCACCAGAACTTGGGCCGGCAGCACCTCCACAATCTGTGACCTTCCTCTTAGGAGGGAGCTGGGAACAGCTCCCTTGGAAATGCCTGGGAAAGGCTCAGCTCTTACCCGCCTCCCGTGGAGGCTGCTGAGGCCCTCGTGGTGTCTTCCTCTGGAAACTTCTCCGCCTTATCTGATGGCAGGCAGAGATCCCGTGTGGATGGGGCGGACAGGGTCACTGCTGCTGTCTCCTGCCCATGGATGCTGGATGCTCTCTGGGAAGACTGTTCAGGTGGTCACAAAATGCTTGTCCCTTCCTAGATGGGGAYGCTTCCAGGCCTCAAAGACAGCTATTCCTCCAGGGAAGGGAAGGAGAGTTTCCTGGAAAGTGAAGGCAACTTGAGCTTATTTTTTCTATTTATACATAAGCAATGTTTTCCCTAGAAATAGAATTTTATTTCTAGTTTACCTGGCAGTGGAGAGAAACCTTCCAAACGTGGCTCAACGCAGCATTGTCTTCCTGCCTTAAAGGACATGCAGTTTATGCTGCTCGGGGCCTTGGCGAGAGGCAGAGTAATGAATTTATTCAGATTGGATCATTTGCAGCGGTGCTGTTAGGAGCCCTACAGAAGCAGCAAAATTATTGGGTTTCCTCTTGATTTTCACGGCGTCCTGGGGCCGGTTGCTGCTCCGTGGCAGGTAGCTCCGCTTTGCTGTAGCTGTCTTGCTTAGAAACTTAACTTGCTTAGAAACCTTCCGGGGCTTGTTTAATATTTGGTTTCTGGACCATAGTTTTTCAAGGAGGGGAGGCCGTGGGGCCCGTCCCAGGGATCCCTGTTCGGGCCGAGGAGGAAACCCCGGTATCAGCACAACCACGAGGCCGAGCCGGCAAGATTCCGTCCAAAATCCTTGMAGTTGAGACAAACTTTTTTTCCTGGACAAACCACACAACCATTTTATGCAATCCACCATCTCTGTTGACCGAAGAAATTCCCCCGGGTCCGTTAAGTGAGTCTGGCAGCGGTTCGGCCCTGCCTTGTGTTTAAACAAGCTTGTTAGCAGCTGCTGCGGATACAGCCTAGGCCGGGTCTGGAGAGCATCAGGAGCAGCAATGGGAGCGCACCGGGAATGGGAACTGGCTCCAGAAGACCAGGCCTAAGGTGCTCTGTTTAAATGATGCGTTGGGCCCTCGTGGTCCCCAGCCTCTCAACCCAATGAATGGGCATCGGGGTGGATTGTGGCTGCTGAAAGCGGGGCCAAATGCCGGAGGTTTTGGTCYGTCGGATAAATTTTGAGCCTGGAAAACACAGAGCGGAGAGGAGACTGGTGCAGGTGGGAGAGGGAAGGGAGTCTCGGCGGTTGGCGCTTGTTCTGCACGCGGCCGGCACTGGGAAATCCGCGGAGACGGTTCCCTGGGAAGCTCCGCGCGCCGCCGTTGTCATGGCGCTGCCCAGGAGGCTCCGGCCGCTCCGCGGAGGCCATTCCCGCTCCCGGGGGAGACTCGCGGCAGCCGTGGAGGGGGAAGGCGGCGGCGGGGCAGCCCCGTGGCACCGGCTGCGAGGAGGGGAACGGCCCCCGCGGCTGCGGTGGTTGGAGGCTCTGGGCCGCCCCCGTTAAGCTCCTGCGGTGACGCTTCTCTAGGCGGCCGTTCAAAGACCCTCGTAGCTCTGGGGACTTTGGTGGGAAAGGGGTCGGGATAAACATCCGTTGCTGATGGAATGGGCAGCTCCGCGGGGCTCGTCTGGAGCGGCCGCTCTGCCGCGGGCCGCAGGCAGCGGCGGAAGCGCCAGCCCGTCTCCCAGGACCTCCAGGAGCGCTGCCAGCCCGTACAAAACCCGCCGGGTTAGCATTCAGCTCRCCCAGCACCATTGGGATGTGCAGCACGCTTCTCCATCCACCGCGGCGTCGCGTGCGGTGCTGCCACGTTGAACGTCGCYGGGGCAGCCGCTGCCACGCAGCGAACACCGAGGTCCTGTAAACRGGCGCGGGCGCGTGGGGAGCAGCCCGTGTTGGTCCTTTGCAGCGCTCGCTCCGTGCCCTGGCTCCCACCCGCCTCTGGAGAGCGCGGCCGCGGCGGGTGTTCGGGGTGCTGCTGCTGAGCCCTTGCATCCCAGCGCTCTCCGGAGAAATGGAGATTCCAGGAGGTCTTTTCCCTCTCTGAAGGTCGTGGGTAGTTGGACAAGGGAAGCTGGACTCCGGTTCCCGCTCCGCTGCAGACCTGCGCAGCCTTGGGCACGTCATTGAACCTCTGTTCCCTGTTTTTTGAACAGGGCAAGTGTGGGTGCTTGCAGGTGGCACAGGAGGATGGCTTTTAATTGCCCCAGGCCACACTCGTAAGGGATATATAGGATACGATCTATAGGATATATAGGGTTAGGGTTTGAGCAGCCCTCAAAGCGCTTTGGGCAGCCGTGAGCCCCTGGTCACTGGGGGATGCTGCTTCTCATAGGGCATCCTGGTGTCCCCGAGCGCTCGCAGGTTATTGACTACAAGATTCATGCATCCATAGCGTTGCATGGGGGGTTGTTAGCCTGGATACTGATTAATCATGCTCTAATTCATGGAAAACGGTGTCTTTTCGCAAGCCAACTAGTCTYTGCTTTCCGGCTCCACCGTTTGCTGTGCAGTGTTCAGCAGCTGCAAAGTTCTACTACAGATGTGGCTTGTCTCCACACTAAAGGCATTTTGCTATATGTCTTTCACCTGCTTCCCTGGAGAATTACGGAGTTTAACTAATGCTCACAAAGTGCCTCGAGATGCCTCTCTGATGGGCATTGAGAGGAACAAAGTATTTGTGTTTTCTCAAGCAGATTCTTCTTGTAAAGAATCCTGGAGAGGAGACTCGCACACTCCATCATCTGGATCTTGTTAGTAAACAAATAGCATTTTCCCATCAATTTACTAATGGTAATTGCCACTTTGAGGCTACAGTCAGGTTTTGAAACAAAATTATGTCTGGCCCATTCGTTCTAACAGCTGTCCCTAAATGACACAGAATATTGATGTCTTTTATTGGAGAGAAAAAAAAGGGGGAATTTGGCTTTGGTGGGAAAGGCAAATTACTAAGTAATAAACCCAGGATGGCACGGACTGGTGTTGCTGGAGAAATGCCGTGATGAGGAAAGGTGAGCACAGGAGGAGGAGGGAAGGGAGCCCTTTTCCTGCCCGCTGGGGCCGGGGCAGCCCGGCTGCTGCCCAGGGAGGGCAGGGGGATGCCCTGCATTTCGCTGCGAATCGCAGGCRCCGGTGGAAAGCAGAGTTTGTAGCCGTTGCTTTCAGGGTGACACCTGCTCAGGGGGTCTCCGTACTTTCTCTTCCCCYATCGGGCAGAAAACTCCTGGGGAAAAAAAGGCCAACAGGGCTGTGCGAAAGCACAGGCTTATTTTTAAAAGGGTTTAAGCCAGATTACATCTAAAAGGCTGTATGACTTGCATAAAAACAGCACCACGCTGGGTCTGGAGACACGTCCTTCATCCGAAGGGCTTGTGCTCTGGGTGCACGGAGTGTGGGCATGTCCCGGTCCCAGCACTCGGTGCAGCCGGGTCTGCTCCTCACGGTTGTTGTGYGTCTCCCTGAACCGGTCCAGGGCCCTATGACGATGGGCCGACGTGCGGCGACTCGGTGCAGAATTAGCAGGGTGGTGCAGAACTAGCTGKTTTTCCCCCTTCTCGCTGAGGGGAAGTCGCTGCATGGGGCTTTTTGGTGCAGAAGAACTGCGAGCTGGTCCCCAAGATGTGGGAGGCTGGCCTCTGTCCTTCACCCTGCTCTGCTGCAGCTCCAGGACKGGCTCTGTGCGGGATCAAGGGGATCCTGTGCAGGGTATATTGGCCTTCCTGTCCCGTTCTGATCCCAGCAGATGGGAGGCCTGTGACACGATTCATCCATGCAGTGTTCAGGCACAGGCCGTGGGTCCTGAGGCGCTTTCGGGGAGCACTTAAAGCTSCTCAGAGCCGCTGCAAAGTGAGCGCCGGGCAGGGCCCTACGGAGCCCCCCTCACCGAGCACCGGCCGGGTAACTTTCCCCTTATCTGTTGCGTGGGATGAGCGTCTCTGAAAATAGTCCTCTCTCTTCTTTGCAGCGTGTCTGCATCGCTGCTTGCAGCCTGACGTTTGTTAGTCTGGTCCAGCAACAGCAGGGAAAAGATGTGGAAAAATCCCCGCTGAGCAAAGGCATCCTGGAGCGGCTGCCGGCCTCCGCGCTCCTTGCGGAGCTGAGCTGGCCACGGATGCTGCTGTCCCTGTCACTCGCCGGTGCCTCCTCCGTGCTGGGAACGGGCAGCAGCTCCTGGGGCCGGGCTGTGTGTCCTGCTGCGTGCACGGAGCCGGGAAGCACAGCAATCCTGGGAATGGCGCTGCAGGCAGATGCAGCCCGGAGGGGTTTGTTTCCTATGGATGCTTTCGCTGCTGGGCACTGCAGCGTGAGGCTGCCTGGGCAGTAGCAGCAGAGCGTTGATTCTTTGGCGTCGCTGTGTTCCTGTGCTTGCCACACATGACTAAGGAGCAAAAACAATCTAGTGGAATGACTCATCCCGTTGGAGAAGGTGGGATAAGAGCAGTAAGAGACGGCAAGCACAGAGACAGCATCCACAGGGCAGCCACGCCGTCTTGCACRGAGGCTGCGTGCCTGTCTGCTCTGGCTGCTCACGTTGAAGGTTTCGGTCATCTGTGATTTGTAGCAGTGAGATCTGGTTATAAAGTTGGCTGACACAACATCCCTTAAATCAAGGAGAAGGCAAATTCTTTAAAAGATAAAATTATCCCTCGGCCTGTAGGTTTGCCTCAATTCTCAGCTGTTTCCTGGGTGATCAGGAAAGGGTGAACGAATGAAAGAGCTGAGGTTGGCTCCGGGAGAGCTCACACCATGGCTGAATGAGATGTTTCTGTGCCACTCGTAACCACAGTGCTCTCTTGATGGCTCTCAAAACCTCATGGGTTGTGTTGCTTCAGAAATGGCTTCTGGGGTATTTGGCGTGCCTGTAACTCCCTTGGCAGTAACAGCAGGTCAGGGAAACTCAGTTTTAAATTTCAGTTTCCTCTCTTTTTCAGATCAATGAACTCAGCAATGTTCCTGTTCCTGTCATGTTAATGCCCGATGACTTTAAAGCCTACAGTAAGATTAAGGTGGACAATCATCTATTCAACAAGTAAGTAGGTGTTTCCTAATTTGTTATTYATCCCTCTAAATTAAGCTCTTTCTGCTTTGGGGGGGCGGAAACTGCTGTGGTGAGGGCCTTTCTGTTTGTTTGTCTTTTCTTGTTAATATGTCCGAATATGAGGATCTGCCATGGTGAGACCCGTGCTCCAAACCTGCATCACGCCGAGGGTGATGCTGCCCTGTGCACATGGCCCTTTGGGAGTTGTGGGGAGCCACCCCCATATCCTTTCCCCAGAGATGGATTTGGGAAGCCTGTTTGCGCCTGGCACCAGGGGCTCTTCTGCAGCAAGGCTRCGTTCCTGCACGCCTGCAGTGCTCCCCGATTAATGCTTCATTTTTACCACGTTTTGCAGGCAGCGCTTTTCGAGAGTGGGAGTGTGATTCAAAAGTTTGCCTCTCTTCCCTGGCGCCTACGATTAGCAGTATCTGCTCTTCCTCTCCTCTCCTACATAGAYGTTAGTTTTCCGTGTGTCAGTGCAAAGGATTCCCATTGAGAACGAGCTGCAAAATTCCCCCAGGGAGTCCAGGCAGGCCCGTCTTCCCTGCTGCTTCTCGCAGGGCAGAGTAAGAGCTCCGGGAAGGAGCCAGTGGGACATCCCTTGGGCCAGGGAAGGCTGCGCCGTGCCCTGCGGAGCCTCATTCGCAGCCTGCAGGGCTCCCTCTGGAGAGGCTGGGACTGCTCTGGGATGTGTTGGAGCGGAGCCGATTCCCCCCACTCTGCTCTGTGTTCTGGGTGAGACAGCTTGTCTCGTGCTGACCTTTCTTTTGACGCACCCGTGATCTGGTCTGAAACCAGAGCCCTCCTTCCCTCCAGCTTTCCATCTTCAACAGCACCAGTGTGTTGCAGGGGGCAGCTGCGTTACTGAACGGAACAGAGTGAGAAAGGAGTGGGAAAGAGAAATTATTCTGTGAAATCTGTGCTTGTGACAGGGGAGATTTTTCTGTAAGATGGACATCCTTGTCCAGAGACCCTCGAAGCCAAAGGCTGGATTTGGAAATCCTTTCTGTGAATAGGTGGCTTCTGTGGCAGGCTGTCCTAGGGAGGGTAAATGTTTCCAGAGCTGGGCCCTTGTAGGGAGGAGGGGGCTTGGACATCCTGGGGGGGTAGCAGTGAAATGGGAGGAGAATTGACTTGGATTTCGCAAGCTGCTCCTTGCATGAGAATATCAGTCCTTTCTGCTTTGCCCTAGGGAAAACCTGCCAAGTCGCTTCAAATTTAAGGAGTACTGTCCGCTGGTCTTCCGAAACCTCCGGGAAAGATTCGGAATCGATGATCAGGACTACCAGGTACCTTTTCTCTCCGTGTCCTTCCAAACTCCTTTGCTTAAGACAGGGTGATAAAGCTGGGGGAGAAACAATGATGTGAATGCTCTTGTGYGAGCAGCTTCAGGGGCTCCTAATCCTGGTTTGAAAGGTTCTGCCGTAGCCCGACGGGCCCTCAGCAAAGGAGCAAGGCCGGCTATGCCCGGCCTCGAGCGATTGCAGAGTGAAAGGTGGTCCCTGCTCCAGAGAGCTCCCAGACTAGGCCTGAAATAAGAGGCAGCAGATGGTGCAGGCAGGCAGGGAGCTGGAGGATAACAATGATCTAGTACTGAACATCTGCAAGGGAAAGGAATCTGTTGTGGTTTTGATGCTGCTTTAACCACACGCCTTCCAAACATCGGTGCTGCTGAACTGGGTTTATCAAGGTGGTCGCTGCTTTGGGATGTGTCCCCAGAGGCTGCAAGATCAGACTTGCCTCARAGGGGAGAGGCTTTTCTTGTATTAATGCGATGTGGCTTGAATCCAGTGCAAAGGAGATGTCACAAGTCCTGCTGCCACAGCAGGGCTCCCCTCGGGCACGCGGCTTTCACTCCGGACCCCCGAGGAGATGCCAGCAGCAGGAGCAGCCTGGCAAGGGAGCACTTAAACAAGAGGCGAAAAACCAGCACTGAAAGAGGAGAATGGCTTTGATAGTGGTGCGACCTTTAGCAGGCCAAGTGTCAGGTAATTAAACCCAGTATCTCTGGCACTCGGCTGCAGTTGATAAAGGCGGGCAGGGCGCCAGCGCCGGCTGGCACAGAGCTCTGGCCAGCGGATCTCCAGCAGATCCGCTGGAAGTGGCCGGGAACCGACKGCGTTCGCGCTGCGAGGGGCAGGGGTGGCTCGAGGGGCTCCCCCTCTCCCTTCCCTACCTGTTTGTCCCGGCTGCCTGCTTTGCAGGGACAGAGGACAAGGGACGTGGCTATTCCTGGCAGTGCCCCCAGCTGCACGTGTGCGCCCTCACCCCTGTGTGTGTCCGTGCACCTCCCCAAGACTGACACAACTCTGTCTTTATCTCTAGATTATCGCCCGATCTCTTCCTGTTTCGGGGTCCATGTAATAAAGAGATCTGTTTTCCCCCTCCAGCTGCACGGCTCACTGCGCTGGTGAGAAACTGGATCTGCTTGATGCAGTTTCTGCTCTGCTGGGGCCAAACGTGCAGCACCTGCCCCCCGTGCTCTGCTCCCTCATGGCCACAGGGACGCACCCGGGGTCCCCCCGTGARAAGGCAGCTGCTCAGTTCCCGCTCTTCTCCAGCACGTTCCTGTTAGGTGATTAATTGGATTCCTGCCCTCCCGCCGYCAGGGCCGTTTGCTAGGCAGCGCTGGCGCCTCGCCAGGAGCCGCGGGACCGTCGCCTCCTGCTCCTGGCGGGATTTGGGCCAGGCTGCGAGCGGCTCCTGGGGAGGCTGCTCCGCCGGCAGAGCCCTGTCCCGGGCTGCCTGCACCGGGGAATCGCGCCGCCTGCTGCCTTCCGCCCTGCCTCCTGCACGTGGGAAATCCTCAGCTCCTAATCCTTGCTTTCTCTCGTGTCCATCTACGGTAGTATATTTTAGATTGATTTTTTTTTTCCCTACATTTTAAAAATTGATCAGAACCATGGAAACTAACACAGCGAGGTGCGTGCAGGTGTGTTGGTTCCCTCTTTCTTGGTCTTTCCTTTGTGTTGCTCCAAACGGGCACCTCTCCCATTTGTAGGGCAGGGCAGTGTGGCTGGTTAGAAGCGTCCACCTAGAGCAGAAAGCAGAAACATCCACTGAGCTGGATTCAGGTGGGGAAAACTCGATGGCTTGAGTGGGAGTTAAGCCAGGACGCTAAATTTAACACCCAGACTCCGGAGAAGGTGGGAGTGACAGGAAGGGAATGAAGTAAACTCAAGGGCTGTGAGTTTGGTAATGCCCATATGTGGTCACGATTTCTGCTTCCCATCTCCTCTCGAAGGAAAGCTCTGTGGTTTTGAGGTGATGGGTGTTTAAGCTGTGCAAGGCGGGCTCCTCTGCACATGAAAGCAACATTTTTCTGATTTTTGGGGTGGTTTTTCGCTGACGGCTTCTAAAGCCATTGGCAGGAGTAGAGGTTTTCCCCTGCTTCATTAAAATTTTAGAAGCTGTAAATGCTTCGTTCGGAAAGGAAACCTCCGGGCTCGCTTGCAGCGTGACAATGAATGGGCCCCGCTCGCCCGCGCGCTGCGTGCGTCTGCAGACCAGCAGGCTCCCTCTGCTGCCTGCTCTCCAGAGAGACACCAGCATCACCAAAACCGCCCTGGAAAAGGCAAGGTCCTGCAAAACGCAGCTACCTGCAGCCAAAAGCCGAGACGTCTGCATCATAGTTTCCAGAGCAAGCACCACCGAAGCGCTCGTGGTGAGGAAGTGCTGGGGAGMTGCTTCGATGGCTTCTGAGCACACCCTGGTCCCTGGGGTGCTGAGAAGCACTGGGGAAACGAGCAGGACACGGATGAGCTGGCCCATGGTTGATCCCTAAAGGTCCCTTCCAACCTGAAGGATCCTGTGATCTTGCAGTTGTGCTGCAAATACACGGAGAAGCCGCAGTGTTTCGTTGCTAAGGGTGGGTACAGCAATATAAAGACAGATGCTCTTGGTTCTCGGAAGAACAACCGATCTATTTATACTCGCTCATCTGTTTCGTCCAATTGTAAGAGTTTCAGAAGCTGAGGATGGCTTTTGGTTTCAATACAACCTGTAAAGAATTCCCCAACAAGAGTTTCCCCCCAAGACGGGGAATTCATTACAGGTTATCCTGAAACTAAAAGCTTTTTGACGGTTAATGCTACTTTTTGATGAAAAAGAAGTCAAGTCTTGTGCGTTTGTTTTATCTATTTGTTTTGTTCCGTGCATTTATTTATTTCCTTCGAAACTCCTTGGAAATATCATAGTTGTTCTTGGTTTCCCAGGAGAAACTCCTAAGACATCTTGCCTTCCTTCCTTGTCCTTCCTTGTCATCTTGACACCCACTAACAGACTGGTGAATTGCAGGGGTTAACCTTGGTGCTGAGCGCTCAGGGAAGGGTAGGTGGCTTGTGAAGGAGCTCTGCACCCTGGAAAGGAATTTTCCAATTTTCTCCCCTGGGGAAGTGGCAGTTCCTGCCTGTCTTGCCCACCTTTTGGTTCCCGTTGCCGCAGAACTCGGTGACGCGGAGCGCCCCGGTGAACAGCGACAGCCAGGGCCGGTGCGGCGCCCGCTTCCTCACCACCTACGACCGGAGGTTCGTCATCAAGGCGGTGTCGAGCGAGGACGTGGCGGAGATGCACAACATCTTAAAGAAGTACCACCAGGTACGGTGAGTGGGGAGCCCTGCGCGAGGGAGGCCTGCTGGGGGGCTGGAGCTTGCAGTCGCTGTGAGCACCTGGCGGAGCTTTAGAGCTTTGGCAGAGGGAAACGGTGTTCCCTGGCGCCCGGGAGCCAGCGAGGGTGCTGCTGGGTGCTGCTTCGCGGGGCCGAGCTCCTCTGGGGATCAGCCTGTTCCTTACGTGAGCGAATTACGGATCCCTGGTACCCGACAGTGATAAATGGGGTCCTCATCAGCACCCCTTGAATTAGACTTTCCAGAGGGACCCAGGAGAAGACGGCTGCGTTACTGGAAGGGAGGGAGGGAGGAGGGAAGGAAGGGGAAGGAAGGAAGGGGAAGGAAGGGGAGGGAAGGAAGGAAGGGGAAGGAAGGAAGGGAGGGAGGAAGGGG
>NW_020454328.1:1195344-1206828 GCF_003342845.1 Nothoprocta perdicaria | reverse complement strand
GAGGAAGGAAGGGGAAGGAAGGAAGGAAGAGAGGAAGGAAGGGGAAGGAAGGAAGGAAGAGAGAGAGAGGAAGGAAGGGGAAGGAAGGAAGAGAGAGAGAGGAAGGAAGGGGAAGGGAGGAAGAGAGAGAGAGGAAGGAAGGGGAAGGGAGGAAGGAAGAGAGAGAGAGGAAGGAAGGGGAAGGGAGGAAGGAAGAGAGAGAGAGGAAGGAAGGGGAAGGGAGGAAGGAAGAGAGAGGAAGGAAGGAAGAGGAAGGAAGGAAGGAAGAGGAAGGAGGGCCAGCCTGGGGCAGCTGGAAATGCTCTAGCCTGGGCTGCGTTCCCAGCCCACCCGTCTGCTCTCTGCCCTCAGACACATTCCCGCAGGCACAAGACGGGAAATGCCAAGAACAGGGTGGCCCAGCTGGGCCTGGGGGACAGTGGCGCGGAGCAGCAGGGCTCAGCCTCCCTCGGCCTCCAGGCCTCTCGCCATGCCCCGGCTTGCCTTGCTGGGGCTGCTGGGGGCTCTTTGCAGCCCTGCTCTCCTGCCACGCGAGCCGCAGGTGCCCGGAGGCAGAGGCCTCCCTTGCTGCGTCCTGCTGAGCTCGTGCCGCGTCGCACGTGGGGCTCGTGTGACGCTGCCCTCGTTCTCTGCCACTGCCTTCTCTGCTCCCGCCGCAGTTCATAGTGGAGTGCCACGGGAACACCCTCCTGCCCCAGTTCCTGGGCATGTACCGGCTCACCGTGGACGGCGTGGAGACCTACATGGTGGTCACCAGGAACGTGTTCAGCCACAGGCTGACCGTGCACCGCAAGTACGACCTCAAGGTGAGGGTTGGGGCCGTGCGGGTGGACTCTGCTTTTCGGAATGGTGCCATTTGGGCTCTTTMAGATCTGCTTGACAAGGTCCTGGGCTCTGCTTTTTGCTTGGGGACAGGGAGGGGAAGCTGACTTAAATGTGTTCATTTTTTTTTCCTGTGTGAAGGAGTTAAATGGCATCAATAAATTTTTCAGGAATGCAATAACTAGTGCACCAATGCCCTTTCCTTTATTCTTTTATCAGGGCTCAACAGTATCCAGGGAAGCAAGTGATAAAGAGAAGGTAYGGAGCATCCCTGGCCAGCCTTTCCTTCCTCCTGGTGCTTGGGAGCAAGTGGGATCCATCTGACYGTTCCCATTAGCCAAGGGGTACTGAGCAGGGGAGATTAAATGGGCCTGCAGTGACAACCTGTTCCTGTCCCCCTTCCAGGCTGTGCCCAGTAGCTGCTCAGSAAGAGGTGGTGCAGACACCTAGCAGAGGTGCAGACCTGGTGCTGCCAGGCTTGTTATGGTGGCACTGCCCAGCGGGGAGGGAGCTTCCCGGGGGACAGTTCCCCGGGTACCAAATCCCAAATTAATGGGAGGTTRTTTTCATGGAAGGGTTTCTTCACCATGTCCCCTCTGTGCCAAGCCGAGTCAGATCAGCAGTCAGCTTTTGCAGCAGATATTTGTAAACCAGACCAAGCCCTCTCAGCTTCTTTGAGTATTTTGGGATGTTTGTAAATTTGGGTTCTGGTCCCACAAGGGACCAGAGCTCCACTGCAAAGCTGCAACTGGGAAATTCCTATTGAAATCACAGCTGTAGCTCCTGGTACTGCTCTTTTTTTTTTTTTTTTTTTTTTTTCTTTTCAGATTTGCATTTTTTTTGCAGATCTGACCCTGCTGAGTAAGTCTACTCCAGACTTAGAGCCCTGGCATGAGCCAAGGAATTCCCCTTTATCCCAAAAACCTTGGCACGAAGGCATGGCTTCGTGGTGCCCAGGAGTCCCTGGCTTGCTGGCTGCTTCAGCTGTAGCTTTTAGCTCGTCTCGGACTTTTCATATGAGATCCGTATAAAGCTGCTGCACACTCGTACATCATCCTAAGAACAAAACAATTGAATTCCCAGTTGCACAAAGGGATTGTGTGTTCTTCCATATCCTTGAGAAATCCTCAGGGCCTGTTTGCAAGCAGCTTCCTCGAAATGCAATGTTTTTTCCACGAGTCTTTAGGGAGAGAAGCATTTTTTCCCTGTCTCTCCCTCCTCTCCATCCGAAGCCAACAAAAAGCATCTCTCTGCTATTGTGGGAGCTGGTTGGGCCATCTCTGGCTGGAGCCCAGCTGCCCAGCTTTCCACCTGCAGCAAAATCTGCATCTTCACAGCAGTCTTTAAAGCTGAGTTGCTCGTGGTGGCTCCKTCTAGTTTCCCCCTAGGTACAGAAATACCGTGCTCTGCCTGGTGCCCTTCTTGTGCTTAAGCCCTTGGCCATAGAAGGAGGCACCTTTAGCCACCTCACACTTGCACAGAGTCTCTGAGCAATCCACATATTGCAGAAGAAGCGATGTGCAAGCCCTGCTGCTAGAGGCAGGGGTTAGTTTGACACGGGCTTTTCCCTGCAGGCCAAGGATCTGCCGACGTTCAAGGACAACGACTTCCTAAACGAGGGCCAGAAGCTGCACGTTGGAGAGGAGAGTAAAAAGAACTTCCTTGAGAAGCTGAAGCGGGATGTGGAGGTAGAGTTTCCTGGGGGGCAGCTCTCACCCCGAGAGGGTCTCCCATAACTGCATCTTCACCGCGGCTGGTGGCCCGAGGCTACAGCAGCAACTGACAAGCGGTYGTTCCTTGAACAGCCAAGCAAATACAGTCAGGATTACGCTGGTGGCAGGGGCCATAGGAGCTGTGTAGACTCAGTGGGGTCTGATAAGGGTTTAGCTCTCACCACGGCCTTTTCGTAGGCAGATGCTGGCAGAGTAGGAGTGAGGGTCCCCTGCCCACGCTCCTGTTCTCACACATCTCTCTCTCCCAGTTTCTAGCTCAACTGAAGATCATGGACTACAGCCTGCTGGTTGGGATCCATGATGTTGACCGGGCAGAGCAGGAAGAGATGGAAGTAGAGGATCGGGCAGAGGATGAGGAGTGTGAGAATGATGGGCTCAGTGGCAACCCCATTTCCTCCTATGGCACCCCCCCTGACAGCCCGGGCAATCTCCTCAACTACCCTCGTTTCTTCGGGCCTGGAGAGTTTGATCCTTCTGTCGATGTCTATGCTATGAAAAGCCACGAAAGTGAGTATCATGGAGCCTTGTCTGGAGTTCAGCCGGGCTAAGGGGAGCAGAGGGGCTGTCTCCAGAGAGAAGGACCCTGSCGGGTCCCTCACCTTCTCTGACAACGTCCCTGGTTGTGGACGCTGTGAGTTAGAAGGGATGGAAGCGACGCCCGGAGAGCAGTGGGGTTTTGGGGAACGTGTGAGACTCCAACCTGCCGCTTTCAGTCATTCTTTGTGCCCTTCTGCAGCATCCCGGTGCCTTGCTTGCTTTGCCGACTGCCTCAAGATAGTCGTGCAATATATTTCTTGAAGAGTGGGGTGCCTGGGCTGTGCTCGCAGCTCTTTGCTCACAGCTCAGGGTGCTCTAGCGACTCTCTTGCCTTGCTAGGTGCTCCCAAGAAGGAAGTTTACTTCATGGCCATTATAGACATTCTTACGCCGTACGATGCGAAGAAGAAAGCTGCACATGCTGCCAAAACAGTGAAACATGGGGTAAGTGGCCGGCCACCCCCAAGGAGGATGGGCTTTGGGGCCTCTGCCTCGCTGCAGACCTGCACGAGTGTGTGAGACAGCTCCTGACACTGATTTTCCACCAGTCTGGAAATTCTCCAGCGGTTTCATGGACCACGGTGCGCAGATCTTCCCTCCTCCAGTCTCTTCAGGCTGTTTTGGGAGGGTTTTCCCTCTGGTGGTTGGTTCAGAACAGGGCCTGAGGCTCTCTGTTCAGCTTCGTTCTTGGAGCAGAACAGAGGGATCCAAACACAGAGTGTCTCCTGCTCCTTCCCAAATCTCCCCTGAAGGGATTTATCCCCTAAACCGTGAAGGTGCCTTCACTCAGTGGCCTCCACCAAATCCAGCTGGAGCTTAAATCAGCTCCCCTGAGGATCTCACGGGACCTCTTAGAGTGTTGGTTGTTTCTGGAATTCACAAGTCCATTTGTGAGTGTTCCTCGCTGTGCTGCCGCAGTCCCCCCCCGTCCTCCCCTGGTCGTGACTTCTCCCTCCTCTCTGCCTTGCAGGCTGGGGCAGAGATCTCCACCGTGAACCCAGAGCAGTACTCGAAACGCTTCAATGAATTTATGTCCAATATCCTGACATAGTCGTCTTCAACCTGCAGCGAGACGTGGAGAGAAGAGGGGCTACTTCCGAGCAGAGAATGCAGCCTGTGACACTAAAACAGACACTGTAGCAGCATGTGGGGTGTGCGTGTGTGAGCAGGAGCGAGTGTGTGGCACTGTGTGACTTCAAAGAAAACTAATTCTAGGTGCACCCTCCAACAGTCCACTTGACCCAGGTGGAAAAGTGGCTTTTTACGTTACAGAAGTGCCCAGACACCGATTTGAGGGCTTTTTAAACCGAGAAAAGTGCGTTGTTTYAGCACTGCTCTTTCTAATGACATTTTCTCCTCTCTGATCCAGAGAATCCTGTAGGGATGTGACATGTGGCACTGTGTAGAAGGGTCGCTCTAGATTATGTTCAGTGAGAGTGAAGCAGTGCCTGATTCCACAAACTACTACTACTTTTTTATTGGACTGTCTATCTGAAAGACACACAAGCCCTTTTATTTCCCTCTTGGTAGGAATTGGAAGGAAAATTGCTCACCATTTCGAGGATGGAAAATATTAATCTGACAAGAAGGAATCGCTGAACTTTAGGTAAATCAGACTGGGACACTTTATGTTTTTTGGGTTAATTTAAGTAAAGAAAACTTTTTTCTTTTTTTTTTTTTTTTTTGTAAATGCACTTGATATACAAGAACGATGAGGGAAATGAACATCTACCAAAGATGATCATGTTAAAAGGTGTAACTCCTAAGAGCCTAAAAAATCAGTGTGAGAAGAAGTAAAAGACCTTGAAGAGCCTCAGAAAATAATGTGCTCAGCCCTGTCATGCTTCCAATTGGCTAGCTATGAAAATTTCCTAAAGGAAGAGGAAAAAAAAACGCATTTTATACCTGTAGATTTGGAATAGCATTTGACTATGTGGAACATTTTCCTGTCCCCCCGCAGTCAGGAATTGCCGTGTCTCTTAGCTTACAGCTTCACATCACCGTTCTGCCAGTGTTAATCTAGCTGATGTTTGTCTTCCTAACTTGCCCAGGCTGCACCAGGTACTTGAATTCGTTTCCTGCCAGAGGTTCTTGGACTGGCTGGTGTATTTTTTAAAAGGCAACGCGACTTGCACGCGAAGGAATCGGCCTCGCTCCCGGGGCAGTGCTGCAGCTGCGGCTTTGGAGCCAGCTCCACTGCTTAAGAGGACTCGGAACTTGAGCTGTGACCRTTTTTATTCTCCTCTGCTCCGTGTCCCCTCTAGAGCGACAGTCGAGGAGCGGGAATGTTGGAACACTTGCGCCAGGTTGTTTTTTTTCCCCCCTAAGGAATTGGAACTGATTTGCGCGGCTGAATAATGTCCTGTTTTTTGTCTCCAGAATGCTTGTAGTAGTTTTCACAGCCAAGCTTGTCAGGCTTGCTTTGGGTTTCATTAGCTCTGCTGTACAGCAGCTGCAGACCGTCTGGTTCTTTTTTAAAAAAATTTTCTTTTTAAGCAGGATTTGGCGTTCGGAACAAACCTCTTGCAGTTGAACCATGTTGCTTATCTGCCTTGAAACTGTTTTCACCTATGCCTTTGTTTCGGGAATAAGCTGTTTTTGAATGTGTGTCCTGTGCCGCAAGGCGTGCTCCAGCTCGGCGGGCGGAATGTGCTCCTTTTCCGAGGTAACTGGTGCTCATCACATCCTGGTCAYGTCCCCAGGCCAGCACTCGCTCTGGTCTGGATGCTGAACGTGGGCTTGCGTTTTTCACCTTCCCCCTCCACATTCTTGATGGGAATCCCCCAGGTCTCGGCTTTGGAGGGGACAAAAAGGGGCTGAAGTTTGAGCCTGTAAGAGTGCACTGTAAATAGAGTCTTGAAGAAGTCAGAGTTYAATATTAGGGCTTGTCATGGGCTATAAGTTTTTTTTCTTCATTCGTGCATCATTCCCTTTGACGTTGGGACAGGTTTCCTCTGCCCCTGGAGTGCAGTCCCTGCCCGGTGCAGTGTTGGGGCTAACACACCCTTATCTGAGAGCCCAGAGCAGCTCGTGTCTTAAGGTGTGTCGCTGAAAAGCCACAAAACGAAGGTGAGATGGATGTGAGAACACGAGGGGAGGAAATAGAGGGTAGTATCTGTTAAGTTTTGTGGCCACTGCACCGGCTGCTTTTCTCTTAAACAATAAGCACTTAAGTTTACTGCACATTAGAAATTAAATACCAGTCGCTTTTTATTCCTGACAGTTTTTAAATCGGCAGTGAATCTGCAACTTTGGCCTGGTAAGTTCGCCTTTCTCCTTTGGGGGAATTAACTGGTACCTTTTAAACTGGTTTTTTTAATCTTCAAATCATTTTTTAAAAAAGAAATGAAAATGGGGGAGGAAGAGAGGAGGGAATTATTAAACTGCAGATAGGCTATGAAGAGGCATTACAGACAACCCAAAGACAGTAAAGAATGGAGCTTGCGTAGCGAGGAGCAAAAATCTCATTCACTGGATTTCATAAACAGGAATGCAATTAAAATGCAGTTAGTTCCTGCAGCAATCTTCGCAGAACTCATGATGCTAAGGGCTCAAGAGTAGTTAACTGTATTTGCTTACCCTCCTCCAAATGGGGAGGAAAGCTCCTGCTAGAATTAAATTGGCTGTCTCTGGCTCAAGTCCTATAAAAAGCCCTATAAAGCCTACAGACTTTTAGCACTTCCCCAACTCTGCCCCTTCTGTCGAGTTGCCATACTGTGTGTATTAAAGTAATTAAATGCAATTTTTCTCACTTAAATATGTATTACCCAGGTATGTAACTTTGTTTAACATAAGCATTTTGTATATTGTTTACATTTGGAGAGGTAGCATTATGTTAAAGTGCTAATTTTTGTTTCTAGACAGTATTTTTATTACAAGAATAAGACGTGAAGCTGCAAATATTTGATTTGTTTTAAAAGGGATTTTTTGCTTTTTTTTCTTTTTTTCTTTTTTTAATTCTTGTTTTAGGTCACTTTTTTAACTCAAGTATTTAAAAAGAACCCYCCCAGCCCCTTCCATCCCGGTTTTACAACTGCTTGTGCTAGTTTGTTGTCTGTTTCTGGCGTGGATTTAGTTCTAGCTTGCCGAATGTCGCTGCTTGTCTGTGGCACGACCCTGCAGAACACTTTACACTGAAGTGCGTTTGCCCGATGGCCCCGGCGCCGCTCAAAGCGTTGCCCTAGGTAGGTGGATGGCTCGGCTCCCTGTCAGAACGCAGGAGAATCTCTGGCGTGCGGCGTTACCGCTTGCTTGCTTCGAGAAATTGCAGTGCGATTCTTGCTCAACTGGAGTTTGTGAGTTTGGGATTTTTGGGGTTTTTTTTTGTTGTTGTTGTTGTTTTTACAAAGATACCTTAGTGCGCAGAGTGTCTCTGCAGGACCTGAAGGCAGTTTGTGTTTGGGAAGGGAGCTGCAGGATTCTTCGTTGTCTCTCTGAGCACAGACCTGATTGTCAGAATCAAGGACTAAAAGGCTGCCTGGAAGCTCAGACGTGTCGCCTCCCCTTCGAGAGAGCTCCTGGGGCGTCGCAAGAGCGCGGGAGGAAAGGCAGAGTGGGGAGTCCCGCTTTGGGTGCTGTTCCGCCCCAGTAGTGCAATAAGCAGCCCCTCGAGGAGGTGATGGGTCCCCTTGGTGGAGGTAGCACCCCCGTCCTCGGTGTCCCCCTCGGGTCCCCGCCAGGACCAGGCCAGGTGGCAGCAGGAGCAGGGGTTTCTTCCCTCGCCTCCTGCGCCGCCTCCGCTTGACCTCCTTTAATTACAAAAGCCGCGAGCAGGCGGTTTCCCCCCGCGCAAACTTCACAGGTAGCGGGTGGCTACAAATTCCCTCCATTAGCGAGGCTGTCATCCCACATCCCAAAATCCTAGTTGTTTTTAAATCAGATTATCRTGATAGCAAAACCACTAAAGCCCTCGAGTTCTGGTCGCTGCGGAGCACGAGCACAGCGACCTGCGAGTGCGGAGCAGCCTCTGGGGCCGCCGGGGGTTGCAGCGCGGTTGAGGACGGGGCAGCGCTGTGTCCTGCCAGCCCTCGTGCCCTGCAGTCCTTGCAGGTGCCTCCTTTCAAGCTGCACCAAGGGTGCAAATGTTCCCCGTGGTGCTGGTGCAGACCTTGCAGCAGTCGGTGCATGCACTGCGACTGGGTTTGCGTCCCTGCGCCCGGTCACTGCAGCAATAGCTGCAAAAACGGGAGCGCTTTCAAAAACCAGAGCTGTTCTCTGCCCGTCTGTGGTTTTAATGCCCCGTTTCAGGTTTGCCTCTCGCCTTCCCCTGCTTCTGCAGAGCCATTCTCCAGTATCCGTATTAGCCACTACTGATTTTCCTTGCTCTTGGAGACGAGTTCTTGTGTAATAGCAATGGCAGAGCTCGGGGAGCCGACTTCTGGGCATGGAGCATTGCTAGCGCCTTCAGTTTTCCCCACTCAGAACTCCTGCTGTTCTCCGTTTAGCTGCCACGTGCAGCCAGGTTGAGTTGCGGCCAGGGGGAGCCTATTACACACAAGTCCCAAAGGTGGGCAGGACTAATCAGTGCAACTGAAACAAAAATGTGAATAAATTAAGTTTAATCTAAAAAGAAAAAAATCTAGGTTTTTTTCACTGCTGTTTTTTAAATAGGAATTTTAAGTCCTCTGTGCTTGTCTGTTTGCTAGGAGCAGTTTGAGACACTGTTACTGTTTTGAAATGCATGCATGTTAYAAGATGAGTCTCCAACCAGAGAAAAATAAAATTAAAACTTTGTGTACATCTGCTCTTTATTGTTGTCTTCTTCGAAGTGTTCTAATCAGCTGTTACTTTGTGAGGTTTGTGCTCATTTTAAGAGTCTTAGATTTACTACAGCTGGAAAATACCTGTTTATACGTGCCTGCACCTTGAAACTGTTATTAAAAAAGAGCTGAATCTACCCCAAATACTGGATTTGAGAACAATTTAGAGCTGAGGGGAAGAACTGCCGCCAAAGGCAGACCTGATGTTAAGTCGCTGAAAGATATAGAGTTAACTGCGGGATTACTTACAGGTAGCTCAGAGAAAGGGAGGCTCTTTTGAGAGCTTCCGAGGGAGATGAGAACTTAATCCTAATGTTCAGACTTAAGAAAATGAGAACTTAACTACACTAGAGGAAAAGCGTTTTATTTAWAAAAGTTCCAAGCGGCGTGGGAGGTGAAAGGCCGGAGCAGCGGTGCTAGTCCATGCGAGCTTTCAGCGTCCTCGTGGTGATCTTGTCTTTTTCACTACGGGGAGAGAGAGCAAGGAGCCCGATAAGAAATTGGTGCTAAATATCTCCAGCCTGTCGTTTGCTCGGGAAGGGGGAGTGCAGGGCAGACGGGAAGAGCAGCACTTACATGATGTGTACTACTACACCCATCCCGGACAGGGCATCTCTGTCCACTGCATTCAGCATGGCCTGGGAGATCGTTTCAAAGAGCTGATCTGGTTCCTGAAAAACAGAAGCTACTTTAGTAGGTGCGAAAAAACAGATCGCCGAGGCCCCAGATCCTCTTCCAACCCCATTACCACCCAAGAGGCTACAAGATTCTTCCTGCAAGCTGCTGTAAGCTACAGCCTCTTCTCTCGAGCTCCTGGCCACCTCGGAGGACAAAGCCTCACCCAAGCGGGAGCTCTCGTGTTTCCCGGTAACGGGGAATGGGGATGGAGGAATGGGAGCTGATGCACCAGCTCCCTCGCTCACCATGTCGGGCTCCCAGAGGGACTCGCACATTCCATACATCTGCTCCGAGCAGGTGCCGCTGACCACAAAGTCATCAGTGACCATGGGGCAGCCGATCAGGTCTAGGGAGCAGACGAAAGGTTCGTACGTTACGGGGTCCAGACCAGCAATGACTGGTTCTGTGTAATATGGTCCAAACCTGTGAAGAAAACAGGACAGGGCAGTCCAACCACCCTGATGCAGCTCAGGTCTCACCTAAACAACCACGTAAGATTATTCTAAGCAGTAAGATCTAAAGGGACTCCTGAGCTTGGACAGATTTTAAATAACAAGTTTGAGTATTTATCAAATAATTTAGATTTGACAGAATACAGTTAAGACGGACTGAAGCTGAACTCTCCTGCAGACCAAGATGTATTTTCCAGCATTTTCCTCCTAGCTGCTCTTTCCTGTGTGAGGACGGGCTCTTGCTCCCCGTCAGTCACACATCAGCTTTGTGTCTGTGCTTCAGTCCTAGGCCACGTGCAGTACAGCGGCTCATTCRTTGCTGCTACCAAGCTGCAGGAATTGCAATGATCAGAAAGGCTGGGCCGTGGTTAGGAGGAGGCCAGATGTGTTATTGACAGAGCAGTAGCTCAGCTAACACCGTCTCTAAATTAAAGGTTTTCCTCCCCATGCTGCAGGTCCCCGGGCCTCCCAGCGCAGGCTGCCTGCACGCACGGGGTGGAAGCGACGCTGCCGTTGGACAGTTACCGTCTCTCATAGAGCAGATTAGAAACCATGCTCATGAACGTCTGCGGCTTGATCTGCCTGCCCTCCTTCAGCTCGTACAGGTTCAGCCTGAACTTCAGTCTCTGGGCACTGCAGAAAGAGAAGAGGGAGAGGAGAGGGAGAGGGAGAGGAGAGGAGAGGAAGCGTTAGGTGCAGAAGGAATCTGCTTCTAGCTGATGCTCACGCAGGCCTGGAGGGCTGTCCAGCCTGCTGAGCAGCACTACCCGCGGGGGACGGGTGCTCCAGGGGCACCTCCTTTTACACCTGAACTTGTCACCTCTTCCTAGCGAGGGGCTCTCCATTCCGATGTGCTTTTATCAAAGAACAACCCCCCCTCCTCCCATATTCCAAAATTAGGCAGGAGCTTAATAAGCCCAAGAAGCAGAGGAGTAAGAATCAATGATACCACCTCTGTGCCATGAAATCAAAGAGAAACAAGGACGGGAACTGGAGTCTTTCGCTGGCCTGGGTAAACCCCAGTGAGCGGAGACCAAGGCTGCAGGTCTCCCTGCTCCTACTTAAGCTCGACACAAGCGTCGGCCTAGAGGGCCCGGCCGGGCCGGGGCGGCACCTACACGGTCTGCACGTCGGTGGCGAGCCCCGCCAGGCCGATGTAGAGCCGCTCTCCCATGGGGAAGATCTTCTGGAAGTCCGTGGTCACCATCTGCGCCTGGATGCCGAAGCGCCGGTCGGCCGCGATGGCCACGCAGCCCTTGCCCTTCATGGCCATGACGGCCCCGCCGTTATAGGACATAATCGACTGCGAGGGAGACGGCAAATAAGGCCCCAAACAGCCCAAAGATCCGTGTGCCCCCGCTCTGGTCTCAGCCCAGGACCCACCTCCCGCTCCCCCCCGCGCCCCCAGCCCCCAGGGACCCCCCGGCCCTCACCATGGTGCCGCCCGCAGAGTCACCGCCACCACCACAGTCACCACGGCCGGCGCACCCAACCCCGCCGCCCG
>NW_020454328.1:1193171-1194867 GCF_003342845.1 Nothoprocta perdicaria | reverse complement strand
GGGGAACAATGAACATCTGGGGGGTTAATGCACAGCTGGAGGGGCAATGCACAGCTGGAGGGGCAATGCACAGCTGGAGGGGGCCATGCAGAGCGTGGGGGCAACGCACAGCTGGAGGGGACAATGCACAGCTGGAGGGGGCAATGCACAGCTGGGGGTTAATGGGAGGATGGAGGGGACAATGCACAGCTGGAGGGGACAATGCACAGCTGGGGGTTAATGGGAGGATGGAGGGGACAATGCACAGCTGGAGGGGACAATGCAAAGCTGGGGGTTAATGGGAGGATGGAGGGGACAATGCACAGCTGGAGGGGACAATGCACAGCTGGAGGGCAATGCAAAGCCGGGAGACCTTAGCACATCCAGGGGAGTATTGCACACCTGGGGGAGTATTGCACACCTAGGGGTGGCGTGCAGAGGTGGTGGGGTGCAACACAGCTGGGAGGGCAATGCACAGCTCGATGGGGGCTTTGCACAGCTGGGGGAGGTGCTGCACAGCTGGCTGTGTGCGATGGATGCTGCAGTTGGGGGGTTGCACAGCTGGATGACGGATGCTGCAGTTAGGGGGTTGCACAGCTGGATGGGGGTTCCATGGCTGGATGCGTGTTGGGATTCCCCAGGTGGGGGGGGCACAGCTGGATTCGTGTGCACATCTGGATGTGTGGAGGGTTTGATGAAGCCAAAGACCCTTTGAGAAATGAGACGCCGGCCTGTGTGGGCTAGCGCAGTCACCTCCACTTCCAGCTCCCGCCTCTCTTTGTCTGCCTTTGCTCGCGCCTTTGGAATAATTAAATGAAAAAAATATAGATATGTATGAATGGAAAGAAAAGATGCGCTCGCGTCCCTGGGTGGGCTCGAACCACCAACCTTTCGGTTAACAGCCGAACGCGCTAACCGATTGCGCCACAGAGACCGCGCTGCAGCCAGCGCCGCGGCCGGCGCTCTCGAGCGGGAGCTCGGGCGGCCCCGGGCCCGTGGGACGGCCCGCCCACGCAGCGGCCGCGCGAGCCCGACTCGTCTCTTCTTTCTTCTCTTTTCCTTTTTTTTTTTTTTAAATTTATTTCAATTCTTCCCCTTCCTTTTACGTCCTCGTCCCGGCGCGGATTCCCGGGCCTCCCCTGCAGCACCGAGCGGGGGGCGGCGGCCCCTGCCAGGGTCCCGGGCCGCTGCCCAGGGTCCCGCTGACGATGCCAGGGCCGGGGATGTCCGGGACCCGACGGACACGGGCTGCTCCCTGCTAGGGCTGGAAAACGTCCCGGGATGCTCAGGAGCAGCCGACGGGGAGGGGGACATGGTGAGGGGAGAGGGGGACACGGAGACCCCCAGCTCCACCTAGGCCACYATTAGCGAGGAGCGCGGGCTCCCACAACGCAGATTTGGTGCTAATTCTTGTGGTTTTGGGGCTAGATCGCGTTTTGTCCCTGAACAGATCGTGGGAAGGGGGAAACGGGCCGGGAGTCCCGGCCGGACCCCCCACGCCGGCGAGGACAAGGGGGGCGGGGCGGGGGGGTCCCTCCAATCTGCGCCCCGTTCTCCCCTCCCTCCTCCGCACCTCTGCGCGAACACCCTAAAGGAATGAGGTCACGTGAGGCGGGGGCGGGGCCTCGCCCGTGGCTGGAGGAGGGAAAAAATTAAAAAAAAAGGAGGAAAAAAATAAAAAATAGAATGAGAAATGTAGGAGGAGCTGGGAGAAAAG
>NW_020454328.1:1186045-1192800 GCF_003342845.1 Nothoprocta perdicaria | reverse complement strand
CCGCCGGGTGCTGGGGGGTGGGCGCGGCGGCGGCCGGGGACCCCCCCGGGGCTGTTGGAAGGCGCCGCCGCCGCTGTCAGCGGCTCCGCCGGGCCCCAGTACAAAGGGACGGGGGGAACCGGCAGCGCGGACTCCCGGAGGGGCGGGGGGCACCGAGGGGCTGCACCGGCGTTGCCCCCCCCCCTTCAAACCATCCCGTCTTGGCGGGATCTGCGTTCCCGGGGGGAGGGGTGTCCCGCGGCCGGTGCCCCGGGGCAGCCGTCGGGGCGGGGGTCCCGTCCGCGCGGCGGCAGCGCGGGGGCTTGGCCGGTGCCCCGGGCGCCGTGCGAGCGAGCGGGCAGTGCCGGGCAGAGCGCGGCCGCCTCCGACGGCGCGGGGGTACCGAGCGTCCCCGGCGGGCGGGGAGGGGGCGGCCGTCGGGTCCAAGTTGCCGGTGACTTTGAAGTGTCCTTCCCCCCCCCCCCGCTGCCCCCTCGCGCTGGGTCCCCGCAGGAGGGGGGAGGGGAGGGACAAAAGACCCCGAAAATCGCCGTCGGGGCCGCGCTGGGGGAGCGGRGACCACGAGCCCCCCGGATCTCCGGACGGGGGGCGGCCCTGGGGCCGCTGCCCGGGGGCTCCGGCGGCGCCGTCCGGCGGGGGGAGGCGGCTTTGTTCGTCCCCACGGCAGGAAATCGCCACCGTTTTTACCCGGGTTTATTGGAACTGGTTTGCGCCGGTGTCTCACGCTCTCTCCCCGCTCCCGTGGAGACCCGGGCTGCCATTGGCAGCTGCGAGCTCCGAAAGCTGAAAAATCCCCCCAAAATGCAGCCCTGGATCTTGCCCACCTTGCCCCTCCTGCCACGGGGCACTGCCGCTGGGGTGGCCCCTGTCACCTGCACGTGGCCAAGGGCTTGGGGGCAGCAAGGTGCAGGGTGCCACCCTGGAGGGCACCCAGCACTGGGGGGCACCCATCCCTGCAAAGAGACGCGGATTGTTCCACGGAGACAAGGGTGCCCTGGAGGTCCCCACGTCCAGCTGAGTGGGGGGGCCATGTCCCTGTTGCATCCCCATCCCTGCTGTGTCCCCATCCCTGCTGTGTCCCTGTCCCTGTCCCTGCAAGCCGCCCCTGGGGATCCTCGTGTGGTTGAACTAGATCCGAGACCCAGATCGGAGCCAGGCGGGAATCACGGGGGCAGAGCCGGGTTCTGGTGGCGGCGGCTGCTGCGCGCGTGGTCCGGACCTCACATGTGCACCCATGCATGCATCTTGCACACACCTGCATGGGGGGTGCGTGTTGCTGTCAGCACAGCCCCCACCTGCACCACCTTGGAGCCGCCCCCCCTGCCTCTGCCTAGCACAGCGGTGGTGGTAATAATAATAATAATAATAATAATAATAATAATAATAATAATAATAATAATAATATGGCTCCTAGCCAAGTATTGGGGTTGCCATAGAAACAATAAAAATGCAGCGATTGCGGGCCCTGGCGCCCATTGTAAAGGTGGACGCGGTGAGTGGGAGGCAGCAAAATGCTCCAGGGCTGCGGCTGCACCGGGCGACTGCCGGGTCCCCCCTGCGCCCACTGAGACCCTGGGGTGCTGGTTGTGGGCACCTGCACCCTAGAAGCAAACAGAAACGTGCTTGTGCACGGGTGAGCACGCGAGCATGCATGCATGTGTCAGCACACACGTGTGTTGGGGTCTGCGTGCTTGTGCACGGGCGTTTTGGTCCGTGCACGCCCGCTGACCATTCCTGCCGCCTCCCTGCACTGGTGCAGCCGTGGGGAAGCGCATGGYGGTGCTGGCACTGCACGGGCCATCCCGGGACGCCGCGCATCCCGCTCGGCGTGGCCCCGGTCGGAGCAGGTTGTTTCCTTGCACAGAGTCTCCGTCACGGCTCCGCTTCCAAGATGCACAGAACCACCCGGATAAAGATCACGGAGCTCAACCCGCACCTGATGTGCGCCCTGTGCGGCGGCTACTTCATTGACGCCACCACCATCGTGGAGTGTCTGCACTCCTGTGAGTCCCCCCGGGGCCGGGGGCAACAACGCTGCCCTCCCCGGGCTTCGCTCACGGTGCCTCTGTCCCCCCAGTCTGCAAAACCTGCATCGTTCGCTACCTGGAGACCAACAAGTACTGCCCCATGTGTGACGTCCAAGTGCACAAAACCCGGCCCCTGCTCAGCATCAGGTCAGGCTTCCCGAGGATGCCGCACACGGGACGTGGCATGCCGTGATGCATCCTGCTGGCATGGATCCACCCACGATCCACCGCGTTGGGATGCATGCACAGGATGCATTGTGTAGGGATGCACTGGACAGGGCTGCATGCACAGGGATGCATGCACAGGGATGCAGTGCATTGCTCCAGCTTGCACCATGCACCCGCAGCCAGGCTGTGCTTGGAGCACCCTGCTCGGCGAGGCAGGGACCGCTCCAAGACACCTCCCAGGCCACGGGGCCATCGTGCTGCAGGTGTTGGCATAGAAACCCTCGGTGCCACTGTCCATCCATCCGCAGCCGCTCCGCTGTTATTTCCTGTTTTTTACCCTCTTCCATGCAGATCCGTTTCTGTAGTAACACTTTCTCTCTGTGTGGGTTGGGTTTTTTTTACATTTCACTATGAAATATTTACACTCCAGCTCCCACGCAGCTGAAATATCCCGGCATTGCGGATGCCCTCAAGGCTCTTCCTTGCCTGGAATGGGGCGAATGCTCCTGATGGGGATCCTAACCTCCCGTTCCCGGCGCTGGCTTCTTCTCCATTCGTGCACTGGGAATTGCTGCATGTCCCCAGCGTGGCCGGCGTGTTGCAACCCAAACGGCTCCAGGGCCAAGCCCAGCAGGGACGCGGGGACGAAAGCGCCGCTTCAGCTAAAAATAACACGTGCAAGACTGGCCCTGGCACTGGTTTTTCTTGAAAACAGAGGCCTTGCTGTTAAAAGGGGGATAATTGCAGCTGCAATCAGCTTTTACTGCTCTTGCTTTGTTTGCGTTTTCCTTTCAAAAAGCAAACTGCATCTAACCTTAAAACCAAGATGCAAGCCCAAGCAGTCAAAAGCGTGTGCAGAGCTTAGGCTTTTCGAAGCTCTTGGCACATTTTTGCAATAGATTCTTTTTGCAATAGATTACTCCCCATTCCCTGACAGACCCCATCGCTCTTCTCTCCCTTTTCTTTACTTTTTTTCTCTGTTTTTTTTTTTTTTTTTTTTTTTCTTTTTTTTTTATTTCCCCTCCCCTCTTCCCCCCCTTTTTTTTTCTTTTTTTTTTTTTTTTTTTTTTTTTTTTTTTTTTTAATGTGTTTCTCTCCCTAGGTCAGACAAGACCCTGCAGGACATCGTGTACAAACTGGTGCCAGGGCTTTTCAAAGGTAGGAGCAGCCGGGGGTCCTGCGGGAGCTGCTGGTTCCCGTCCGAACGCTCCCCGTCCTCCTCCTCCTCCCCCAGATGAGATGAAGCGGCGCCGCAACTTCTACAGCGCCTACCCCGCGGCGGAGGGTGAGCGCCCGCGGCCCCGGCCCATCCCGGCCCATCCCGTCTTGTTCTGACCCATCCTGACCCGTTACATCCTGTCTTGTCCTGCCATCCCATCTTGTCTTATCCCATCCCATCCTGTCCCATTCCATCTATCCCATCCTGTTCTGCCCTGTCCCATCCCATGGCACCCCATCCCATCCTGTCCATCCCATCCCATCCTGTCCTATTCCATCCCATGGAATCCATCCCGTCCATTCCATCCATTCCATCCTGTCCAATGTCGTCCCATCCTCACCCATCCTGTCCCATCTCCTCCTGTCTTGTCCCCTCTTGTCCTTCCCCATCCCGCGTGATCCATCCCCTCCGCTCCGGCCCTGTCCCATCCCATGGCACCCWATCCCATCCCATTCTGTCCCATCCCATCCTGTCCATCCCATCCCATTCCGTCCCATCCCATCCCGTCCCGTCCAATCTTGTCCCATCCTCACCCATCCCATCCCGTCTCCTGTCTCATCCCCTCTTGTCCTTCCGCATCCCGCCCAATCCATCCCCGTTCCCTGCCGCCRCTCACCGCGCGCCGCCGCAGGTCCCAAGGGCTCCGGCGAGGAGCGCGGCGCGGCGGCCGAGCCGCAGCAGCCGCAGCCGCGCAGCGCGCTCGCCGACGACGACATCGTCAGCCTGTCCATCGAGTTCTACGAGGCCACCAGGTACCCGCGTGCCCGCCGCGAGCTCCGCGCCGCCAGCCGGCGGCTCTGCCGCCGCGGAGCCTCCAGCATCTCCCCCATGGCGGGGTCCCGCATTCCCACCCCGCCAGGGAGGACGGGAAAGGCCCCGTGGAGAACGGGGAGCTGGAGAAGGGGAGCGGGGGCGCCGGGGGCGGCGTGCGCTTCCTGCGCTGCCCCGCTGCCATGACCGTCCTGCACCTCGCCAAGTTCCTGCGCAACAAGATGGATGTGCCCAGCAAGTACAAGGTGGGCGYGCGGGGCGGCGCGGRGCCGGACCCGGGGGGCACAGCGGGGCTGGGGGGGCAGCGGCGCGGCCGCCCCCGCTCCAACACCGTCCCCGCGGCAGGTCGAGGTGCTCTACGAGGACGAGCCGCTCAAGGACTACTACACCCTGATGGACATCGCCTACATCTACCCCTGGAGGCGGGTGAGCGCCCACCTGGGGCACCACGCGGCGGGTACCTCTCATTAGGATGTTGAATACCCCCTGTTAATTAGCGGGTGTCCTCGGGAAGGCTATTCCGTAGGATGCGAGGATGGTCGGAGTGGTGCCGTGCACCGTGCAAAGCACCAGCCCAGGGTGGGAAATAACCCCCCRCCGGCGCTTGGAGCCACAGGGCGAATCCGGGGGTGAATCCGGGGGGGAATCCGGGAAGCTCCGCGTGGCGACGGGGGCCGGCGGCAGCCGGGGAGGACGCGTGTGCCCCCCCCGCACGCACCACCCACGTTCCCCCCGCTGCCGCCTGCAGACGGGGCCGCTGCCGCTGAGGTACCGCGTGGAGCCGACGTGCAAGCGCCTGCGCCCGCCGCCGCCGCCCGCCTCCGAGGGCACCGGCACCAGCGGCGCCTCCGAGGGCGACTCCGGCAGCGAGAAGGCGCCGAGCCCCGGGGCGCTGCCCCCCCCCGCCGCCGCCACGCCGCCCCCCGGCACCGGGGGGCTCCTCAACGGCACCTCGAACTGCCACCCGCCGCCCCCCGCCGCCCCCCGCGGCCGCAAAACGACTCTCAGCG
The DNA here is from genome assembly GCF_003342845.1 of Nothoprocta perdicaria. NCBI lineage: Eukaryota > Metazoa > Chordata > Aves > Tinamiformes > Tinamidae > Nothoprocta > Nothoprocta perdicaria. The sequence continues at coordinate 1,187,605 of NW_020454328.1, read as the reverse complement.
GCGCCACCGCCTTGACCTAAGGGACCCCCCCACTGCCCGCCGCGCCCCGGRCGGGCTTTTCTATAGCTATATATATTATATATATATACATCTATGTGTGTACATAGGGAGAGAAGAAAAACGGAAAACAAAAAAAAATTATACATACTTATTTTCTACAGAGCGACCAGATTAATTTAAAACACAATGGAGACGCATAAATGTTGTTGGATATTTTCTTTTTTTTTTTTTATGATTATTTCACATTAACTTAACACAAGCTGCATGTGAAGCCGGGCGCCGCCGCCCGCCCGGCCCCTTTGCCCCTCTGGTCCCCCCGTTCCTGCGTCCGGAGCCAGGAGCTGGGTAAGGGCCGGGCGCAGGAGCCACGTGTGCTGGGGCTTCGCCCGGCCGTGCTCCTCGCTCCTGCTTTCCCTTTCTTATTATTATTTATTTTGCTCCCTGGGCGGTTTCTGGACAGCGTTTCAGACTCCGACGTGGTGGCACCTTCCCTTGTTGCGCAGTAAGTAATTTTGTTCCCCCCGTATCTCCAAAGCTGGGAGCAGTTTTATTCCCCCGCTTCCCACCCTTCCCCATCCCTACACGGTGTTTCTGATCCATAACCAATGCCCCAATGCCCRTGGCCTCGGGGACCAAAGTCAGACACTGCTTGAGTTCCCGCTGCCCTGGTCGGGCTGTGGAGTCGGGCGGCGGGCGCAAACCAAAGGACAACATTGCCGGAATTGCACCAGCTCCAAAGGTCAGGAACGGGGAATTGCTCATGTTATTTTTCTTTTTCTTTTTCTTTTTCTTTTTCTTTTTCTTTTTCTATTTCTTATACTTCCAAGCAGCACAGCCCCACAATGGACTTTGCAAGCGCGACGGCCGCCTCGCCCATCTGAGGTCGCCCCTTTTCTTCCTCTTGCTGCTGTGGGACGAGCGGCTGGACACAGGACACGGGCAAGCAGGGGCTCCCATCGGCTCCACGTCGGCACCACTTTTCTCCTTGTACATAGGCCAGGATGGACGGGGTGGGCAACAGCCCTACCCCCTGTGTGTATGTCGGGCTGGGGGGGCTGTTTGGGGGGTTGATTGCTTTTTTTTATATATATTTTTCCTATGTGGTACAAACCAAACTGCTCTGTACGTTGCATTCTGAGCATCGTTTCCATGTCCTGTAATATACTCTGCTCCCCGCCACGCTCACGGAGTGAACATTTGTCCAACCCCACGGCTTCGTACGTGCAATAAATGCTGCGGGGCGTCCCGCTCGGCTCGTGCGCCGCAAACTCCCCGTTACCTCTGCGGAGGCCTCCTGCTTCCCCACTCACCCTTTGGGGCAGATCAGGAGGAGCTGGAGGGTGTCCGCGTGTCCCGGGGATCTCAGCTCTCTGCGGTGCCGGGTGACCCGCAGCACTTGAGGCTGAAGCCGCCGCCGTCGGGGCTGAGGGGACCCATCGAGGGGCCCGATGCTGCACTCCGCGAGCTGCCGTCGGGGGAGCCCGATGCAGCCGCTCCCCGGGGCCGCGGCCGGGGGCGGCCCCGCGCGGGGCTCAGGCCGCGCTCCGCGCGTGGGAGCCG
>NW_020454328.1:1155098-1185571 GCF_003342845.1 Nothoprocta perdicaria | reverse complement strand
CTCTTGCACCGGGCTCTCCTTGCAGGGCCCTTTGTGCATCCGCCGCCTTCGCACGGCTCCTTGCACGGCCCTTTGCACGGCTCCTTGCACGGCCCTTTGCACAACCGCCCCTGCCGCTCGTGTGCAGCCCCTTGCAGCGTGTTGCCGCCGCCGGGGTGCACGGCGCCCACCTGCTGCGTGCAGCCCCTTGCATGGTCCCCTGTGCAGCTCCTGCGTGAGCGGCTCCTTGCACAGGCTCTGGTGACTCTGCACCTTGCACAGGCTGCAGTGAATCCCCCCCTGTTCCCTCCAACCCCCTCGGATGTGAAGGTTGTTGCACAGTCCCCTGGCACAGCTCGCTGCAGTCCCCTTGGGTGCAGAGCCCCTTGCGGGGCCTGGTCCCCGTCCAAGCGGGTGGCCTGTCCCAGGTGGCAGGGTTCAACCCTGTGGCACTGCCATCCCCCGGGCACCCAAAGCCCCCGTGKAGGCAACGCACCCAGCTCCGACGGGCTGGAAACGAAACGGGCTTTGACTTGAGAGGCCTTTGGAACAAACGGCGTCTATGCCTGCAGCAGCTGGGCCTCCATGCGGCTTCTGGCCGTTCTTGCCATCAGAGAAGCCTGGTGGCTCCCGAGGGACCGTCCCCTCCGGGGGGGTCGTTCCTGCAGGGTCGGGCAGCTCAGCCCCCTCCTGCCCTGCCASCTGGACTCAGCCCTGACATCATTTACTCGCTATGTCTCCCCCAGAGCCTCCCGGAGCACTTGGGAAGACCTCATCTATGTCTGTGTTGCCTTTGGTCCCGAGCCAAGGGGCTGCAGCCGTCGGCAGCCTGTGGGGATGGTCTGTCGGGATGGCGCTGGCATCCAGACCGTTCCCTTCCAGCCAGGACAGCCACTTCCAGCAGTCTGGAATTCCAGAAGGAGAGAAGCAGGAGCTGGTGCAGAGAATACCAGCGCAAGYGAGCCCAGAGCAAGCTCATCTGCAGCAAGGACGTGCACAGGGGCCCTTCATTGGAGATGAGTGTGCAGGGGACACCCTGGGGAAGGGCTGCAGTGGAGTCTGTGGGACCTGAGGCTTGTGGAAGAATTAAATTATATCCTGTGGCAGATCAGGCATCTGCTTAGATCCATTTCTTCCTTGTCCAGGAGGATGCAGCAACCTGCTTGTCAGGCACCAACTTGGCATCATCCTCACGTGCCCTTCCAGCCCCCATCGGTACCAAGTGGGAGCTGAAATGCTGCACGGAGGCCAGGAGGTGGAAAGAGGAGAAGCATGCCAGGAAAAGCCTCTGCAAAGGAGCTGAATATTTCTGCAGGATGTTTCCAGGCTCCAAGAATCCCAAGGAAAGTGGCTCCACAACCCYAGCACTCCATAGGCACTTCAGGCTTCTCCCTCCCAGCTGGCACCGCCGGCACTAACACGTTCTGCAGACTTGCCAGCTGCCCAGGAGAATTTCCTCCTGCTTCTCCAATGCCTTTGGTGCCACAGGTCGTGTACAAAAAGCCTGGCATTTCCTTGCAGCCTTGKAAACCACGGGACGAGTTCCTTGGCTGGCACAAACTGTTCGTGCCRCTGCCAGGGCATTTGCACCGGGAGGGAATCCGCTCCATCCCCAGGGATTCTGTGTACGGAGAGGCAGTTTTGCAGCTAGCGAAACAGCCAAGAGCAACAGAGTCCTCTGAAGCAGGCACCAAACTTCCATTTCCATCCAGCTGACTCTAACAGCCACATTTCCCACGGCGTCCCATGCATTTGACAATCCATTTTGGATTGCCTTGCCATGCCTTTGCATGGAAAACCCTCCTTCTGCCGGCCAACAGTTTGAATGAGAAGAGCCCTGACAAAACCCATCGATTGCCCCTTTCCTTGGCCATGCTCCGTGCAACCAGCTCTGCTCTGGGCTCCGGAGACCGGGACGCTCTGCTCCCGGCCTGGCTGCCTGGAGAAACAAGGGCAAATTCCTTGGCCTCGGGTTTCTCCGCGGGTAACAACCCCGAGTGCTCATGTAAAGCAATCGGAGAAGGGAAAAGCCGGGCAGGGGCAGCGGGTGCAATGGGAGAACTTCTCCCCAACCTTTCAAAGGCATCCGGGGAATGTGGAGCATCCAGCCCGGCACACGGGAGGCGCCAGATGGGCACRTATGGATGGGAGAAAACAACAGGGCGAGAGCAGCAGCCTCCAGTTTGAAACTGGGATGGGAAGGCCGAGCTGGGGAGCCCATCGGTCGTGAGCTCCGAGCCAGCCTCAAGCCAGAAAGTGGGAAAAAACGAACCCGAAGCCAAACCCATCGCAGCAAAGCGATCACACCCCTGTGCTGGTTTGGTTTTTGAAGCCCTAACTGCGTTAAAAAAAGTCACTGATATTAATATTAATATTATTTATTATAATAAAGACCAGTCAAGCAGCGTGAAAAAAATATATCTTAGCTACATTACCTTAAATTGCCAAAAATATACAMATTTTTTTCTCTTTTATTTAATAAAAAACAAATCAAAACAGACACATGCAACATACTAAATGAGACATTAGCATCAAAATGGGTAAAGAAAYGTACCCCAGTGCAACTGAAACACAGATAATCTTTAGCTTTTCTTTGTCTTTCCCCTGCTCTTCCTTTCTCACACAGACACGAACGGTTAATGCCACCTTTCCAGAAGTGTCCCCTTCTCTTCCCCTCCATGTGCCCAAGGGACCCCGGTGCTGGCAGGGGATGGGAGGCCAGGGGCGAGCTCCAGAGGGACCAGGTGCTGACATCTAAGTGCTTTATCTCTCTTCCCCTCCTTGGGATCTTCAGCCTTTCCCCCCGCTAGAAACCCCTGGGAGCAAAGAGGCTGCAGCCTCAAACCGCTGCCACCAACAAGAACACGTGGGCATGCCCCTAAAAGGGGTCATTTGGCCCCAAACTGGCYATCTCCATCTTTAACATAAGCCAGGTGCAAGCAGATCCCTCCCCTCCAGGCCTTTCCCGGCTCTTGGACGTGGATCTTGGACCGACCAGAAAACTTGCCCCAAGACTGATCCAGACCAGCCTCCTGCCCCTGCCTTCTCTTCCTGCTCCCCGGCTGATCCATTTTTAATTAATTTACATTTCTTTTTTAATTTCCAGTTTCCAATTTTCCAATTTAATTTTAATTCAGTTGAAAAGCAGTCACGGTTTGGAATGTTTTGACCAGGCCTAGGCACAAGGTCAGGCCCTTTACAGATCAGTCTGGATATGAGAGCAGAGCAGTCATTATTTGTCATAAATTTGAGGTGTTAGATTAAAGAGAGAGGGGAAAAAAGAAAGAAAAAAAAGAAAGAAAAAAAAGAAAAAAGAAAGAAAAAAAAGAAAGAAAAAAAAAGAAAGAAAAAAAAAGAAAGAAAGAAAAAGAAAGAAAGAAAAAAAGAAGAGAAAAATCCAGGAGAGCTGCTGATCCCGGGCAGCACAAGGCTGGACCAAGGCTTTGGGAGCAGGTCCCACACCAATACCGGGCACCTGGGCACGCTTGGACATGGATCAGCCCTCTGGCTGCAGAGGGAAAAACACAGCTGGGATAGASGCGGAAGACCCCAAAAGTGCAAGCACACAATTGTGCCAGAGAAATGTCACGGATTGGAGGGAAAAAAATGAAGCTGACAAAAACATCACTGACATTTTGCAAGGGTGCCAGGCTGGGAGATGTTGGCACGTGTTGGCCTTCAACTTACTCGGGAAGGGGCTTTGGGGCCAGGGCCCGGGGCAGCTGGAGCCCCATTTCCAGGGGCTCCCACCTGCGGAGGCTGCTAGGAGGAAAGAGGGTTTTTTCCTCTGCATTCCTCCTTTTAGCTGCCAYCTCCAACTTTCTGTTAGCTTCTTGACACTGTTGAAACCTTAGCTTCTCTTTATTAGAGATTATATATATATATATTTATAAATATATATATATTTCTGAGCAGACAGCAACATTCTGCTCAGTTCACAGAACTGGAGGCTGAGCTCAGAAGTGTGTTTTCTCACCTTTTAGCCGTATTCAACCATTGTGGCGATCATATCCTGCTCACCACCCTCCAGAAAAAGAGGAAAATAGGAAGTTATTTAGCAGAGGAGTTTTGCCCATAGAGCTTGTCTGGACCGTCAGCACAGCCCCACTGCTGACAAATTTGAATAGTGCAAACCAGTTGGGYGCAGTGGGAACGTGCTGAAAAGGGCCATGAAGGTCTTTTCAGGACAGCATTTTTTTTAAACACCCCYAGAGTTTGTTAGCTGGAGTCTTCCAGGACTAAATAAACCCAGGAATAAATCTTCCAGGACTGGATAAACCCAGTCCCCARGGAGATGTGGATTTATCCAGGGGACCTGGAAGGGAAGGGGGGCTCGTACATTTGATGCAGACGTCAAACTGCCCCCCGTCCTTCACTCCATCCATCACATCCCAGCCCCGAGGAGGCAGGTTTCCTTGCTGCAAGACGGAGTTAAGGGCAAAAGGTGCAAAAAAACAAACGAGGGGGCCAACGTCGGAGCTTGGGAGGCCAGCAACCTTCCAGCACTTGGGAATTCCTTTCCTTAAGTGCCCAAGACTGACGGAAGAACATTTCTTTTTGACAGACTAGAGGGGTTCCTATGGTGGGYAAGAAAGAGACGTACTGGGACTCTTCCCCCCAATCCCGACTTGTCTCCCAGCTCCGGCTTGGGCCACAAGGGCCAGGCTCAAACGCACCGTTGGAGGGTGGCTAGGAGAGGGTGCTAATACTGGCTCCAGCCCCCTTTGGCAAGCTGCAGGCTGGGGCTCGGGCAAGGAACGGGGGAGCCGGCCCCAGCAGCAGCACGTGCTGCTCCCGAGACGAGCGCAGCGGCACAGGGCAGAGGCGGCACCGTCCTGCAGGGAAGCAGGCGGCTCCCACCTCCCCACGCACCCGTCCTCAGCCCCTGCTCCGCGGCTCACGCCTTTCCAGGCTGGATGTGGAGCCGGCTGCAAGGGCTTGGTGTGACGGCCACGGAGGAGAGCATCCTAAGAGCCAGTGAGGCAGGTAGCAAGCCCCAGGTGGAAAACTTCATTTGAGCCTCCCCGTGCGGGCAGAGCGGAGCACGCAAGCGCTGCCAGCCCGTCCCTCTGCGCCATCGTGTCCCATCCAGTGTCACCTGCTGTGCCCGACCCCTGTGCATGGGCAGAGAGTCCTCAGCAGAGGGGCCTCCTTCCACCAAGGGCTCGACCAAGGCTCTCGGGTGCTCCTTAGCGCCCTGGCCCCCCTGGGGCTTGACCCCCCCCCATAACCGCGCCACACGGAGCCCCGCTTTCCCGCGAGGCCGCCGCCTTCGCTCCTCCCGGCACCGGCGCTTGGTCGGAGACGGACTGTCTTCCAAAGCACCTCTTGGCATTGCCCCAGTGGCAGGAAATGCTTCTCGGAAGCCTTGTGCTCATTGCTCTACCCGGAGCAAGGCTGCTGCCTGTGGAAAGCCACAGTGCCCCTGGCTGAGAGGAGTTGGCTGCTGGTTTGTTCAGGGTGAGCGGGGAGCTTAGCCCTTGTCCTGGGTAAGAGGAGCTCCCTTTTCATTCATGCTCTTTAAAAAACAAACAGAGAGAGAGATGCAGAGGAGAGGGGTCAGTACCAGACAGGAGCAACCCAGGGGAGCAGAAGCAGAGAGCCCTGCTGTGCTGCTGACCTGGCCCTGCTCAACAGCCTCTCGGCCTTCGCCATCCGAAAGGAGAGGCCCAAGCTTCCCCTCTGCCCAGCGGAGGCCAAGCTGGCCCCTCAACCCTGGCCTTGGCTCCCGAGTGTCCCTAAGCAGGGACACTTCAGGGTACCTGCAGGGGAGGGAGGGGATGGAGGAGACAGGGAGAAAGGGTGTTGTGCAAATATCACACCATCGGGCTGTTCCAGGATGGGGCAGCTTTAGGGAGGCCCCCAGCCGCTCCGCGCGCGCCGGCCAGCTGCAGGGTTCCTTCCCGAGCCGGCTTTCGGCACGCGCTCACCGCGGCGCTTCCTCGCGCGGCCAGCCCTGCACGGGGAGCGCGGTGCCGCCGCAGGGCCAGGGCGGCGGGCACGAGCCCACGGGCCGGCCCTGCCCGGCCTCCGCGAGCCCGCAGCCTCCCAGGCTGCCCGCGGCCCCTCCGGCTGCTGCGGGCACCAGGACGGGCGCCTGACCCTGCCTAGTGAGGGATGCAGCARAGCCGGCGTGGCAAAGCCAGAGCAGCAAAGCCGGCGTGGCAAAGCCAGGGTGGCAAAGCCGGCGCGGCGTCCCGGCTGCCGCCTGCGCAGCCCCCCGTGGTCCCCCTCGTTAGCTGCAGCGCAGGGCGCCTCGCACCGCGCTCGGCGGCTCAGGGCAGCGCCAGCAGCATACGCACCGTGCCTTTCGCCGCGCCGCCCTCGGCCTGCAGGTTGAGGAACGGGTTAGTCTGCGCGGCGAGGACGGGCGCGATGCCCGAGGCCAGGAGGCTGCTCCCGGGAGCGCTGAGCGGCGGCGTGGCCTGCGGGGCCAGCACGGTGCCCGGGGACAGCGAGGCCAGGAGGGAGCCGCTGCTGGGGGGCGCCGGGGGGGCCGAGCTCATGGGGGCGCTGGGGCTGGAGTGCAGGAGCGGGGCCGCCGGGGCTGCCAGGAGGCTGAGCGGCGACGAGCCCGTCATCTGCAGCCGCTGCAGCTCCCTCTTCTGCTGGATCTGCTGCATCATCTGGAACACCAGGGCCTGCTGCTCCTGCGGGGAGGGAGAGGAGAGCTGGCACCGGCCCGGAGCAAGAGGGCTGGGGGGACACGTGGCTGCTCTGAAACGCAGCTCCCCAAAACRGGGAGGAACCGAGCCAGAAGTGGGGACCATATCTGCACGCTCCATCCCAGGCGAAGCTGCATGCTCCATCCCAGGCAAAGCTGGTGGCGACAGCCCAAAGCCCCCGTGACCACGTCGCGTGGCTACAGAGCCCAAGAGCCTGCCCCGAGCTCATGAACTGCCCATGCTCCCGAGCTCCTCACCCCATCGTGTCCTGCAGCCTGYGCTTGGCTTATCCGGACTAGGACACCTGCAGGCACACACATCCACCCAGTGCTTTCCAATCCATCAATCCACAGATGCTGGATCTCCAGCAATCCGTGGAATTCCCTGCCCTGAATTTCTATATAGGCTGCTCCTTTCCTGGGCTCGCTCCCCGGATCAGGGCAGCAGAGCCCGGCTCTGGGGAGGGTGAGGGCTGCAGCTCACCTGCACCCGGAGGGACGTGCCCAAATCCAATCCCATCTCGGGAATCACTATAGCAACCATCGACCGATGCAGCAGGCGGAGAGCCCGCATTGTTTCCATACCCACAGGGAGGCAGCTGATGACACAGTGACATCAGCCACTGGAAAGAGAAGCCCTTGGAAATTTGCTTTTCTRGGGTTATAAATAGCTTGACCCAGAAACGTAACCAAAGCACCGGGCCAAGTTCACGGGAAAAAAACGAGCACAGCTTCATTGACGGGAGCTGGTAGCAGTGCTGCCGTGCAGCTCCGCGGCAGAGCAGGGACACACGGTGGTTTCTGCAGGGGGAGCGAACAGATTCCTGTGGCACTCGGGGCTTATTCCCTGTCTTGCCAGGCAGTCGCTGGCACGAGAAGCTGGGATGGGGTTGCTGTTTTGTCCGGAGGGGGAAGGCGCAGAGCCAATATGCTCCCACCAGCTGCACAGTCCTTGCGCTGACCCCGGCACCCACAGCCACCTACGCGCTCCAGGTCTCCCCGGCGGTTCTCTGTGCCAATGCTCCCAGACACGGCTTGACTGCCTCAGAACTAAGCCAATTTAGCGCTTATCTTCTCTTCCACGGGGGGCTCCTCTGCCCTGGGCCTCGGTGCATCTGCAGGGCAGACAGCCGTGCGGTCACGGCAGCAGGAACAGACCTGACCTGCATGCAGAGATGGCTGCAGGTTTGACAGCGCTCCCCATTTCACATAATGACTTTGCATTACTATGTTCTCACATCCTGAAGACGTGGGAAGGCCAGATTAAATTACCTCGTTTGTAAGAAAACRTTGGAATCCCCATTGCTCCCTGCCRAGAGGTGCCCCTCCTTCCTGCCTAAAGCTCCTCTTCTCATTCAACCCGCAGCTGTCCCGGGCCAAGGAAAAGGCAGATGACTCCGCAGCCCCGTGGGCAGGGATTTGTACGAAAGAGGGAGCCCCAAGTCCTGCTCCGAAGCTTTCTCATTAAAGAGCTCATGGGATAAGCGGTGCCAGCAGGCACACTTACTGGATTAAGTGGCTGGGAAGTCAGGAGCTGCTGGAGCTGCTGGAGCTGCTGCTCGTGTTGGTGCAAGATGTGCCGCTGCTGCTCCGTCAGGGGACTCAGGCTGGGCACGCTGCAGGGCACAGAGCGCAGGGAGCGTGAGTGCCGCCCGCCTTGCCCTGCGCGCACAGGGCCTCCCTCCCTCACGGTGCTAAAGCCTCTGCTGGAGAGGGCAGGGCTGTCCCCACGAGCTCCCCTTCCTCATCCTCACCTGCTCAGGCTGGTGGAGAGCTGCAAGGTCGGAGGCCCGCTCGCCTGCGTCGGCGCGCTCGGAGCCTGGGCGGCCTGAGCGCCGTTCACATTCCCCAGGATCCCGTTGATGGGCATCTGCTGGCCTCCTGCCAGGGTCCCCATCAGGCCGTCCACCACGGGCACCGCGGAGAGGCTGTGGCTGGCATTGGTGCCTGCCCCCAGCCCGCTGCCTGCCACCCGGGCCAGGCCATTCACCTGCTGCACCGCGGGCAGGGGGAGCGAGGCAGGACTCTGCTGCAGCATGGGTAGGGGTGGAGGAGTGCTGTGGAAGGACAGGGAAGAGCTGCTCCTGCTGGGGCAACCTGAATGAGGGTCCTGGGGGAGAAATGGACACAAGAGGGTCGGACTGGGGCAGCTTGTGAAACATCCGATGAGCTCCAGGAAGGCTGCAGGGGCGGGAGCCAGGGGTGGAGAGGAGGCTGGGAGGGTAAGTGCAGCCGTGTGCTCGGAGAGGTCCGACCGCTCCGACGTGCTCTCCTACAGCCCTAGGGATGCAGCCAGAGGAGCCTACGAGTGTTCTCACCTCTTCCCAGCCCCAGTTACTCTACTTGGACCCTCAGCACAGAAGAATGGGCATTCCAGAGAAAGAAGCCTCATTTCTGGGCCTAAGCTCTGCGGGTTTGTCCGCTGCAGGTGAAGTCACTGCAGGATTATGTGTCCCTGTTCCCTCCCCAAGCCCATTCCCCAGCTGGCTGGGGCTGCTGGTGACCATGTACCTCAGAGGAGGTGGAGAGCGAGTTCTCGATCCCAAAGCTGTTCTTGCACGGGGGGCTCTTGCTGATGCTCAGGGAATCGTTGTTGCAGACTGCAGAGAGGAAAGAAGGGAGGATGAAGAGTCGAGGGGGAGCCYAGCACGGGCACAGCGATCTCAAGGGACAGCATGGACTGCAAGGGCTGCATCYCGTGCAGCTACGAGACAAAGGGCTGCTCAGATCCTCCCCTCACRCCCCCTCTCCCAGCAGCCCAGGGGGAAACCAGTGCGAAAGCAGCCCCGTCCCACTGGCCCCCTCACCGTTGGGCGGCAGGATGTACTGGGTCTGGCTGCTGGGGCCATTGCTGGTGGTCACCACCGGGAAAGGGACGGAGAGCTGCACGTTGAGGAGCTGCAGACGCTCCTTCTTGGCCGTCAGCGTCATGATCTGCTCCTGGAGCCGCTGGTTCTCCTTCTGCAGCGAGTGCAGGGCTTTGAGCATTTCTACAACTGCAGGGAATGGGAAAGGGGAAGGGCGACAGGGTGGCGGGAGAGGACAAGGGGGTGGAGGGAGGAGAAGTGGGGCCACAGAGGAGGGGTACCACAGTTAGAGCCCAGCACGCAGCAACTCGGCCCCCAGATCACAGTCCTGCCGCCAACCCACTCCCCTGGCACAAGTTAGTGCTCCGTTGCCCGCGGCTCCTTCACTTGTGGGCAAACCCCCAGCTGGCATCGGCACGAACGTGCACAGGGAGCTCCCCACGGCAGCCCCTGCCCCAGAGGACTCACTGTTCACGCCGGCTTCCCCATTGCCCTGCTTCTCCAGGAGCTGCTCGATGTTGGGGGTGGCCTGGGGGACGTTCTCCAGCTGCCCGCTGCTGCTGCAGGACACCGTCTGGTCAAAGAGGGTGGGCAGGCTGCTGATGGGGGACCTGGCGGGACGAGGAGGGGAGTCAGAGGCACCAGCTGAGCCCCCCTGCATCCCTCTGCCCCCTTCTCCCTGGACGTCCTCTGCTCCGCTCGGGGGGTGGCAGCATCCCAGCCCTCCTTCCCACTCCCGTCAGCTCCGCARCCTCCCTCAGGGAAGCTCCCGCTGCCTCCTCCATCCCACCCCGTGCCTCAAGGAGAGGGGTAGGAGCTGCCTCTCCCGCRCTCTCCCTGCACTCGCTGTGTCATCCCGCGGCTCCCGGGGGACACTCACATGGAGGACAGGCTCTCCTGGGGCGACGTGCCGCGGCAGCCGAAACTGCAGTCTTCCAGGTCGGGGTCTGCGGGGGGAAGGGACAGAGAGGCGGCGCTCGGGGGTGCCCGGCCGCGGCAGGGGCCCCGCTGGAGGGGAGCGCGGAGCCGCGCGCGGAGCCGCTCCGTTGCGCCGGCCCCGCATGCGCCTCCGCGCGCCGTGGGAGGRGCCGCGCCACGCTCCGTGTCGCCGCGTGTCCCGCCGGGACGGGGTCACAGCGGGAAGGTCACTGAGGGGCAGGGCGGCCGCTTTCCCGACGGCGCGGGCCAGCCCGGAGCGTCACCAGAGCGGTGCGAGCTGGAGGCGTGCGGGGAGCGCGCGGTGCTGCCCCCCGTCCCCAGGACGTGAGGCTGCATCGCCCGCTTCTCCTCGCCGGGGCAGAGGGAAACTTCTCCTCCCACCACGGCGCAAGGGGAACGTTGCTCTCCCTGCCGAGCCTGCAAGGGCGGCTCGGGCTTGTGCAGAGCGCCACGCAGCTCTCCTGGGTGCTGCTGCAAGCACAGGCCTCCAGGACCCTTTCCCTAAACGCAGCTCGAGTCCTCCAAAGCTTCCACAGCTCCTTTCCAACGTGCTTAAATCCAGGAAGTAGCAGCCAGCTCTCCACGGCACTTCTGGCCCAGGAATCTCCATGTTAGCGCTGGAGCCAGCGTGCACGTGCGGGACGTCTCCTCGCCGCAAAGGAACCAGGGTGAATTTCTCTGCCCTTTGCTCTCCATCCCCAGTGTCCACACGTTCCCCTCATGCTGGGACGTGTCAGATGGTGCAGCTACAGCCCGGGACAGCTGGCTAGCTCGCCCCTCCTCTTCTTCACACAATAAGAGACATTTCTTATGTGCAGGAATCAGGAAGTCTCCTGCAGGGAACGCTGTGACTTACAGCGCAATGCCCCAAGCAGGGCACTAGTTACTGGCAGCATTTTCTGCTGCTGAGAACAAGTAGATGCAGCTGCCGATTGGCAGCCCTTAGAGATGGCTACGAGTGGGATCCTCACCCCTTGATCCCCATGGGAGCGAATTCCTGGCCCTCAATTAGAGCCGGTTCGCTCTTCTGGAGGGAAGCCACTGGAGGTGACCACACTGTTGTGAGCAGCAGTTCCCAGGCAGCAGACATCTCCTGGTGCCTCACGTGGGGACAAGGCCAGCAGGTCTCATCTGGGACACGTCACAGGGCACGGAGCTTCCCCAGGTTCTCCAAGGATCGGTTCCCAGAAGGCTGACAACAGCCAGACCATGGCAGTGCTTCTCGGTTGTGCTTTCAGTCAAGGACCACCTAACCCATTGGTGACGCATTGGTACATCAAGAAGACGAGGAGATGACTGAGCTCTCTCATGGACAGCCCTTTGCAAGGCTTCAGATAGGAAGGGAAGACTGGAGGACGACTACAGAAGACAAATATATTTGGCCTGCCACACAGGAGACAGGATCCAGGACACTGGTGGGAGGAAGAACTAGACAGGAGCTGAAGGAGGGGGAAGATAAAAACCTGACTTTTTGCACTGCCAAAGGCACCCTGGTATCAGTCTGCATCAGCGGTAAGTTCCTCATTTTGCCCATTTGAAAGACAGGATAACACCGCTTCCCTAGGCTAAGACTGCCAAGAACTCAGATATTGTTTCCATGAAAGCTGTCTCTACACAGGATCCATTTATCCAGCTGCTCTCACAACAGGTAATCCGAAATAAAGATACAGCAGGATTGCCTAAAACATCACAGCCTCCCTTTTAGCAAGTTGGAGTTATAACAAACATCACGCTTCTAAGTGCAAATGGCCATGCAGGAAGCTTAATGAAGGTCAATTAAGCCTGGAAAAAGGAAAGTGAATTTGGCTTAAGGCCCTCTGGGTCCTTAGCTCCAGCAAAAGGAGATGGTGACAGCCTGAAAGGTGRTGAACAACAGAGGCCGTGCAGAAAACTGCCCAAACGTGGAAGAAACATGTCCTGGAGTCTGCAACATCCTAGTCAAATACGATGGAAATGGAAACTTGGGGCTGAGGCTTTGGAGAGCGCTCCGTGTTTTGCCTCCAAGACATCCAACATCAGCCGCAGGGCTGGCCCGGGCTGCCGAGTCCCGCGGTGTGCCCAAACCACAGGGCTGCTCCTCAGCGGTAATGCGATTCCTTCCGTCAGCACCTTGGCACGCGGCGGCCAAGGGGATGAGTGGGTCATCTCCTCCCTTGGGACCGCCGCAAGGGAAGAATAAACCTGAGTCATCCTCTTCTTCCCTTAACTCCAGGGCACTGAATCACACCCAACTCAAAGGTCCCACATGACTGCAACAACTGAGAGTSAGGAGGGTGGTTGTTTAGCTACTGGTAGAGATTATTGCAAAAAAAAAGTCCATTTTGCTTTATGTTTTTTGGGCGGGGAGGGTGGAAACTGGAGGAAGTCTCATGATGCTTCAAGTCTCCTGCTTATTAACCAGGCAGCTTTCCAAGGAAAATGAATTCACCTCGATGGGAAAAAAATGAGCAGTTTTAAGTAACTCAAGTTGAAGTTTTGGCTCAGCCACGTTTGGAAGTCAAAAGGAGCGGATTTTGTCGCATCTCATGACACGGTCAGAGACAAAGGGCAGAAAGTAACTCAAAACAGAAAGTGAAGATGAAAATTTATAGTGCAAGATATTTCCAGTTTAAAAAAAAATCCTAAGGAACCTAAAAATAATTAACTTTTTTTTTTTAAGCAGTGTTCATAGATAAATAGATAATGCCAAATAAGACAAAAAATACAGTAGTTTTCACTGGGCTTTGCACAGCTTTAGTGCATGCAACAGACAGGGTTTGTGCAGGGATGATTTTATGTTCAGAGCCCCAGAGGCCTCGTCCCCCTGTGCGAGTCCCCAACCTCCCCCGCGGGACAGGAGCAAGCAGGGGGGCTGCAGAACTCAACGTGGACGTGTTTGCCCCAGGCATCAGTGCAGACTAGGGGTCGACCTGCTGGAGAGCAGCCCCACGGAGAGGAACCTGGGAGTCCTGGTTGACACCAAGTCAGCCATGAGCCAGCAGTGCCCTCGTGGCCAAGAAGGCCAATWGACTCCTGGTTGCATCTGGAGGACGTTGCCAGCAGGTCAAGGGAGGGATCCTGCCACTCTACTCAGCACCTGGAGTATTGGGGGCAGTTCTGGGCTCCCCACTATAAGAGGGACATGGAGCTTCTAGAGAGGGTCCAGTGGAGAGCAACTAAGATGATTAAGGGACTGGGACATCTCTCGTATGAGGAGAGACTGACTGAGTTGGGCCTGTTCAGCTTGGAGA
Source organism: Nothoprocta perdicaria (assembly GCF_003342845.1). Taxonomy (NCBI): domain Eukaryota; kingdom Metazoa; phylum Chordata; class Aves; order Tinamiformes; family Tinamidae; genus Nothoprocta; species Nothoprocta perdicaria. The sequence goes on along the minus strand of NW_020454328.1, from coordinate 1,171,952 downwards.
AGAGAAGGTGAGAGGGGATCTGATTAACATGGATAAATATATGAAGGGAGAATGTAGGGAGGAAGGGGCCAAGCTCTTCTCATCGGTGGCCAGCGATAGGACAAGGGGCAATGGSCMYMWSCTGAAACACAGGAGGTTCCATCTCCAGGTGAGGAGGAACTTCTGCACTGTGAGGGTGCCCGAGCCCTGGACAGGCTGCCCAGGGAGCCTGTGGAGTCTCCTTCTCTGGAGGTCTCCAAACCCGCCTGGATGCCGCCCTGTGCTCTGGGTGTCCCTGCTGGAGCAGGAAGGTTGGACTGGATGATCTCGAGAGGTCCCTTCCAACCTGGAACATTCTGGGATTCTGTGACTCTTCCAGGGAGAGCCCGTTGCCCCTCCAGGCCCACATACCTTCTGCTTCACGTACCTGCCCGGCTGCTTTCCGACTGGTTCAGGAGCGGGTTGATGGACAGCCCAGAGGTGAGGGGACTTCCGAAGATGTGCGAGGAGGGGAGGCTGAAGGTTGAACCTGCCAGCGAGAACACCTGCGTGGCAAGACAAGGGGACAGAGAGACATGACTTCCTGAAGGGCTGGAGGGAAAAGGGCTCTGCGCTCCTCCATCTCYTCCTGGCTGTTAAGCCCAGCTTGCCCAGGAGAGAGAACGTTARAAATACTTCCCAGGTCTCCTCCTGCACCCACCGCTCCTCCCAACACCCTCCCAACAGCCCTGCTTGCTCCGGGCGCCCTTACCTGCGTGGTGGAGACCGAGGAAGAGGAGGCTGGGAGGGTGCTGGCGAAGGGCGAGCGGGCGAGCTGCGGCAGAGACGCGGTGCCCTGGTGCGCCAGCAGGCTGGAGGACAGCGGGGTGCTGCACACCGCGCGCAGCACGCCGCCCCCGTGCGAAATGGGGTCCTTGTTGCTGGTGTAGATCCCTGCGGAGGAAGGCAGGGGAGAAGACACGTGTTTGACCCACAGGTTCAAGGGTGTCRGGAAAGACGGCAGCATCTCCATGTGCTGGGGTGGAGCTGCCACTCGGGGCCCCCGCGCAGGCCGTGCTGCAACAGGTCCCCAAAGGATCCCGTGTCCGGTGCAAGAGGAGCACTGCAGACCTCCCCAGGGCAGAGCTGGCGCCCTCCATCTCGCAGCCCCACAAAACCGGAGCCCCAAAACCGGAGCCCCGCGAGCAGCTGCCTGCAGGACGCCGAGCCCGGCCGGCCACGGCGGCCCCGACACCGCCGGCTTTTCGGCAGCCTTGATCYGAGCTTGGCCCCGGCGCGCAGAATCAAATGTGTCCGTGGGCGGGCCTGCAGCGAGGGCGACGACAACCCACCGCCCTCCTGCCAGGAGGAGGCCGAGGCTCCTCCGAGCTCGGCTCCTTCCTGCCGTCCCTGCCGGCTCGCTCGCCGCAGCCCAGCCGGGAAACCGCGGCACCGAGCCTCTCGCCCGGAGCGGGAGCCAGCGGCAGGAGGGGGACCCTGAGCCCCCACGCGCCGCTGGAGAAGGAAGGGGAGAAGCAGGGAAGGAAGGATGAGGAGGGAACTGCAGCGGACCCGTCCGCTCCCCGCTCTGCTCTGGAGGCAGCGGGCAGTCCTCTCCTTAAGARCCGAATGGGAGAGGGAGCCCTTGGGGGTCGGCAGCCTCCTCCCTTTCCAAACATCCCTTTGTTGTTCCCACAAGCATGAAAACAGGGCCTAAGGATGCAGCTATGGAAGCTGCATCAGTTTGTGCAGCTTCTCTCCTAACGCTTGGGCTGTGCAGACCAACGGGCTGCAAAGCRGCATCTGCCTCCCCCAAAACACACGCGATTTGACCTAAAACGGAGCATCTGCAAACAGCCCACAACAGACCCAGGACAAGTTTGGTGCCAGAACAGTGTCAAACCTCAGGCCATGAAGCCGGCCCCTCCTCTGCCCGCTACCTTAACCCTTTCCCGTCACCCATCCCTGCTTCCAGGGTCAGGGTTGGGATGGGGGCTCCAGCTGCAAAGGGCTGGGTGCGCCTGGGTGGTGGGACCAGCATGACCAGTGGAGCAGAGAGCGTTTATCAGCATGAAGCAGTTTTAAATAAGAGTAATTTTAAATAATCCACACCAGGACTTTTATAGCTCCTAGGACGGAATTAAAGGGCTGGGACCTGGTGCAGACACAGGTTGGGCTACCAGCCAAGTGTAACGCTGGAGGGAACAGGGACAGGGAGAACTGGAAGCCTAAGGAGGACCATACCTGAACCCAGCAGCGGGGACTCCATGCTGAGGCTGGGCAGGTTCCCCGTGTGGCTGAAGGACCGCGACGAGTTGCCGATGCTGGAGCTAATGAGAGAGCCCCCAGAGAAGGGCGACGAGGAGGTGGACGTGGACCCAGCCAGCTGGGCCCCCAAAATCTCTTTGCTCTTGCCCCCTTTGGGCCTGCCAGGTCCATGCTTGCTCTTCTTGCTGCCTTTGTGCTTCTTTTCCTTGAGCACCTCTCCCTCCTCGATGCTGAGCGAGGGCATCCGCTTGTGGCTGCCGCCGGCCCCGCTGCTCGCTGCCGAGGGGCCGCTCACTGGGTTGGAGACCTTGTAGTCCACGGGGGAGGYGTCGCGGCCTCTCTGCTGGCTCACGGCCGACGTGGAGAAGCGCATGATGGAGCCGAAGCCCGAGAAGATGACCTTCTGCTCAAACACGTCCCCCTTCTGGCCTTCGTACAGCGGCGAGCAGTGGGACGAGGAGGAGGAGGAGACAGGCTTGCGGTACTTGTCGTCCTCYTGCTCCAGCTTGGGGAATGTCATGAAGTCCTGGGAGCACGGCAAGGAGCTGCAGGAGGTGCCTGCGGGGAGGCAGAGAGGGAACGCAGTGCAAGGGGAGCAATGCMGATCCAGCTCCAGAGGCGCAGGACACAACCCATCCCAGCCCCTGCTTCCCCCCGCTGCTCTGCGGCTGGGAATTACTAAGGACACTTCTCCCTTTCTCCTCCGGGAATTAAAGAGATAAGAGCCAGCAGCTGATGAGGAGCCAGGTACCTTCCCAGACGCAAAGGAAGAGCCCAGCAGAACAGGAGCCCCTTCTCCCCTCTTCCTTCCCGCTTTGCCCCTTACCTGCGGGTGGGAACGTCCCGCTGGACGAGGCCGAGCTGAAGCCGGCCGAGCTCTTCCCGCTCCCCGTCTTCTTTCCCTTGTGGCTGCTGCCATGGCTGGAGGACTTCTTGCCTTTCACCTCCACCCTGCCCACGTCGGCGGGCTCTTTGCTGCCATCGTGGTGGCTGCTGGAGCCCTAGCAAAGAGCAAACAGAGAGGGGGCTCGTTCGGGCCACATGTGGTCACAGCTGGGGCTCTTTTTTACCAATTCCCCCTTAAAAGTAATTGCCACAAAGCGACAGTCAGGTCGCATAACTCAACATCAGGAGGAAAAGCTGTATTCTCACTGCATCACTCCCTTGGTGACTCCAGGGTTTATCCTCCTACAGCTGCCGCACAGCCCAAATTCCCTCGGGAAACCAAGCAGGGCACCTGCAGAATGGACCCACACAGCCCAGCTCCTCCGCACCCCTTGCAGGGGGTTCCTCAGCCCCCAAAACACCCCAACCTGGATGTGGTTCCAACATCCATCCCAGCTGCAGCCCTTGGCAGGGAGGCTCCCTGCACGGCCATGCCACCTGCGGGCAACTTGTCCTTGCGTGYGCCGCAACGGGAGCTCCTGCGCATTCCCTAATGCATCCTCCCCTTCCAAGCTGAGCTCTGGCGGGGCCAGGGATCCTCCCAGGAATCTGCTGCAGCAAATGTTTGGCACCGTGGTATTATCAGAGCAACGTGAGCGTGCAGTGACAGACGCTCTCCAAGCCCCACGGAAGCCTGCAGAGGGAACGAAGGCAAAGGGGACGAGGAGACGGGCCAAATGCGAGGAAATCCAGGAGCTTGGGGTGAGGCGCACAAGTGCTGGAGTTCAGCAGGAGGAGAATGGACCAAACCAAGCCCCACATCCCTCGGGGCATCCACACGAGGATGTGAAACCTTCCCCTCCAAGTCCCTTTAAGGGCAAACAGTGTTCAAAGATCACTTCCAAAATATTACTTCAGTCAAATCACTGCCATGGATATAGTTCCATTGCAATGGCCATAACCTAAATTAGAACACCTGTTAATTAACAGCAACACCTTTCATTTCTTATTGAGAAGCAGCTAAAGGAGAGACCCAAAGAAGATGTCCTTCCCACGTGCCACCAATGACCTCTTCTCGGGGAGAACCGAGCAGAAAAGCGCTTGCAACACCGACTCGGGAGTGCCCAGATAAAATCTTCCCCTTTTCCTCCCACACGGGTTAATCACCCTGCACAATGCAACAGCTGGCAGCCTAACCCGCACCAGATGTGCCGAGAATAGGAAAGACGGGAGGAAGGGAGCGGGGGAAATGAGTGGGGGGAGACGGGGGATCTGTATTTTCTCATTGCAGACTCCTGCGTGTAGGACATGAAGCCTTCCTGATTTATGGTCTCGGAGGGAGCAGGAAAATCTTCCCGACTTTCCACATCTGCCTCGGGAGGGAGGGCAGGGCGGTGCCTGGGGGCTATGGGAAGCACTGGGAGTGGTCACAAAGTCACATTTTCAGCAGAAATGCAAAGCCCCAAATTACCCTCCTATAAATTCACCTCCTGGGAGCTTTGTACAAGGGGCACGAGGCCGCGGAAGGGCCGGGCGAAACCCCTGTGAAACCCCATGGCATCAAGAAGGGGGTGCTGGGCAAGCAGTGAATTAGTGCAGGGTGCAAGGGGGAAATCTGAGCTGGGATAGAAATCTTGCCTGCAATATTAAAGGAAAAATAAATATATATTTTTTAATTTATTAGGAGYGGTGGCTCCTGGGAACCTCAGCCTGCACCAAGGGCCCATGTCTTGCAACGGAGGAGGAACAAGGGGCAGCCYGAAGCTGCAGGAAGGCTCTTGCCCCCTCCAGGCCTCTGCTTCTTTCCCAGTTTGCTCAATGGAGCACAGCCGCTTCCCAAGGAGTCTGTTGGCATCAGGTGCTTTTCCGAATGGGATCGCTGGGCAGAGGTCGAACGTGTCTCCATCGGGAGCTTCGGGTCTGTGTAAGCGCTGCTGCGAGCGACAGCAGTGCTGCGTGAGCCCCACGATCCGGGAGGGGAGGGMTGGGAGGCACGGATGGGCTGGTGACCTGGTTTTTAAGTCCTCGATGTCACTGGCAAATTCCCACTCATGCCAGGACAAGGGATGCTAAAAGGCTTAGGATTCTTCCAGCAAATATCCATGCCGAGACACGCTCTAATTTGCAGCGGATTAGCCGGAGGAATGGCTAGCCTCCCCTCTGCACCCCGGCCCTATCACAGCAGCGGTGAATTTGCCTGAGGCCGGTGCCATGTGGAGGCTTCGGGATGTGTCCGCTCCGGGGCTGGAGAGCTCCAAAGGTGGTGGGAAGCCCGGAGAACCCTCCATCCCCGCAGCGTCTCCGACCACACACCCGTCACCCCGCTCTGCTCCCTGAGATCGGGGTGATGGGGAACACCCGCGGGGGTCAGCACACGGGGATCGGGGGGCTGCAGCCCCCATATGGCCACGTGTTGCAGTCCGCACGCRGGGATCGGGGCAGCTGCAGCTCCCATATGGCCACACGCTGCAGCCCAACATGCAGGGATCGATGCGGCTCCGCGCTGCATTTGCAGCGGCCTTTGCAGGGCTGCAGCGGCGCTGGGTGCGGAGGGAGCTCGGGCACCCGTGCAGGGCTCTGCTGCAGAGCTTGGCCGCAGTGTCGCAGCAGCTCCCGCTTCCGAGACTTGCATGCTGCAAATTCACACCCCAGTTTCACTTTGCGGCGTAGATGGGAGCTGAGGCCACCCCTGGCTTCTCCGCTTGTTCACCCCCAGAACTTGCTAAGCGGCAAAGCAGCGAGCGCTTCTCATGGCACACATGGGACGAGGAGCCCTGCTAAGGGCCAGGCATCAGATATTGGCAATTCCAGGCTCCTAAAAGCTGCAGGGATGTCCTCGGTGACACGCTCCAAAATCTGGCCCAAGTTGGAGGTCTGGCGCAATTACATTTCAAAAGGAAGTCTGAAACCACATCAAAGCTGCTACTTTGCAGCTAAGTGGTTCAAGAGGGGAGCACAAGGTGGGTGATGTATTAGGTAAAAATTGGAACTGAAAAATAAAACTGGATTGCAAAATGAAAGGCATACATGGGAACACAGCTGCAAGGAGACATTCCCGAGCCTGGTGACATCCAAAAATCCGCCCCCCCCGTCATCAGTGCTTCCCCGCGCTCCAAAGCCTTGGGGGACTGGGCTGAAATAGCAGCAGTGTCACCTGCAGGAGCAGGAGATCCTGGGAAGACAGAAAGGGCAACAGGGACGTTGCTCCTCCTGCTCCTGTGACCGTGTCCCCTGCAGGGATTATCCCTGGGGATTCTGTGCTCGGCTTCCCTGTGTAATGTGGCGGCTCTTGGCATAGGAGAAAGCTCCGGAGGGGATAAAAGAGCAGCCCCGGATCTTGCAACAAGCAAGGGGCGAAGAAAGGAACAGGCTTCACCTCTCCAGCTCCTCATCTAAGACCCACAAAGGACAAGGATGGGTTTGGCTTTGGGGAGGAGACCCGCGTGGGCACGCTCCAGGTTTTACACCAGGGCAGCCAGCGCAACCGTTGTGCGACTGGCTAGAAAGTCTCATGCAACCCTTGACTGAGGGGTCTGCAGAGGGTCGCAGAGCAGCTCTTGGTGGTGCAGAGTGGGAACCTTGGCTCACAACGAGTTGGAACAGGATTTGGGGGTCTACGCACAAAAAAAAAAGCAAGGGAGAACACTCACTGCTATGGAGATTAATGAAAAGTCCCTACGGAAACACAAAAATCTCGTCACTCAAGCACAGCTCCAGTAATTAGGATCCCCTAAATTTTAGCTTGCAAAGAGCTGCAAGCTGCCTGTAAAATCGAATTACGCCGTTGCCTCCTTTTTCCGAAAGGTCTGGCAGGGCTCTGGAGGACACAGTGGGTAATTGTCTAACAGCTCTTCTAGCTGGCCAAGAGTCAGGTTTTGGATTTCACTTCAGCTTGCAAATAATCTCCTTACGCCGCCGGCTCCCGACAGCTCCGTTGAGCGGGTGAATCTGCTGCTCCCGGCAGCGGTAGCACCGAGCACAGTCCTCCCTCCTGCTTCCAGTTCAGCTCTGAGGGGTCTCTCTTCCCCATTCCTAAGTTTAGCTTCCTAAAGAGCGCAGGAAACCCTGATCCAAAAGAGCCCTGTGCTGCCCTGTCCCTTGCCCATGAAGATGCCTGTGCACTTCTGCCATGGCAAAGACACACAAGCCCTTCTGAACAGCATTGGGCTGCACAGAGGGAGCCCTCTGGCACACGCTGAGTCCGACTCTCACGTACAGCTAAGGAGCAGCTTAAGTTTACTCTGCTGATACAGAGAGCGCGGCTCCAAAGGTCAAGGTGCTGGCCGAACCTCCCGTGTTCCCTGACCCGCTGCAAGAGGTAAACTGGCCTTCACCTTGGTCCCTGCAGGCTCGAGGCAAGCTCCGCTGCGGCCGCTCCGCAGGCTGGAGCTGGCACCGGCTACAGAAACCTCAGGGCTGTGATTTGCAGCCGGGCGCAGACGCCGTCAGTGAGATCCAGCAGAGAGGGGCAGAAACACCCTCATCCCCCATGGAGGATGCCCCACGGAGCCCGGGCACAGGGTGGAGTCAGGGCACAGCCRCCCACCGAGGGCTCCCCGGGCGCCTCCTGGGCTGCCCCTATCCCCCAGGAGCAGAACGGGCTGCGGTGCTGTTCGTCTGCCTCAATTTGCCCCAAAATGAAGAGCCCGGCGAGCTCAACTGAAGCCTCCTCGGGCCCACCAATAATTGGCATGAAGCGCTTTGAAAGCATGGGGCAGAAGGAATTAGTGAAAGGTGAATATGACTAAACGGGACTCAAATTCCCGTTGCCCCTAATTGCCACACAGCAAAGCTTCCGGTATTCCCCGGTATTCCGGGTATTTACCCGTCCCGCGAGCACCCGGAGGGGTCGGTACCTTCTCAGGCGCGACGGGCACTGAGGACGGCGCGAGGCTGCTGGGGGATTCCGGGCGTTTTTTGTGCTTCTGTTTAGGTCTTTCCTTGTCCTTGCGACTCTGCAAAAGAAACCAGAGAAGAGCAGAAGTCTTAAACTTCTCTCTGCTGAGAAGAGCAGCTGTAAGGGGAAAGAAAGGAGGGTGTGTAGGGGTGGATTTACAGCCATACATTCATATTCCTCTTCCCTTCTCCACCCATCCACGGGAGCCCAGTATCCCCTCCCCTCCATCCCAGCTTCTGCCTGGGAATGTCCCACTATCTCTGCCCCAGCTGCAGCCAACATCTGGAGCGCGGCATCTCAACAGTCATGGTAAGATGATAGGGGAAGCTTTACCAAGCTGGTTTCAAGAAAGCCGAGCTTTCCCTTTGGCTGGTTCCCCAAAGGGGCTCCGTGCCCCCTCGCCCTCACGCTCTCCCTTCTTCAAAGCTTTCTCAGATCCGCCCTGTACAGCCCATGCAAAGATCCCGTTTTCCGCATATGAGCAGGTAGGGAGATCGGTCAGTGGAGATCTTGGATAGGAGGGATAGGGGGTTGAAGCTAACCCCGAGATCCTGCACATTCCCCCCCAACAGAGCAGCTGCTCCGGGTCCATCCCCGTTAGCAGGAGCCAGGCTGTTCAGTTCCATTTCTTCATCCTGATTTTTTCTCTCAATAAAGCCCTGGCCAAGCAAGTCTCTCCAGAGTACAAATGAAGGGAAAACTATGGCCTAAGGAACCCTCTGTCTTGGCTTTGTAGCATCCTGGGGAATAAACTGCAGGGTGACGCTTTGTATGTGGTGCTTTCTAGATGCTTGGGCTAAAACTGCGATTATTTCAGTGGGATCCACAGGTGCCGGGGCCGATGATTCCCTCTGGAAGCTGAAGTGCAGCCCTGGTTGCAGGCTGGGGCCGTGTCCTCTCCGTGGGGCTCTCCACAAGGATGCGGTCGCTTCCTTGGGCAGGCAAAGCCATCCAAAGGCCAAAGCTGGGATGCTGCCGGAGGCACGAGGCCATTGCAGCAAATATATGAGATCCAGGGGTTGTTTTTGGGAAGAGTGAAATGTCTGGAATAATTTGGGGGAAGAAAAAAGCGGAGAGGAAGAAAAGGCCAGAGAAAGCAGGAAGCGAAGCAGAGGTGAAGCCAAAACGCTCTAAAAATCAGCACCTTCCCCTGCGGTTTTGGCCGGATTTGCAGCGTGCTTGGRAGGGAGGCGGGTGCCGCAGCCAGCGCCGGCTCCGCTCTCCCGTCTGCTCGTGCAGATCCCGACGGCTGCCGGGGAAGGAGCGAACGCAGCCGGGAAGCTGCCCGCACTTGCTGAGCTTGGCCAAACCCTCCCCGTGTCTGGCCTTTCTGGTCGAGCTCTCCACTTCATGCAACAATTGCATCCTGCAAGAATCCCTATTTTCCCACTTCATCCTTTTCTTATTTTAATGCATGTGGCAAGCTTTGGCGGTGGGCAAGGGAAGCGTGTGAATGTCATTGCTACAGAGCCAGCGCTGAGAGACAAATTTAAACGAATTCTTTACGAAAATGGCATCATGTTCTAAAGGTTTGGGGCTGCTCATGCTATAAATGCTGCCTCGTGGGCCTCCCAGAACAGGGAGATGGGGAAATGGTGGCGCAGACAGTCAGTGTCTCGCCGCAGCCCGGGCTCCTGTCAGCGGCAGAGCGGCAAYCGGCAGCGCGTGACTCCAGGAGCAGCGAGAATGTGCACCCCCTTCCTAGCACACGGCAGAGGGGCTCGGGGAGCTCAGAGAACTGTTTAATACGGGCATCTCATCTCACAAATGGGGAAGCAAGGATGAAATTAGCTGTGAGGCTTTCACTGAGAACCAGCAGGGAGATCRGGAGGAAAAGTGATGGATCCGAATCCCACCTGGACAGCCCCGCCAGGGCAGCCCCGGCCCCGGCACCGCGCGGAGGTCGCGCAGGCAGCTCCTATGTGGGAGCTAAAGGGGTGTTAGGGTCTCAGCACCTCAAACCCGGGGGGGTCTCTTGGCTCCAAGCGCTCCTCTCTGCTTCCCACGTCCCGGGAAGGCTCCCGGCTGTTCATCTTGGGGATGCTCCAACCCAAAAGGCTGCTGATTTGGGGCCGCCGTTGCAGGTGTTTGCTAAGGACAGCCGGGGCTTCGAGTCTCTCTCCAAACGCCTGGAAACCTCGCAGCCAACGGGAAGGACACGAGCTTCATCTGCTCCTCGTGGGACAGTTTCATCCCCCGGAACACAGCACTTTTTGTGCAAGTTTCAGGCACACAATATAGGTGAAAGAGCATCTGTATTTCATTCAACCTCCGTGCGTCATCCAGCATTTTCTTGGTGTTTAGCTATTGTTTTCTTCTTATTTTTTTTTCCTTGCTTTTTTTAAACGAATGCTGCGAAGGCTCCCACAGGGCAGAGCACACGCGCTGCAATTCCAACCCCAAAGAAAGCAACGGGGCTGGAGCGGCTCCAACACAGGGAAAACCCAAAGCCTGGAGCTCCCGCATGCCCAGGAGGGCACAGAAGGAAACACTCGAGCTGGTACCGCCTGCAAGGGGGGAGGATCCCAGCTCCAAGTCCCCATCACAATTAGCCCTTGTCCCATGGAGAACAAGGCTCCTCGGAAACGCCAAGCCGCTGCAGAGCAGGGTTCAGCAATCCAAACCCGACGTCTTTTCTCTCTCGCTGCTCCCGCTGTGTTCAGTCCCACGCTCCTAACTCCGTCCTTGGTGCAGCGCTTTTCTTTGGTGGGGCAAAGGGAACAGCAATGGCCCTGGATGTTGAGCGAGCGGTTGGCGCCGCACAAGAGCCCCCAGGCGTGGGAAGAGCGGGATGCATCGTCTGGAAGCGGGGAGCGCTCCCCATCCTTGCCCCCCCRGCTGCTCCGCACGCCTCGGGCGCCCCGGCCCCAGAGCCCCTTCCCTGCAGCGGGAAGGGGGCGATTTGACCCTTGGCATGCCCCTGCTCGAGCCACGAGCAGCGCGAGCTCCTGCGCCTCCGAATAAACCCCGATTCCTCCTGCCTTTGCTCTCCCGCCGGCGCTGACCCGCTCTCCAGCTGCCGCGTGGGGCCGGAGCCCCCCTGCTCCCCCTGCCCGCGCGCCCCTCGCAGCGCCCGGCCTCGCCGGCCGCGATTACAGCCAAGCCCTCAAAGCCGCCGTCAATCTCCCTGATCCTGCCCTCTCTCCCACCCCCTCGCCTGCTTTTTTGGCTAAAAATAGCACATTCCAGCAGAGCTGGGTCACCTCGTGCCAAGCGCTCACTCGCCCGGCACAGGGCACAGATGCTCCTTCTCCCTCCTGCCTCCTCCTTCCTGCCGGCAGCTGAATATACCCGAGGGRGAAATAGCGCCCGTGTGTTCTAGCCTTGGCGACAAGGGGCAATTTACGGCGCCCGCGTCGGCACCGGGCACCGTGYTCTTGGAAAGGGAGCCGTGCCGTCTTTGCCCGTGTGTCAGGTTGGGCAGGATTCCCCGGCACAGAACGGGCACGTTGGGCCGGGCTTCAAACTGCATAGAGAGGGGTGCCAGGGTGTCCTTGTCCACTGGGAACCGGGCTGAGATCCATGGGATTTATTCCCTGGGACTCTGTGGCATCCCACCAGGCTGTTCTGGATGCAGGTCACTGTCGCTACCATTCGGCTTCGCTTGTTTATGTGTTGGGAGGATGCAAAATGACCAAAAAAAAGGTATTTCCGACCGTACAGAAAGTATCCTCACATACGTGACTTCTGCTATAGCTTCTATACTGCTGTTGCGGGTATATGAGATGCAAAGGAAGGTGGCAGCACTACGTCGGGTGTTCTTGATAATGCACAAGTTCYGTTCATCACAGGCTAGGAGAGATGTTAACACTTGCTCAAGAACCTGAACCCTCCTGCCAGCGTGTCCTGCCTTTTAGGGCCATTTGTGCTTACAAATAATAAATAGCTCCCAAACCTYTGGCCTCCTCCTTCCTTTCTGCATAGACTCTTCCCCACTGGAACCCGGCTCCCTTTCCGAGGCCGGCGCTTTGCTGGGGATTCCGCATTGCACGTTTGCTGCTGCTTTTCCTTGAAATAGGAGCGCGTGTCACATGAGTCACCTGGTTAATCATGAACCCCGGGTGCTGTTACCATGTCCTGTAACACGGCAGCACTTTGGAGGAGCACGCGGTAAGCAGCAGAGCTTTAAAAACGACCATTCCAGGCACAGCTGCCATGGGATGCCCTTCTAAATAATCGTTAAAGGAAGATAAGTTAGTTTCACAGATAAGACTTGAAGCACGTGGCATTCCCAGGAGCGGCTCAACGTGACTAATAAAATACTTCTCATATTATTCATGATTATTGTTGTTGCCTACAATTGAACTGCTGTGATCCAGATTATTCATCAGTATCTTTTCTCCTTGAGACTTGACCTTGGCGATCAGAGGACAAGGACCTTCAGTTTATGGTCACCAGCTGCTGCATTGCACACCGCAGCCCAAAGTGCCTCCACCCGGGTCGGCTGATGGAAGGCACAGTGCAGCCTCATCCTCGGAGAGGACGAGCCACGGGATTAGAAAGGGAAAGTCACACGTTTCATAGGAATGTGGTGCATCCTCTGGTGTATCTCGAACATATAAAGCGCACGTTCCCCCCGGCCGAGCTGGGCTGTTTGCACACGCCTTTCTAGTGGCCGCTGCTCAAATCCCTGACCGTGAAGCTCCTCGCAGCAGCAGAGCTCACTTGAGGAGCTACCAGAATCACAGAATGGTTGAGGTTGGAAGGGACCTCTAGAGATCATCCAGTGCAACCCCCTGCTCCACAGGGACACCSGGGCACATCCCGGCGGCTTGGGGAGGTCTCCAGAGCAGGAGCCTCCGCAGCCTCCCTGGGCAGCCCGGGCCAGGGCTCGGGCACCCKCACCCCAAACARGTTCCTGCTCACATGGACAYGGAGCTGCCTGGGCTGCCCCTTGTGCCCACTGCCCCTGGGCCTGGCACGGCCACCACTGAGAAGCCCGTGAGCGCTCTCTGCAAGCTCTCGCCCTCCTCTCCTCCACCCCTCAGGGCCCTGCTCCTCTGGAGSGACGAACCCTGCGCAGCTCTTACCTTCTTTGGCCTTTCGTGGTGGGAAACGTGCTTCTCTTGAGCGGGGGACGCGGATCGGCTCCTTCTGCCAGCAATGAAGGAGCTACCACCGGAGTGACGTGAGGTCTTCTGAGGGAAGTGGGGAAGGGGAGAGGAGGTGGCGAATAGGAGGAAAAAAATAGAAAGGRCAAACAAACAAACAAACAAAAAGAGAGAAAACAGTGCCTATAGGTTCCAGCTTCAGTGTTACAACAGTGAAAGCAGGCTGAGCCCTGCTCCACACTGCAGAGGGGCTGGGATCTGCCCCACACTGAAGGGACGAGGAGCTGGGATCTGCTCCAGGGATGAGGGGCTGGGATCTGCTCCAGGGATGAGGGGCTGGGATCTGCTCCAGGGATGAGGGGCTGGGATCTGCCCCACGCTGCAGGGACGAGCACAGAATCACAGAATCTTCATGGTTGGAAGGGACCTCTAGAGACCATCTAGCCCAGCCGTCGACACGGCCCCTGCTCCCCGGCTCGGCACGAGCGAGCTCGCCACGGAGCACGCGGAGCGACGCTCGCCCTGGCCACGGGGGTCCCTGCAGGGCAGGGAGGGCGTCCTCCAGYCGGACTGGGAGCAGAAGCCGAGCACATCACTCACTGTGTGGGGCAGCACTGACAAGCGGCAAGGAAAGTGGGAAAGGCCAGAAACAAAGAAGCCTCTGTGGCATAAAGATGCAGTGGGAGGATCAAGTTCCTTTTTTTTGCTGGAGGGGGGTAGTACAGGTGCCTACTGGTTATGCAGGAAAAGGAGAAGGGCTCCTCTCCTTCCTCTGTCCTGTAATTAATAGGGGGAAGTCATTTGCTGAGATTGCCCCAAAGCTGAATAGCTCCAGGTCTCCTCYGGGCTGCCTCCGAGCTCAGGCAGAGGTTCTGTCTGGTCTGCAGCCTCCTGCACAGGGTCCGAGCTGCCTGGACYATCAAACATCTGTCTAGGTTCACACTGCCCAGAAGCAGATGGTCCCTTCAGCACCTGTCCAGGAAAGCCCAAGCAGACGGGAAGAATCCGACTTCTGGCTTTGAAATTAAGTCTAAGGAAGCTATAGAAATGGAAGATTAATGTCTACTCCTAAGCAAGTGTGCACGAAYGGTAAAAAAGGAAAGCAGGCTGCAGATGTGGTTTATATGTTCTTGGCATTTCCCATAGCTCCAGGCACGGATACAATTTAGGGTGAAGCTGACGCCTCACATGTGACAGAACACTGCGCCGGAGGGGCGAAGACACTCACCATTTTATTGAAGTGGTACTTGCAGTAGCCGCAATATTTGACGTTGTCGACCTCTAGGACTTCCTCTTCACATAAGAGGCCAGCCATCTGGGCGCTGCAACACACAGAGGCGGGAGGCGGATAAGGCAAATGGTGCAGCCGGACGACACAGCCCGTCAACAGGCAAACAATTGTTCGGGATGCCCACGCCGGCTCTGCGGTCTCCCGTCCCGCTTGGCAAACAGCTTCGCAACGAGGCAGGAAAAGGTTCAGGGTATTTCTAATTTAAAGCAACATCTTGGAAATTCTGCATGCTCTTCTACCAGATTGTGCTGCAATTTCTGCTTTTCTTAAGGCAGGCCTGGGGGGCCGGTAACAATTCCAAGGAAAAGCACAGCAGGAACAAGGAATTCATGCAAAGCTGGGAATCCCCCTGTGCTCCAGATAGCCAATGTTGTCTTCAGCCTCGGAGGCTACACGAGGATATCAGCCCTTAAAATCACATCATTTAGATGACACTCTCGCATGTGCTCTGCTCCAGAAGGAACATTCCCGGACTGTGACTCATCTCCCTTTTTTTTTTTTGTTATTTATATTCCCCAGTTCCAGGGAAATCCCCACCCACTGGTGAAAAACTCCACTCGCTGGTGATGCCTCCGTCACCCCCAGGACGTTCCCTTCAGGAATCGAGAGCGGGGGCGCCGCCGCCTGCGCTCCTTGGCCAAAGCCGTGCGAGTAAGAGCGCTTCCCGGCGGGAACTCACCAGGTGACGTGGAAAGCCTGCCGGCAGCCGTGCCGGTTGCAGGCCATGCAGGCTCCCGAGGCCGCCTTGCTCTCCCGCCCCTGCTCTTCRCAGATGTAGCAGGTCTGCAAAAGAAAGGAAAAATAAAGAAAAATGCAGAAGTGCCTCCTTAAGGAAACAGCCAAAGCATCTGCTTCACTCTCACTCTTCTTTCGAAGGCAAAGCCTTCAAGAACTTGTGATTTTGTGTCCATTCATTTCTGGATAATTACACCAAAACTGCCTGTTATTTCTCAGTGGGTTGGACAAAATCTGCGCATCTTCTTTTTCCCTGCAAATGCCGAATCCCGGTCTAAGGAGGGGCTGTTTATGCTGTCGAGTTGGAGGAGACGGAAATGGAGGAGCAAAAGCTATTTGGAAGAATGGGGACTCACTTTGTAAACTATTTTTAACAGCACCTAAGTGCCTAGAAATTAAAATCCAATGAACGGGAGATATGAAAGAATAAGAAAAGCCGATAAAAGGAAGGCAGCGGGAGAAAGAGGAGGTCCTACCTTGTTGAAGCGGTCGTGGGGGACGTACTGCAGCACAATGGGCTCCATGGTGAGCACGTTGGCAAACTGGACCTCGGGGATGTAGAGCGCGCAGACGACATGGGCCCACCCTGCAGAAGCAAACGGGAGAGCTGAGCCTCCCCTGGGCAGCTCGCGGGACGGTTAAACGCAATAAGGGCTGCAGACAACCATGGGAGGGAGAGGAGGAGGGTGGAGGAAGGCAGCTGACCCAAGCTGGGTGTTGGATGTGAAATACTGCTTGTTCTGACTTGGCTGCGAATCGAGGTATTTGTGGACAAGCAGAGARCCGAATGCCACCTCCAGATGAAATACAAAAGGAGGGTTTCTTTGGGAAGGGATGTGCATGGTGTTCGTTCTCCTTGAAAGCATTCCCTTCAGGAGCTGATGCCCAGACTTGCTGGAGTCCCAACTAAACACAGCAAGAGCATCCAAACAGCAGGTGACCTTGATGGGACAGGTTGGGTGTGCAGTGCCGTTCCCCTAGAAACAAAGCTCCCATTATTGGCTTCTATCAACAGCTAAAGAAGGCTCTTCTTCAGCAAGTCAAGGTAGACTAAAGCCTAAATCCACCAAGGAACACTGTGCATCCCAAATCAGATGTAGAAGTTGAAATTCCATCTGGTTGGGATAGAAAGGAGAAAGCCCAGGAGGCCTTTGGGGGAACTTGGGGAGCACTGAGATGTCCAGCGCTTTGGAGGGATCTTGCTGGGAGTAGGAYGGCCCCCTTGGGTAGGCTCAATCCCAACTCCACAATTCCAGAATCATTTCACTAAACTGCAAGTACGTGTGCTGTGTAATTCTGCGTAGCGACGTGGTTATAACACTCCTTGGGCCTGTCCGCAGAGCTGGCCAAACCGCATAATAATATGTTGGGAAGAAGATGCTATGTTATTATAAAATCACCCCCAACTTGATACTTGAGCTGTTGCAGGGAGGTTCATGCCACCGCTCTGACAGACTCTAATACTTCTATAAAAGATCACGGACTGGGAGCTTCTTCGGTAAATATGGGATCAGAGTCAAGATCTCCTTGTCTAAGGTTGAAGAAACCTTAGACCTTCTTAGGTTAAGGAATGGGATGGGTGGCCCGTGGGCCCCGCGCTCCTCACCGCCATTGTCGGTCCGCTTCAGGGCTCCGTCTTTGTGGGGACACAACTCGCACCTCTGGGAATGAAAGAAAGAAGCAATAAGTTTAGTCTGAAGTCAGGAGAAAAGAGAAGGGAAGGGAAGGGAAGGGAAGGGAAGGGAAGGGAAGGGAAGGGAAGGGAAGGG
>NW_020454328.1:1146129-1154713 GCF_003342845.1 Nothoprocta perdicaria | reverse complement strand
AAGGAAGAGGAGATGCTTCATTTGCAGCAAGGTGATGGACAGTGCTTTTGAGAAGAGGAAAAGGGAGAAGGACACAGATGGTTTGGGAGCAACTAGATGCTCTGACACACCGAGATGCCACCAGGTCCCGCCGGCGTCTGGGCCGAGGCTTGAGGACAGCCTTGACTTTGATGGCTTTTTTTAAAGAAAGTTTCTACCCTTGCGGTCAGGGAGCGAAACTGAAAACCATGACTCAGAAAGCAGCAGGCAAATGAAGAGGACCCATCACCTATCTTTCTTCCTTTGTCCTTCCTCCTTCCCTTCTCTTGTGRATTTTTAAACTACTATTTTCCAGCCAATCTCATGAATTGGTGGAGTCAAAATCACTGTCTTTTTGGGGTGGCTGCAGCCCAGCCTGGATGTCCCCGGCATGGGGAAAGGCTGGGGTGGGAAGTGGAGGACATGAGGGCAGTCATGATGGCCCATGATGGCCCAGCTCTGCATCTCCTGCCCAGAGCCACCCTCCGCGTGGCACCATCTCCTGCTTGCTGTCTTCTGGGGACGTTGTGGGGGTAAAAGCGGGGGCAGTTCCCTGCAGGGCATGGCCACCACTGCCCCAGGGACGAGCCATGGGATGCCAAGGGGACGAGCAGGTCAAGAGAGGGGATCCTGCCACTCTACTCAGCTCTGGTGAGGCCAAACCTGGAGTATTGGGGGCAGTTCTGGGCTCCCTAGGACAAGAGGGACATGGAGCTT
Organism: Nothoprocta perdicaria; assembly: GCF_003342845.1. Taxonomy (NCBI): domain Eukaryota; kingdom Metazoa; phylum Chordata; class Aves; order Tinamiformes; family Tinamidae; genus Nothoprocta; species Nothoprocta perdicaria. The sequence goes on along the minus strand of NW_020454328.1, from coordinate 1,153,978 downwards.
CTAGAGAGGGTCCAGYGGAGAGYRACWAAGATRATTAAGGGACTGGGACATCTCTCGTATGAGGAGAGACTGASTGAGYTGGGCCTGTTCAGCTTGGAGAAGAGAAGGTGAGAGGGGATCTGATTAACATGGATAAATAYATGAAGGGAGAATGTAGGGAGGARGGGGCCAAGCTCTTCTCATCGGTGGCCAGCGATAGGACAAGGGGCAATGGGCCCCTCCTGAAACACAGGAGGTTCCATCTCCAGGTGAGGAGGAACTTCTGCACTGTGAGGGTGCCCGAGCCCTGGACAGGCTGCCCAGGGAGCCTGTGGAGTCTCCTTCTCTGGAGGTCTCCAAACCCGCCTGGATGCCGCCCTGTGCTCTGGGTGTCTCTGCTGGAGCAGGAAGGTTGGACTGGATGATCTCGAGAGGTCCCTTCCAACCTGGAACATCCTGGGATTCTGGGATTCTGTGATGTCCCCTTGCCACCAGCCAGTTGCTGCAGCAGCCTCTGAGGTGCCACATGGCACTGTCAGGACCCAGCACCTCGTTGCAGCTCCATGGGGAGTCCTCATGTTCATCTGGATTAATTGCAGCCCTCCCAACCCCGTTATTGCCCTGGCTTTTGTGCCACGCAGGCTCCCCCTCCGTGTCCCGTCTGGCCACCAAGAGCCTTTGGGGAGGCTGTTGGGGCACCCTCCTGCACACGGGGACAGCGCCCAGCCCCAGCACCACGTCCAGGAAAAGCACAAGTGACCCGAAAACAGGCTTTTTTCCCCCAGCTCCGTGGTATCACCCAGGGAAAAACATCATTTCAGGTACTTCTGCTGCTGTTGCTACTCGTTTTGAAAAGCAAGCGCCTGACTTTCTGCAGAGCGCAACGCTTATTTTTTCTTTCATTTCTTGGTGGAAACCTCTAATTTGTTTATTCGAAAAAGAAAAAAAAAAAAAAAAAAACCTGTTTTTCTGTGAAAAACATCAGAAAGTTTTGAAATGAGCTGTCCCCAAGCACGGGCGGCAGCGAGGCGGTGGCTCCTACCGCTCTGAGTGTGCACGGGCCGCCGCTCTCGCTCGCGAGCCTTTATTTTTGCTGCATTCATTGTCCCGAGCAAACCTTGCGTTCAATGGGACAGATGTTCCCCCACCACCACAAAAAACAACAATAGCAATTAAAAAAAAAAAAAAAAATAAAGACCAGTGCATCACTGTATTAAGCAATAACTGGCTCAGCTTTGGCCTTCCTGGACAAGGTAGATGTCCTTGGATGGCCCTCAAGGACCTTCCATGGAGGTGGATCCCTTAAGCAAGTTCAAGATTTGCTCTGTTGACATTTGCAGCTCGTGGTGGAGTTAAAAGAAATAAAATTGCTGCAAAATTGCAGTCGGGAACTGAAAACACTTTGGTAGGGCTTGCATGTGTRGGGTGGCCAAAGAGGCACCTGCAGCCTGGGTAAAATCCATGCCATTTTGGTGTAAATAAGGGATGGGAGGGAAAAGGTCCATGCCGCGGGCATCCCTTCCCAAGGAACATGGTCTGGAGCCGGGATGAGCCCGGGAGATGTTGGCAATACCGCTGGGGAGCCCCAGCACGAGCTGCTCTCCCCCCAGCAATGGCAAAGCCCGGCAAAGCCAAGCGAGACCCGGCTTAGCGGAGACACTGCAATAAGAAATTTGCACTTGAAAAGGCGCCTCCGCTCTCCCCTCCACCCCCCAGATCAAAGCAGCTCTCCCACCACGCGATTAGCAAAGCTCTGATCGCGACAAGAGGGGTTAACAGCTCCAGCGGGCCCCGCGCAAGCCTTTTTAATAGCCCCGCTCCTAAGTGACAGCGAAAGCCTTCACATGATCCTCACATGAGTGCCCTCTGGCCACCGCAGCTCCCTGGCCGCCCTACACAAGTTGCTTACAAAGYGGATGGGCTTTGCCTTGCTTACTGTAAGCACCAGAGCTAGCACGGCCTCCTTCAGGGACCTGAACATCTGAGGAGGCTTTATGAGCAGGGATTAGTGCTACCTCTTCCTTTTATTCCACTTGCCTACACCTAGGCAGTCTCTGGGTTGCATTATCATCATCATCATCATCATCACAGCTCTGGAAAAAGGGCAGTGTTGGTTGATTAAAACCAGGTTGTGGCRGCTAAGGTGAGAACTTCTGACCCACTGGGCCTTCTAGCTCAGAAGATGCACCAGAAGAACCCAGTTAGGRCTGGGTGCTGCAGTTTGGACTCCTGATTTCTCTTTCCTAACCCCAAGGGAGGGTGGAATCCATGTTAGCCCAAGGAGAGCGCCAGAAATCGGGAGATCTATGTTTAAAAACCTTCACTACGACATGCAGTACTCTTTATACCTTCAAACCTCATCCTCAAGGCCAAAATATGGATATTTGGGCAAGAAATGGGTGTGTTGTGCATAAAGCTTGTAAACTGTTTTTAAGATTCTTGTATGAAGACAGGTGTGGGAAGACAAAACACGATTGTTTTCATAGGAGTTTGCCATGSAGTCAAATAGGAGTATCAGTTCATGCTCCTGTTGGCAGCGTGTTGGGACTCATGGAGCAGCCTCCCTCACACAGGACCCTCAAAGCAGCATCTTCAGGCAGATCATGATGGGGAAATCGAGGCACAGAGAGGGACGGCGAAACCCAAGGGCAGTGAAAGAGCCACAACCCTCCGGACCATGAGGGACAAATTCAGCTAGCGTTTTAGCAGCAGTGCCAAGCACACATCTCCTAAGACGTGACTCATTTCCCTTACTCTGATCATGCCGTTCCCTACATCAAAGAATTAGATTCTTTTCATGTATTTACCCGCCTGGGTACCTGTTGCTGGTGTTCAACTCCAAAAGAGAGGGATTTAGATAAGAAATCATGCCCAGCTCTGCTTAGGAAGGAAGATGATCACTGCTCGGTTAGAGGAGCGGGGCTGAGGGCCTCATGACTGGGCATGACTGCAGCCCACCACGCGTTGTCCAACAGATTTACCGCAGGCACGTTAAAGAAGGAGCCACCTGCAGGGATATTGTTTTCTCGATGTCTTGGAGGCCCTTTGAAGTCCAGAACGTACAAGTGCAAAGTTAAATCCTGCTTGCAACGTGTGCAGGTGAGGAGGACTTGTGTGCACCCGTGTGGCTCCAGCTGAGATGCCACTGGGGCTGTGACTAGCCCTGCAGAGCTGCTCTTTGCCTGCACACTTGGGCAAGTGGGGGGAAAGACACACACGCCAAATCCAAATTTCCCTCGTTGCTAGGAAATGTCTTTGAGGTGTCTTTGAGTAGTTTTACATTTGATCTTCTTTCCTGCGGAGGGCAGGATTTGACAATGGCCAAAGAGTCTGAGGATGAAAGTTTGCTCTTGTTTGCTCTTGTTTGCATTCCTACTGCCAACAAGGAGTGAGTTAAAGCAATGCAGGGAGCCCGGTACGGATCCCTAATTCCGCCCTTCGCTCGCCTTTGCCAAGTTCTTTGCCCATCTGTGCAACAGATTAAGCTTTTGTGTTGCAGCAAGCGCACGGTTTGCTCAGGCTTGCACAGATCCGTGCATTCAGAGGTCACCTGCACTTGTCACTGTCACTGTCCCAGGTGTGCACTTTAGCACAGAGCCAGCTAAATCGGTTCAGAAGGCAGTGCTGGCATTGAGAAGTGCCGTTTGAGTTGATTTAGGCTTGAGAAAAGTCCAAGTTTAATTTAAACGCACTCTTAATGAAGCGAAGAGGGGGAGCTCTCTCAGATTTATGGCATGGCAATTGCACATACACCTGCGGCATAACTAGCATATAGATCTASACCCCGCTCGCAGCGCTTACTTAGGGAGCCGTCTCTGACGATGGGAAGTTATTGCAGAGTAGTTCGAGCGCTAGAAACTCGCAGCCTAGTTCTCTGCACAAGTAACGTGGCCACCTAGACGACCCTAAGCAGCAGCCCTGGCCCGGTTGTTTCCACTTTCTTCCCTCCCTGGGAAATGCCAGAATTAATTAAGAGCATTTGTAAAGTGTTCCATGCCGCTAAACTGCTACTTAGGCACAGCCTAAACCCTGCTCCAGCTTCCTGCCATTCTGCATGCTGTTTAACCAGCTCGGAAGACTTCATGCAGCAGACAGTTGCAGTGAGGGAGACGTGAGTGCCAACCCACCCTGTCAGTCAGTGTGGTAATTTATACAGAATAGCAGCACCTCAGGCGATGCCAACTTTCCTTCACACCAAAACTTCCCGAGGAATTGCCTGGGAAGAGCTCAGGGATGCCACCTTTTAGAATAAAAAGGTTCCTTTTAGAATAAAAAGGTTCGTTATTATTTAGAAGATTGAGCTTTCTAGATTCAAAACATTTTGATCGACAACAACTTGCTTAAAAAGTGCTGGCAGTTCCTCAAAACGTTCCTCCAAAAGACTAAGAGCACTGTATAAAATTGTTTCATATAATTATTCCTACTGCCTAAGCAAGAAATCAAGGGAAGAATTTTAAAGGAGAACTGGCCTCTTACACGGGGGAGGAGCAAGTGCCTTGTCCGAAGCCAGGATTATATTCCTAATAGCTCCGMACATGATGGCTCCATCACTTTTGTCAGCAGAGCACATTTGCTACCAGGAGTGGGATGAAGGGCAGTGAACAAAGTTATTCAGCGTGAGGCCGAGCGTGTTTCGTACTCACCACCCGGGCGGCTCGCTCTTGAGATTCACATTTCCGACAGAACCAGGGTCCGGTGGGAACCTGGACAATCCCATAGCAGGCTGCAAGGAAAGCACAGAGTTCGCGTGAGCGGCTTCCAACAGGCTGCTTCGTCTCTCGGGTGCACGTGGGAGTTTGTCTGAAGGAGCTTCCTCAGCCAGAGATGCATGACAAATGCAAAAATTAGACCCAAATAGCATTTTTCCCCCCTTTTCTGGTTTCCAACACCCAGCAACAGCAGACAGCCCTTTCCCTCTCCGCTCAACATACTTCCTTAGGATAGCTGACTCTGCTCTGCCTTGCACATGAAAAGCTGTCTCCAAAGCAGAKTTTTAAGGTCATACCACATATGAACCCCTATATGATCAGGCCAGATTATTTCAGCAGGTAAAGATGGACATGAAGCAGTGAAGGGACTCACTTAAGTCCTCGCTACACAGCTGGAATTAGAGCCCAGAGGCCAGTAACCTACCTCCACGGGCCCATATGGCTGCTCTTCAACAGACTCCTCTCTAAATGCCTGTTTCAAGAAGTGGGAGGTTACGAAAGGGAAGCGACTTCTCCTCTGAGCTGCGTTCTTGAGGAGAACTCAGCACTTAAGTCAGTTGTCAAGTTTTGGAAAGTTGCTCAGAACGGAGCAATTCATAGTGTGCAAGGTTTCTCCAAGTTTTCAAATAATGACATTTTCAATATGAAAAATCCTTCTGAAATTCAGGCCTAAATGGGAACGGAGTGCTTCAGAAACTTGTTCTACTGGCGACCTACTGCCTACAAAAGAAGTCGTTTCTGTAATTTCCTACTCCTTAACTTTTCAGGTGTCCCTAGTGATGTAAATACAAAATAAGGAAATAGCTAGTTAGTAGGCCCCTTAACCATAATTAAGACGAAGATAAAATCTCAGCAGCAAGGAGGAAGTCATCTGAGTGAGAACTCAGATAAACACCCGTTTACGCTCAGTTCCCTAAGTCATACCCATGAGCAGCCGTTTGCAGCCTGCAGCCTCAGAATTAATACTGAGAATGAGTTTTGTGTTACTATAACACAAATTTTGTGTTAATATAACCGGGTCCCGTTGAGAACCCAGCAGATGTCCCTTCTCCAGCAGTTCTGGGCAGCCTCTTCCATTGCTTTCAATGTCACTCCTGACTGTCTCGGGGCCTCCCTTGGCAAGACGAAGGTCCCACTCCTCTAAAGAGGACAAGGTGGCTTGAAGACCCCTCTCCACTTTCAGCAGCCTCCTCTCTAACTGCCCAGGGATGGTCTCTGGGGGCTCTGGAGGAAGCATTTCATACTCCATAAGGGCTCTTGGCCCCCAAGCAAGTAAAGACAGGGGTGAACAGGTTGTGCGTGTTCTGGCGAGGGTAGAGGAACATCTCAGGACAGAACAAATTGCATTTTCCTTATTCCACCTTCAAATTCAGGCTGGCAGTTGGACTGGAATCTCAATCACTCGAGACATTCGAAACTGCACTGGACAAGGGATCTGAAAAGCTCCTGCTGGCAGCAATCCCGCGGCGTTCCCCGGGGGATGGACCAGGCATGACCCCCAATAGGTTTTCTCCATCTCTCTAATGTCTATGACTCCACGCGAGCCAGGAAAGCGAACGTGATTGTGGAGTTAAACCAAGAGAGCTGCCTCCGAGATGAGCCAAGGCACAGACGTAAGAAAATAGAAACTACATAAAAGCAGTGACAGAGGAGCCTGCCTTGAGTCCATCTTTAGCAGCGGGCTTAGGGCCAGAAACAAGCACTCAGCTGGAGACAGCTCGAGCTTCTGTGCCCACTGCTCAGCGAGAAAGAAAACAAGAAAACAAAAACGCAGAACATACAGAAGGCAGAGCTGAAAACATTATTTGCAAGCGTGCTTAACTATCTTACAAGATCCTTAGTTTCCAGCTAGAAGTTTCTGATAATATGGTGAATTTTCTATGAAAAAAACAACGTTGTCATAAAAGCAATACTGATTTCTTTTTAAACAAGCCATAGCGTGTAGCTTCTACGTAAGCTTAAAAGGAGATAAATAAGAGGGTTCTTTATTTAGTTGCACAATTATTTCAGAAGATAACTGTGGTTTTGCAAATCCTGAAAAGCAACACGAATCCATCCCAGCTCACGTGTGTGGTTGCAGGAAGGGGCTAGATGAACCACCCCGTCGTGTTTTGTTTCAGTTCAGTACCTAAAACTCTACCAAAACATCGCCCAGCTGCCAAGCCTGGCCCCAGCCTTTGAAGAAAGGGCTGAAGGTATTYTGAGCAGCCACTAGGAATAACGATATTCCTTGTGAATTATTACACCCTGGAGGCCTCTTCCGAGTCCTCAGTGTAAAGCTAGGCTTTCCGAAAACGAACAGAGCCCCCTTGGAGCCCTTCCTGAGTGTTTAACTCCCCCCGAGCGGAGCTACCTGCTCCTCTTTGGGAGCAGCAGCAAGGGGAAGACCTGGACAGTGCCCCCCTGCATGGGCCCAGAAGGAGGCACCTGAAACAGCAGAATTTGAACCTGTTCTTGCTGGCAAATAAAGTGTCTGTATTCATCCAGGAGCGGCATGACGATGCCCTTCATCTCCCTCCGAAATAGAGAGAGCAGACACCCCCTTTTCCAACATGTGGTTCCATAACGAACAGCAGGAGAAGCAGAGCAGCAGAATGGGAAGCGTGGGCACCCGCAGCAGGTTGCTTTAGGACACGGGACATGGGAGCAGCGGAGAATCCCCTGGCAGCGTCACTTCCACCTCCGAACTCCCCATGCTGCCCACGCGTCACCTCCGCTGAACTCCCCACCCGTCACCTGCCGCCCGAGCGGGGCTGCACCCAGCGCCCCGCGAGCGAAACAAAGCGGGACCCCGGGCCCCGCGGGCCGCGGTGACAGCGCGGAGCGGGGCGGGCTGCGGCCGGGAGCCGCTCGGGATGTGCAGGGAGGCGGCAGGACGAGAAGAGGCCGTGGAGCAGCCCAGCCCGAGGAGGCCGACGAGCCGCACGCCGTTCAAAACAAAACCCAACGCGCCGCTCGCCAGCCCTTTGGGCCGCGTTTAAGCGAAAGCCGAAATGTCGCTTCCTTTTTCGCTCCCCTCCCCTCGCTCCGGAGGGCAAACTTTGCAGCGGGTGCCAGGGCGAGTCATTTAAAACGCAAATCGCGCGAATGCGGCGCGGGGGGGAAAGCGCTGCCCCCGCCGCTGCCCTTGGCGGCCGCGGCCCCGCCGCCCGCGCAGGGTT
>NW_020454328.1:1133740-1145813 GCF_003342845.1 Nothoprocta perdicaria | reverse complement strand
TCCGGGGGGCCGCGGCCGCTGCCTTACCTTGGTGCACAGCCACATTGCAGCCGTGCCCATCGCAGTACACGAGCGGGTTCTCCGCCCAGCCCCGCTCATCAGAACAGACACAGCAGCCTCCCACCATCTCCTTCATACTTCCATGAGGGTTTCCTCCCCCCCTCCTCCCGCTACGCACACACTCCTCCTCCTCCTCCTCCTCCTCGCCTCCCTCCTCCCGGCCTCGCTGCCGCCCGCCTCTCTCACGCGCGGCCCTGCGCGCACACACACACGTACACACACACGTACACACACACGTACAGTCACGCGTACAGTCACACGCGTACAGTCACACGCGTACAGTCACACTCACACAGCAATCATGGCTGCGCGCCTGCGGAACGCGGCATTCTCTGCGCGCTACGCTCCCCGCCCGCCCCTTCCCTCTGCTTTGGGGCTGCTCCTTTCTTCCCCTCTTCCCATCTTTCTTTTTCTCTTTTCCCCTTCTTTTCCTTTTCCCCGCTCCGGGCAGCCCCGGCCTGGGTGCAGCCGCTGGGTGCGCGCCCGAGCCGGCAAAACACGGAGCGAGGGGCCGGTCCCCAAACCCCTCTCCTCTGCCCACCCCGCGCTGACAGCTCGGGGCACCGCGAGCGCCACCGCCTGTCCCGCTCGCCCAGGCTCCCTGGCCCCCTTGGCACCTGCTCAGGGAAGAATCTTGCCGAGGAGGCCGGAGGAAAAAGCYGCCTTTGGAGTTTGCACCCAGGGGAGCAGCACGGAGTGCAGAGGATTCCAAAAAGCAGCTGGGTTGGGCCGTAAAATAGACATAACCCTGCAGCGGAGCGAGCCGCACGGGACTGCACCTGCAACGGGGTCAGAGCTGCCAGCGCATCCTCGGGACATGGCACGCCCGGAGGAACAGCCGTGGCCTTCAGGGCATTGTCCAGAACAGGCAGGAGAAATGAGGAAAATCAGAGCACGGAGTACCCGAATAACTAAATCTCTTTAAAAAGAGAGACTTCAAGTAACACCCGCCTGCAATAATTCGCCTGAGGACACGGAGCAGCTCCGAGAGCTGAGCGAGGCCCCACGATCACTCACGCTCATCCCTTCTCAGTCCACCACGTTGTCCCAGGGCCAGGCTGGGCACAGAAGCAGTTCAAAGTGTAATGACATGAACATTTCTACACCTGCATCGATAGAAATGCAGAAATGTTGATAAAAACGCAGGGAAAAAAAAGTGGGGGGGGAGCCCTGTCCTCTTAAATCGTTGTATTATGTAGTTCTGTTATAGCAAAGGTTTGGTCACACCCYGAAGCGGATGGATATACAGGAGCTCCAATAAAAGAGGCATATAAAGTTTTCCCATTTTAATTACCACTTTTCCATTCTCTTCCAACCCRTCCTTGGTGTTTTGAAAGGGAAATAACGTAAATTGAAACCAAAGAAGATTGTATTGCATCTTGCCTAGGAAATTTATGGGATTCAGGGACCTGCTGGAGCACATGGAGCATTTTTATCCTTATTATTCGCTGGGTTCTGAGCTGAACTGATCGTAGTAGTGAGTGAGGCATCTTTACAAACTCAGAACCATTCTCTTTGCTCCCACAAGCAGACAAAGGTACTTCCAGGTGCTGCCATGTGCGTGAGGGGCCAGGAGGGTAAATCTTGGCTTGGAAGCGAGTCTTTGGGAGGCATTCCTGAAGAAACACATTTCCCAAGGAGCGCAGCATCACCCATCCTGCTCTCCTGCTACAGGTACTGCTCTTTGGGAGAACTAGTCTCCACTTAAATAACTTAACAACAGACCCTTTTCACCCACCACGCTTTTTCTCCTTGCTCAGAACTCCCCCTTGCAAGAAGCACCGTGCAAAAGCTCAGCGCATCCTCCCAGAGAGCTTCTTAAAAAAGCTCTCCTCATCAGAGGGCAGGGAGGAAACGCGTTGCAGCAGCCCTAATAATCCCCAGTTTAGCATCCTTTATATTGCACCTGTTCAAGCGTTACACGAAGGGGCCGGGAGGCAGACGGCTCCCCGAGACGCTGCCTGCGGCGCCGCTTCTCTTCCTTTTATTGCCTTCCTTTGAGAGTCCCGGGGGCAGACAATCCGCTCGCCGCATTGCTGGGAATCCACTGAGCCTTAGCTCCCTCCGCAAGGAGGGCTCCCCTCCTCTCCCCCTCCGTTCGCTTTTATCTATTGTGCTCTCAACTCGTGTAAAAGAAATTGGGAAGCGGGGGGAGGCGGGAATCTGGCTGGTTGCCTTTGTAACCTGGGGAAGATGCTTGGGGTTTAAGGTTGTCTTAGGCTACGGGACAAAACGCTGCTCATCCGCCGTGCCCCGCGGGTCCCGCTTCCCCTCGCCCCGCTGGCAGACACTTGGACTTGAACTGCGGCTTTGCCTTGAGGGGATTAAGTTCCCATTTACATAACTAATCCCTGCGGCGAGGGAAGGCCAGGCCGGGCAGGAAAGGGCATGGCTGCTTCTGGAGAAACATTTGGGGGAAAGTTGGGACCGCAAACACCGAGACGCAGAGATATTTGATTTACATCAACCGCTCGTTATCCCGGCAGGCCTTGTTTTGAAAACGTGGCCATATTTAGGAAGCGGGCAAAATTAAAGTGATATTTATTGACTCATGGGAACCACTGCCTGTGTGTAGCTCAGTCATATCTGCAGGCTGAAGTTATAAAAATTATTACTAATCTTAGCAGTTTGCTTCTATATATAGAAAACGTTGGCCGAGGGAAGTGGAGTCTCCACGGGCTCGTACATCTGCCCAGGCCTGGGCTCTGGGCTGCGCTCAGCAAAGTCAAAGTCCCTGTTTAAAGAGGAGCTCCGGGCTCCTCAGCAGTGTGTTGGTGTGAAGGGGAAGTCAGGGAGGTCTTTGCACTCGCAGCCCAGAAACGTCCCCACGAACCCCTGTCGATCACCTCCCAACCCACTCTTTTTACCAAGGCCCCTCTCCTTAGAAAACATCTCAGCAGAGGTGCTTCATGCCAGGGGAAGAGGCAGCAGCGCCAAGGACGAGATGGGTGCTCCTGTTTACGAGCGGGTCACCTCGCGCTCGCTCCATCACAGGTTAAATCCCCACCGTGCCCAAGCACCCCAAGTGCTGCCAGGGGTGCAGGGAGGCGGGTGCCGAGCGCACGGGCTCCCGGCTCCGCTTTGTCACCAACTTTCTGGGCTTGGGCAAGTCACTTCCTCCCTTTGTGCCTTATTTTCCAGCTTCATGTGAGCAACTCCCCCACTGCAGAGCCCTTCGGAGTCACTGGTCTTAAAAGCGCTGCTTAAGCACAAGGACTTTGAAAGGAAAGAATGATGCCATTAACAGCTTTGATAGGAAACTGTGCCATTAATGACTTATAAAGGAAAAAATTAGCCCTYGAAATATCTTCTCTGTCCATCATTGTGTTTTGTTTAGCTTTCCTTCAGAGAGTTTCAGCAAGACGAGAGGGGTTCGTGTTTGCCTTGAGGGTTTTGATGCATTTAAAACAGGAAAGATGATTAATAGAGGAGGTAAATCTGCATGCAGATAAGGAATTTGGGTTTGGTGGTAAGTGCATGCTTACAAGTGAAATGGTTTCAATGGGCTATTCGAAACACTCTGTGTGTGTGCGCAGAGCAGGACCCGGTCCCGGAGAGCCCGGTATCTGCAGGAACTCGGCCCATTTGGGCCCCCGCATGGACCTGCTCGGGGAGGAGGAATTTCCAGCCACAGCCAGGTTGCTTTCATGGGAGTTAAGCACCTGTTTCCCCTTGTGCCTTGGTACGTTTTCCTCACATTTCTCCACCTTTAGCACCTTTACCTTGGCAGGGCTCGTAGCTTTGCCGATTCCTCCGGGGACCCTCTCAGCACTCCCTCACAAATCTGCTTTCTTAAACGCTGCAWTTTAAAATCCATTTCTCGTCAAACCGAGCCGAGCTCGAGCTCGAGCATTTGGCTCTTGGCTGTGCTGTCGGAAACTGCCTCTAAGACAGGAAACGTGAGGTGGAAGCCTGAAGGTAGCAGCCGTGCAGGGCTGCACGGGGGCAAGAAGCAGCTCCAGGTCGGAGCGCTGTCCCAAGGGCTGGAATCCCGGCGCCAGGCAGGTTGCACAGTATGAGGACACGGCRCCTGGTGGGGAAGGCTGCACATGTTCCCAGCTGCTAAATCCAGGCTCGTTCTTTCTCTCCTTCCCGCTCTGCTGTATATATAAATATATATGTGTAGGTACATACATAAACGGGTTCTCAGGCTGGTTTCCAGTATACAAAAGAGCAGCGCTCTGCTGCACAACCTGCCACCCCGGCCAAGGCTCTCGTTGTGCCCCAAATCCCCAGGGCAGGAAACGCTCAGCGGCTTTTGGGGCTACGAGTGGCGGCGCRGAGGGTCGGCTCCGACATCCTGTGCGGGCGGCTGCGGAGGCGGCGGAGCGGCAGTGGGAGCCGCGCAGGAAGCAGCACCCACGGGGCCCCAAGTACCTAGCAAGGCATCTCCCTGCAGCAGGTCTGTGTGTGTATGTCCCATTCAGGCTTCTATCCATCCACATATCCCTCCATCCATCTCTCCATCCATCCATCCATCCATCCATCCATCCATCCATCCCCTATCCCTCCATCCGTCTCTCCCTCCATTCACCTACTCATAAACTCCTCTGAAAAGTAATTATTTGTCCCAGGAAGCAACGTTTCCCTTGCTGGTGATTCTGTTGATCCTCCCAGCATCTTGCTATCTGCGTCTCTGTTAACTTTGTCCTTCTGCTCATGGGTCTTAAAGCAKCTCTTGAAGCCCTCATTAGAGGATGTTCTTGCACGCCCGGTTACTCATCAGAAATGTTGAGGTTGCAGCTTGTCACTTAGTCACTGGTGACTCATATCTTGTCCCTTGGAAAACACACAAAAAAAGGCCAAACTGTGACGTCCTTGCGGTTTGCTACTGAAATAGCCTGGTAAAGTCATGGGGATTGTTTTTTCTGGCAGGTGCTTCCCAACGAGAGACTCGTGCTGTCAGCCCGATTCCAGGTTGAACCTTTCAGCCTTGATTACAACCCAGCTGTTTATCCCAGCRCTTCAGAACTTTTGCCTGGACCGTGTGGGAGCTCCCTGGGGACTTGGAGCAAAGGCTGATTTGAGGTATTCTGTCCAGCTTTAATTAATATCGGGGTTAGTTAAGTGCGAGAGGCCATCGGCTTGAGGCTGCGCGAGCCGCTTCCACGCGAGCCCGTGGCTGAGAGCCCCATTCCCCGGGTGGGCCGGAGCCGAAGCGTGGAGCCGGGGGGGCGGATGTTCACGGGAAGGGAGCCGGGGACCTCTGCTGGACGAGCCAGAAAATATCTTTTTTTTCCCCGAAAAACACACGGCCCGGAGCCTCCGGAGGGCGCCRGCAGCTCGTGATCCCTCCGCGCTCGTGTCCCCAGCCCGGGCATCGCAGGGTCGGGGGTGGGAGAGGAGCGGCAGCAGGAGCAGGAGCAGGAGGAAGAGGAGAAGGAAGGAGGAAGCAGCAGAGGCGGGAAGTGGCCGCGCCGCCCCGCGGGAAACGTGGCGGGTCTGGGGGCTCCCCAGGTTTGGGGTCGGGGCCGCTTGGGAGCCGGCGCCGTTTTGGGGCAGGGGCTGCTTTGGACCCAGGGCAGTTTTTGCGCTTAGGGGCTGTCACCTGGCGAGCACTGAGGGCAAATGGAGTGGAARGAGGCAGAGCGGGGGCGGAGGGAAGGGACAGCCCCTCAACGGGAGAAGGTGGCCAGGGAAAAGCCACCTCGTGCCCCGCCGGCCCTTGTCCCGCCCCGGCCGCCCGCTGTTCCAGGGGCTGGGGATTTTAGACGGTCGTTTCGGAGCTGCSCCTTCACGTTCCCTGATGTCGCTGTTCCCAACCCTTCGCCTGGCTTCCCCTCTAATAAGCGACGAGCAACGAGCGAGCGAGCGGCCGAGGCCACGGAGCGACACCCGAGTATCCCTGTGTCCGTGTGCCGGGGGGACAGATTTGCGCCCAGTTTCCCGACCCTTAAAGCCACGTGCCTGCTCTGCGCCTGCGTGGCAGAAAACCTGGGATAGGGATCGCTGGAGTCCAGTGTCCTGCTCTTCCCTTCGGCCGGGCCCAGCTCGTGTGTCCTGACTGGGCAGGCAAAGACACCCCACAGACAGAGCACAGACCCCCCCCAAATTCACATCCAGCACCCCTCCACAACACACGCACCCCCAGGCAGAGCCGCGGGGCTGGTCCCTTCCCCCAGGGCTTTGATGGTCCTTGTTGCCGCTCTCGGCATCAACAGCAGCAGCTTTACAGTCCAGATGTTTTGGGAGTGCCGGGACAAACTATCTGTTATTTTTATGGYGAACTGAGGAGTGGGGGAAGCGCAGGTTGCGCCCTCAGCACCTACGTGACCCAGATGCTCCCGCTGCTGCCAGCGCCCTCTTCAAAGCCCTGTCTTCGTGATCCATGGGTCAGGGTAAAAAATGAGCTCTCCTTCTCTCTCGTTTGTTTTGGGAAGAGGGGAATCATTTAAACAACTGGGTGTGCGCTGAGGGCAGGCGGGAGGAGGGAGCGGGTCCCTTGGTCTTGCGAAGCGCAGCGGGTTTCACCCCCGGTTCCCCACTCAGTGTGCAAAAAAAGCCGAAGTTGGTTGTCACTGCTGATACCCACTGCATCCTAGTTACTTAATTAATCTCTGCTGATGATTTTTGATGTTGTTTTAAGACCTTCCTCCTTGCACTGCACAGTCAGGAGAGCAGGAGCACGAGGAGCTCCCTTTGCGGGCATCCCCCGCACGTCTTGGGGTAAAGAGAGGGGAGAAGGACAGTGGTGGGGGGTATATCTGGAGGAGAGGCTCCGTTTTCCCCTCTTTCAATTTCCGAGCAGCTAACGCATCCAAAGCACCTCCCGCGTAGGGCGAGCGTCCCTAAGTCGCCACTCGGGCTTGTGTCGCGACAGCGAGGGAGGGCGGGAAGCTCCTGCGGCCGTGTCCCTTTAAACCGCCCCCTCTTTATTTACAACAAACACATTTTGGTTAATGGGCCTCCCCTCCCCCGCCAGCCCCATAAAGCGGCCGCTTTTGCATTTGAGAGCCCCGCGCCGGCTCCGCCGCGGCCCGCGGGTCAGCGCGGGGGCAGCGGGGTCGCTGTACGGGCCGCATGGGTCAATAAGCAACTGGCCGCGCTCTCAATCCCCATCACCCTTGAAGAGGACTGGGAAATGGGAGAATCCATTCATAATAATAATAAACTTGTCAATCAATAGCGGCCCAGAGAAATACTTTCAAAAACTTTTCTTTTCTAAGTTTTTTTTTTTCCTTTTAAAGTTTGACAACGCAAAACTTCCCCCGGGTTCAAAATGCTCCAAGAATGTTTGGACCTRGGGGAATTGTAATTCCTAATTATTTTGAGGTATAACGTTGGAGCAGGAAAAGAGGGGAGCGCAGGAGGCTCGAGGTTGCCGTGTGATTTAAATAAGAATCGATAAATGTTTCCCCAAACATTTGCGTTTCCTTCAAAGTTCTTTGAGGCGGGAAAAAAAAAGTTTATATCCGAGAAAATCCTCTGTCTTAAAAAAAAAAAAAAATTGTTGCTTTCTGGCTCTGCATTGTTTTTATTTTTTATTGGTCTCAGCACTTACAGAACGGCAAGGAATCGTTTGGGATTAATCTTATTTTAGCAAGAAAAAATATTTTCCAGCATTCTTTTAATTCTATACTGAACTAGTGATCAAAATAATATGCTAGTAGTAAATCAGGGCTCTAGACATAATAAGAKACTTTCCTGGGTTTGTCTGAAATTACTTTTAAAAGAGCAAAACGCGAATTAAGATTTCTTCAGATGAAATTTCCTAAAGACAAAAGGCTCCAGATTTATCATTTAATAATCTGCAAGTTTTTATAACTGAACGTCTTCATACAAAAGGAGTGAGCGCGGATTAAGCAAGAAGAGTCGAAACAACCAAATCGCAGCGCAATAGGAGAAATATCAAAAGGCGACAGCAGAATAATGCAAATTCTCGGCGGGCTTTAGGACCGAGCCATGAAATCATGAAATCTTCCATCTACAAACTCATTTTCCCTCTGCCTTAGAAGTCCGCTGCTTTCTAAAAGACGTTTCCCTTGGTCGCCACAAAAAAAAAAAAAAAAAAAAAAAAAAAAAAAAAAAAGAAAAAAGAAGAGAAAATGAAAAGTCTGCAAAGAACTTTGCAGAGCCGGGGCCACGGAGGCTCCCGACGCATCCCGCACGGGCATTTTTCGGGAGAAACGACCCTCTTGCAAGTCCGGGGCTGTATTTGCTTAGGAAAACAAACAAACATCTTTGCCTCAGACGGCGGTGTTTATTACTGTATAATTCCCTTCAGCTGCTCTCGGGAACATGCGGTTTTCCTGGGGGGAGCCTGGGGAAAAGCTGCTGGCGAAGGGAGACAGGGATGGAGCGGATGAGGGGAGAGTGACCTTGGGATGTTTGGAGTAAGTGGAGGCTTGGGCGCATTTTGGATTCCCCAAATCAAAAAAGATTTTTGATTTCCTTCCCCACCAATAACGTGCTGGCATCGTTAAAAAGCAGTGCCCGTTTCCAGGACCATATCCCGGCCTGTTCCCCTTTCCCGGACCATTCCCGGGCCTGGGAGCTCGCTCCGAGCAAGGCTCCAAAGCGGCCCCATTTCCTCTGACTGAATTTATTCCTCTCCCTAGGCCCCTCCTGTAGTTGAGACCCCGCATTTTTCTTCAGATTTCACGTTTTCCGAACTTTTTTTTTTTTTCTCCATCGAAGAGAGCATGTTGTTTTGAGGAGAGAAGGGAACAGCGGCAGCAGCGACCAGAGGTGTGAGCAGAGCCTCCCTGCAAAATAACGCGCTTTCCCCTCTTTGTATTTTTAAACAAAAGACACTAGAGCCGGATTTGCATCTTTATAAATCGTTGCCTGCTCCTGCTTGTCTTTGCACCGAGATTGTTGGGACTTGGGGACAAAAATCCAGYCGGGAGCCACCATCTCATCGCAAGGGCCTGCACTTCGCAGCACGAATTCCCTGGGATTTTTAGAGCCTCCTCGCAGCCTTCCAGAGCTCCTGGCTTTGCTAGTGGCCTCGCTCCCTGCTTTTCTAAAGAAGAGGGAAGAAAATAAGGAGCTAAATTCGGGAGCTCTCTTCCGATTAGTGAGGTTTATTGGGATTTTACATATTTTTAAATAATGAGTTTGGAATTTAGGCTGAGGATAGAGATGCAGTTTTGGTGCTTGCATTAAGCAGGAATCACGGGAAGGAACTTTCTAAAGTGATGAAATCCTGGGAATGTCTGTTCCCTAGARGAGGAGAGAATCCCGCGGCTGGGAATAAAGCAGCAGTTGGTGCTATTTACACCGAAACACAGAAGGGGCAAAAGCCCCCTCGGGTCTGAGCCGAGAGGCTTTCCCTCCCTCCGGGGGGGCTGATTCTGCCTCGGTGGGGCAAGAGGGCCCTGCTGCCCTAGATGGAGGGCATAGGACCTTGCAGCTTCTCCGATGGATTCTGCAGGGAGCTCCGTGTACCTGGGGGGCCGGGGCTGCAAGGCGATGGCCCCACTGTTCCTGGCGTTGGGAATCTCCCTTCGTGGTGACTTTTTTTTTTTTTTTTTTCCCTGCTCTTTGCTGCTTTGCTCCAAGGGTCCCTCCTGGGCAGTGAATGTGATGGCCCCGCTCGCCTCGCTCCGCTTGGCCGCTTCCCCCGGCTTTTCCCAGCGGTCTTCCCCGCAAGCTCGGCACCCCCCGAGCAGGGCCCRGTGCGTGCAGAGCACGGGGGACCCCAGCCCCTCAACTGCTCCCAAGGGGCAGCCTGAGGTCGAGCTGAYTGCCCTTCCCTCCTCCTCTTCCTCCCGTCCTCGCACTGTCTCAAATAGCTAAACGAAGCGCTGAGAACCCGAGGGACCCCCGGCCCCTCCTTCCCGCCCAATTCCCGGGAAAACTGCTCCCCTTCGGGCCCGGGGTGTGTGTGATTCCTACCCGCACCGCCGGGGAGGTGACAGCCAGGGGCGGGGTGGTGGCGCCCTCCCCATGGGTCTGTGTGTTCGGGTGTATCTGTGTGTGTTCGGGTGTGTTTGTGTGTGTTCGGGTATTTTGGTGTGCGTTCTGTTGTATTTGTGCGTGTTTGGGTGTATTTGCACTTCCGTGTCAAGAAGAACGCACCTCATTAAACTCCCAAACTACTCCCTGTTCAACGGGGCGAATCGGATCCCTTCAAAGTGCCCTAACCTGAGCCCCGCCAGCACCCCCGCACTGCCCCAGCGAGACCCGAGGGACACGTGCGTGGGGGTGGTGAGGGGGAGTCCCTGTCCCTGCAGCGGAGCCAGCGCCTGCAGGATCCCCTGGAAATGGGGATTTTCCCCAGTAACTCGGGAACATCTATAGCTTCCCGCGGAAGCTCCGCAGCCCTGGCAGGTACAAGGGAGAAGCCTCCCGCGCTGCTGCGCCCCGAACCCAGGACCCCCTCGAGCTCCACCCTCCCCACCACTGTCACCTTGTCTTTAGGACAAGGACACTCGGACCAGAAAAGGGGCTCCCACCACGTGCCCTTCCTGCAGATGCCCCTCGCTATAGGTACATGCCTGCAAAGTGTCCCCGTGTCGCTCGGTGCCCGCGCACACCTAGTCTCTATCTCCCTCCCAAACACTGTCTGGTTTTGCCTCTGTTAACAGGGACCCTTAGCCATACATTCGCCTGTTTTTGTCTGGCTCGCGACGAAGGCTCTCCCTGCCCTATATAGAGCCCTAGGAGCGGCCAGAAACAATTCGTTGTGTGGCTTGGAGTGGTATTTTCTTTCCAAGAGCCCTCACATCCCCCGGGGCTGCGTTAGTCGCCCGGGACAGGGGCGTTGGGCGCCGGGTTCCTCCCCAGCCCGCGCTCCCTCTGCAGCCTGGCCGTGCACGTAGGTAAAATGGCTCTGGCTCGAGGTGGAGGCAGGAATTCCAAGGATCCCCCTTCTTGTTTGCGAAGGGAAAGTCCCGCCTGGCAGAGCCCCTCCGTGCAAAGGAGGCAGCGCTGCAGCACCGAGCTGCCCCCTCCCCTGCGATGCCCCCCCCGACCCCCGCCCCGGCCTAACAAAGAGGTATTTTGTGTTTGTGCTGGACTTGCTCTCGCAGGAAGCTCTGCCTGGGGAAGCGCAAGGGGGGACGTGCTGCTTTCACCGCCAGAATTGGGGCATTTTCTTCTCTTAGCGAGGCTGGGGGCTGGGAGGGGGGCTCTATGCGCGCACATGGGCACTATAAGGGTGGACCCCCGCACCTCTTGCTTTCTCCTTTAGCGATATCGAGGGGTTATGGGCTCGCCCCAGCCAGGAAGTAAATGCAGAGCAGGTAACTCCGCGCCCGAATTAAAGGCAACGCTGGAGTTATTTTGATTTTATTTCGATTTTATTTATTTATTTTGCACATGCACACTCAGGAATGCTCTTCCTCCTCCTCCTATAGTACTGTTTCTAAATCGGGATCATTTGTAGTTGATTGCACATAGATTTGAACAAATTATTATTATCAAATGACTTCGGTTTTGCCATCTAGACACCCCCCTCCCCCGAAAACAAAAGGGGAAAAAAAAAAAAAAAAAAAGCAAGGACGCCTAAAA
This sequence comes from Nothoprocta perdicaria, assembly GCF_003342845.1. Lineage (NCBI taxonomy): Eukaryota > Metazoa > Chordata > Aves > Tinamiformes > Tinamidae > Nothoprocta > Nothoprocta perdicaria. The sequence goes on along the minus strand of NW_020454328.1, from coordinate 1,134,296 downwards.
GCAACTTCTCCTGCGGGAGGCAGGAGGGGAGCAGCGTGCGCGGCCGAGCGGCGCTTTCCCTTCCCCCAGAAAGGTTTCCGAGGTAACTGTTTTCCCCCAAATTAGCCTCCTGAGCAGAGAGTTAAAGCGCTCAGGCCAACCCCGAGACCGCGCTTGTTTCGCTGAAGTAGCTTCAGGTTTAAAAAGAAATAGAGGGGACGGGACAATAGAGCGCAGGCTGGGCAGGGTTTTCCTCTTTCTTTCTCCCCCCCTCCCGTTTTTTTAAAATTTTATTTATTTATTTATTCTTCCCTCCTCACTCTCGAGACCGAAATCTGCACCTTTCTTTTGGAGAAAACTGTCACGTTTGCGATCAGGAGCAAACTACCCAATGCCGAAGAAATCTTGGAACTTAAAGTTTGAATTAAACTTAAGCAGCACGCAAAGACACGCGAAAGAATTCGATCCCCTCGCCTCCTCCTTTTCTTTCTTTCTTTCTTTCTTTCTTTCTTTCTTTCTTTCTTTCTTTCTTTCTTTCTTTCTTTCTTTCTTTCTTTCTTTCTTTCTTTCTTTCTTT
>NW_020454328.1:1129657-1133629 GCF_003342845.1 Nothoprocta perdicaria | reverse complement strand
TTTTTAAGGGGAGCTTGCAAGAGGGAAAAAAAAAGAGATGAAGAGGGAATAAGGAAAGTGTGTGAGTAAAAAGAAATCTTTGCATTTCTTTTAGTTGCTTTTATTCAGACTGTTGCTCGCGTTATTGTCGATACTGCTGCGCTCTTCCGAGATAATAAATACAATAGTTGGCAATTAATAAGCGCTGCKCTTCGGCCTCAGTGATGGATCGCTGCGGAGGCCGGGGCTAAGAGCAGTATTTTCCAAAGGTAAATATAGGCGTGTGCACCCCCATTCCAGAGGAATCGGATCGAATTTGGAGGAAGCCCGAAATCCCCTTTTCAGTAGAAGCCTTTGCTGTTAGAGAAAAAAAAATGGATTCAGCACAAAAGAAAGCGCAGAGAGACTGAAGCGAAGGGGCTTAAAATTACCTCGAGAAAAAAAATAGAGAAAAAAAAAAACAAAAAAAAAAAGGATGATTAAAAAAAATAAAGGGAGGTCCTTAGGTGCCCCTGCCCATTGTACGSCCCGGTCCCGCGCGGTCCCGCGCTGGGTGCGGGCGGGAGCGGCGCGGGCGGCGGGGCCGGGGGCGCGGGGGGCGCGTGTGAAATGTTGGGGTTTTGTGACGTCACGGGCGCGCCGCGCCCAATCAGCGCGCGGGGCTCCGCTGCGCCCAGGGGTGCGCGGGGCTCCGGCCGCCGTGGAGCCGGGGGGGCTTCTCCCCTGCAAGCCCCTCCGCGACCCTCCCAGCCTCTGGTCGGCAGCTTTGTTCGCTTAAGCATCTCGGCGCTTCGAAGAGCAAAAGAGGGGGGCTGCGCTTGTTGATTCCGCTCCCCCGCCTTTCCTCCCCGCGCCTCCCCCCTCAAAGAGCTTATTTTGCCCGAGGAAGGGGCTGTGCGGTGTGCGGCGCGGAGCCTGCACGAGGCAACATGTTTGACTTCTTTATTTTTCTTTCTTTTTTTGCCGGGGAGGGGGCACACGAGGAGACGACCCCCGGCCCAGGCGGAGGAATGGGGTGCTCGGAAGATGTTGCAAACCATTGAGTGGAGCTTCTGAAAAGGACTTCGGCGTGTTTGGCTTTTTTTTTTTTTTTTTTTTCCTTCCTCCCCCCCCTCTCCCGAAGGGTAGGGATGTGTGATCAGGGAGTGGAAACAAATATGTCCTTATTTTCAATGCCCCCTTTGAAAGGGACAAAGTAAATGCTCCTTGCAAAATGTTCCTGACCTGCGAAGGGACCTTCGGAATTGTTCCGACTACCATGGATTACAATGGGGAAGCCAGGCCGGGGGATTTTCATGCTGGCTATCAAGAAATCGAAGGGATAAACTTGGGATACTTACAGATCAATGGCACCCAGATGTTTGCACTGGCCCAGGTCCTCAATGACCTGTTTAAGGATATTCCCAGGACCACCATCAGCAAGAAGATGGAGACCTTAAAGATCAAGAGCCGGCGCTGCGATCTCAAGGAGCTGCGGACCCTCAAAGCCATCAATTCGGTGCCCACCCGTGCCGTGAAGTGCTCGCTCATATCCAAGGCAGACCTGGAGGCTCTGTGCACCTCCTGCAAGAGCCTCAGCCCGCGCAGGAGGAAGAGGAAGAGGAAGAGCAAGCGGAGGGAGCAGCTGCTGCTGCACGAGCCGGGGCAGCTCTTCTCCTGCCGAGGCGGGGGCTGCTGCGAGGGTCCCGGGCACCCCACGGGGCCCCCTGCGCCTCGCAGGGCTCGCTCGGCCACCCCGCTGCTGCCGCAGCCCGTGGGTGGCTACGAGAAGCCCCCGCGGGGCGCGAAGGGCTTCGGCCTGGCCGCCCGGGGCGCGCTCGGCCTGCGCGGCTGCCCGCGGGAGCGGCCGCTGCTCCGCGCCGCGCTCCCCTCCGCTCCCGCCGGGCCGCGCTGCTCCCAGGGGCTCTTCCCGGGGGAGAAGGGTCCCGGGGGCGCCAGGAAAGGCCGCGCCTGCGGCTGCCCTGGCTCCAAGCGGCAGGGCACGTCCGCAGGCTACTCCAGCGACTCGGACTCCAGCCTGGACTTCGGCGGTTCCAGCCCGGCCACCTCCAGCGACTCGTCGGAGGAGGAGGAAGAGGAGGAGGAGGGGGACTCGTCGTGCAGCAGCGAGGAAGGCAGCTCCTCGGAGTCAGAGAGCAGCTCGCTGTGCAGCGGGGACTCAGTGCAGAGCACTCGGTACCGGCAAGCGGCTCTGCCCCGCTTGCAGCCCCCCCGCGAGCCCTCGGGCTCCGAGCGTGCCGCGGAGCCGCCCCCGAGCGCGGGCAAAGCCCCGCGTGCCGAGCCCGGCCTCCTCTTCCTCTCGCAGCAGCTCTGGGCCCGGACTTGGCGAGCAGCAACTTTGGAAAGTTGGAGTGCGGCTCCAGCAGTGCTGGGCTCGGCGGCGCAGCCGGAGCTGCACGTGAAGCAGGAGGCCTCCCCTTCCTCCTCCTCCTCCTCCTCCTGCTGCTGCTCCCCCGCTCCCTCCCCGAGCAGCACCCCCGGGGAGAAGCCGCAACAAAAGCAGCGCGGCGGGGGGGCCGCCGAGCCCTGCTCCAAAGGGGACGATTTGCACAAAGCAGCCTCGGACAATAGCGGCTCGTTAGGCCCGGCCGAGCGGGCGGAGACGCGGCCCGGCCCCCCGCCAGAGCCCGGGCCGGCCTCGGTGCCGCCGCCCGGGGAGCCGCGCAGGGAGCATTTCGACCGCCTCATCCGGCAGTCCAAGCTCTGGTGCTACGCGAAGGGCTTCAACGTGGACGCCAAAAGTTTGCGGCTCGGCGGGAGGACGGAGCCCTGCGACCCTCCCGCGGCCAAAGGCGCTGAGAGTCCCGGCTCGGAGAGAGTCCCCAAGCGCTGCCGCGTCGCCAGAGGCGCCGAGCGACAGAGCTCCCCGAAGGGGCGGCCACCAAAGACCCCAAGGAGGAAAGCCAGGAAGGGAAACCCTCCCTGCAAGCGGCTGGGCAGCGCGGGGCCGCCCCCGCCACGCAATTCCTTCAGTCTCATGGGCAGCTTCCCGTGTATTCCCTCGCTGATCGTGGGGGACGATGGGGACCTGTGTCCTGCCTCCTCCCTGGGCGGCAAAAACTCTTGGGCTCTCTCCAAAACTCACCCGCTCTGGAGCTGGCACCTGGGGGGCAACGCCATGCCCGTGCCCCCCAGCCTCAAATTCCGGGGCTATAGCCTGGAGGACCCCTAAGGACAGCACAGGAAAGGTGGTGGCGGCGGCGGGGGCCGGGAGCGGGGCCGCGATCGGGATCAGGATCGAGATCGGGGCTGGGATCGAGATGGTGGCCGGGGGGAGCGGGCCCAGCCTCCCGACACTTCCTAAAGGTCGGGGGGGACACGACGGTCCGCGGAGAAGTCGGTGGGTCCGAGGTGAGGCGGGTTTTGTGCATGATTTAGCTGGGAAGGGGCTTCAACTGCTGCGTGTGAGAGGGGCCGGGGCCGCCCGGTGCGGCAGGTTTAAAAATCGCCCCGCTGCAAAATACGACGCGTGATCCCGAAATGGGATCCCGAAATGTGCGGCTCGGGCAGGGACAAAGGACCCTGCCCCGCTCCTGCCGCCCACACCGCCCCACCCGCCCCGAAACCCAGGCTGAAAACAGCAGAGAACAGAGCTAATTCCTCCCCTTTCCGCCATAAAGGCGTTGGATTAAACTAATAATAATCCCACGCAGAGAGAAGCAATGATTCCATGTAGCCCAATCCCTCCCTTTTGGACCCAATCTAACCGGGGAGCAGCCTCGGCAATAGCGGCGCGAACAGGGCTGTAATGTTCGCCGTCCAGAGTGGCAGCAAGAAAACACGAAACTTTAAAAAGACCCGGAAATTCTATTTGCTAAGAGAAAACAGGAGGCTTTGAGGGGAGGTTTATTCGAAACCACTGCGTATATATTACAAAAAAAGAAAGAAAAAAAAAAAAAAAAAGAAAAAAGAGTTGTTTCCTGGCTAATAACCCTATCTCGGGTAGCCTGGAGGGAACCGGCCTGTAAATGCTTTATGGGCCCCAGAAATCGG
>NW_020454328.1:1118705-1128276 GCF_003342845.1 Nothoprocta perdicaria | reverse complement strand
TTTTTTTTTTTTTTTTTTTTCCTTCCTCCCCCACCTCTCCCGAAGGGTAGGGATGTGTGATCAGGGAGTGGAAACAAATATGTCCTTATTTTCAATGCCCCCTTTGAAAGGGACAAAGTAAATGCTCCTTGCAAAATGTTCCTGACCTGCGAAGGGACCTTCGGAATTGTTCCGACTACCATGGATTACAATGGGGAAGCCAGGCCGGGGGATTTTCATGCTGGCTATCAAGAAATCGAAGGGATAAACTTGGGATACTTACAGATCAATGGCACCCAGATGTTTGCACTGGCCCAGGTCCTCAATGACCTGTTTAAGGATATTCCCAGGACCACCATCAGCAAGAAGATGGAGACCTTAAAGATCAAGAGCCGGCGCTGCGATCTCAAGGAGCTGCGGACCCTCAAAGCCATCAATTCGGTGCCCACCCGTGCCGTGAAGTGCTCGCTCATATCCAAGGCAGACCTGGAGGCTCTGTGCACCTCCTGCAAGAGCCTCAGCCCGCGCAGGAGGAAGAGGAAGAGGAAGAGCAAGCGGAGGGAGCAGCTGCTGCTGCACGAGCCGGGGCAGCTCTTCTCCTGCCGAGGCGGGGGCTGCTGCGAGGGTCCCGGGCACCCCACGGGGCCCCCTGCGCCTCGCAGGGCTCGCTCGGCCACCCCGCTGCTGCCGCAGCCCGTGGGTGGCTACGAGAAGCCCCCGCGGGGCGCGAAGGGCTTCGGCCTGGCCGCCCGGGGCGCGCTCGGCCTGCGCGGCTGCCCGCGGGAGCGGCCGCTGCTCCGCGCCGCGCTCCCCTCCGCTCCCGCCGGGCCGCGCTGCTCCCAGGGGCTCTTCCCGGGGGAGAAGGGTCCCGGGGGCGCCAGGAAAGGCCGCGCCTGCGGCTGCCCTGGCTCCAAGCGGCAGGGCACGTCCGCAGGCTACTCCAGCGACTCGGACTCCAGCCTGGACTTCGGCGGTTCCAGCCCGGCCACCTCCAGCGACTCGTCGGAGGAGGAGGAAGAGGAGGAGGAGGGGGACTCGTCGTGCAGCAGCGAGGAAGGCAGCTCCTCGGAGTCAGAGAGCAGCTCGCTGTGCAGCGGGGACTCAGTGCAGAGCACTCGGTACCGGCAAGCGGCTCTGCCCCGCTTGCAGCCCCCCCGCGAGCCCTCGGGCTCCGAGCGTGCCGCGGAGCCGCCCCCGAGCGCGGGCAAAGCCCCGCGTGCCGAGCCCGGCCTCCTCTTCCTCTCGCAGCAGCTCTGGGCCCGGACTTGGCGAGCAGCAACTTTGGAAAGTTGGAGTGCGGCTCCAGCAGTGCTGGGCTCGGCGGCGCAGCCGGAGCTGCACGTGAAGCAGGAGGCCTCCCCTTCCTCCTCCTCCTCCTCCTCCTGCTGCTGCTCCCCCGCTCCCTCCCCGAGCAGCACCCCCGGGGAGAAGCCGCAACAAAAGCAGCGCGGCGGGGGGGCCGCCGAGCCCTGCTCCAAAGGGGACGATTTGCACAAAGCAGCCTCGGACAATAGCGGCTCGTTAGGCCCGGCCGAGCGGGCGGAGACGCGGCCCGGCCCCCCGCCAGAGCCCGGGCCGGCCTCGGTGCCGCCGCCCGGGGAGCCGCGCAGGGAGCATTTCGACCGCCTCATCCGGCAGTCCAAGCTCTGGTGCTACGCGAAGGGCTTCAACGTGGACGCCAAAAGTTTGCGGCTCGGCGGGAGGACGGAGCCCTGCGACCCTCCCGCGGCCAAAGGCGCTGAGAGTCCCGGCTCGGAGAGAGTCCCCAAGCGCTGCCGCGTCGCCAGAGGCGCCGAGCGACAGAGCTCCCCGAAGGGGCGGCCACCAAAGACCCCAAGGAGGAAAGCCAGGAAGGGAAACCCTCCCTGCAAGCGGCTGGGCAGCGCGGGGCCGCCCCCGCCACGCAATTCCTTCAGTCTCATGGGCAGCTTCCCGTGTATTCCCTCGCTGATCGTGGGGGACGATGGGGACCTGTGTCCTGCCTCCTCCCTGGGCGGCAAAAACTCTTGGGCTCTCTCCAAAACTCACCCGCTCTGGAGCTGGCACCTGGGGGGCAACGCCATGCCCGTGCCCCCCAGCCTCAAATTCCGGGGCTATAGCCTGGAGGACCCCTAAGGACAGCACAGGAAAGGTGGTGGCGGCGGCGGGGGCCGGGAGCGGGGCCGCGATCGGGATCAGGATCGAGATCGGGGCTGGGATCGAGATGGTGGCCGGGGGGAGCGGGCCCAGCCTCCCGACACTTCCTAAAGGTCGGGGGGGACACGACGGTCCGCGGAGAAGTCGGTGGGTCCGAGGTGAGGCGGGTTTTGTGCATGATTTAGCTGGGAAGGGGCTTCAACTGCTGCGTGTGAGAGGGGCCGGGGCCGCCCGGTGCGGCAGGTTTAAAAATCGCCCCGCTGCAAAATACGACGCGTGATCCCGAAATGGGATCCCGAAATGTGCGGCTCGGGCAGGGACAAAGGACCCTGCCCCGCTCCTGCCGCCCACACCGCCCCACCCGCCCCGAAACCCAGGCTGAAAACAGCAGAGAACAGAGCTAATTCCTCCCCTTTCCGCCATAAAGGCGTTGGATTAAACTAATAATAATCCCACGCAGAGAGAAGCAATGATTCCATGTAGCCCAATCCCTCCCTTTTGGACCCAATCTAACCGGGGAGCAGCCTCGGCAATAGCGGCGCGAACAGGGCTGTAATGTTCGCCGTCCAGAGTGGCAGCAAGAAAACACGAAACTTTAAAAAGACCCGGAAATTCTATTTGCTAAGAGAAAACAGGAGGCTTTGAGGGGAGGTTTATTCGAAACCACTGCGTATATATTACAAAAAAAGAAAGAAAAAAAAAAAAAAAAGAGAAAAAAGAGTTGTTTCCTGGCTAATAACCCTATCTCGGGTAGCCTGGAGGGAACCGGCCTGTAAATGCTTTATGGGCCCCAGAAATCGGAAACAGGAGGCTTTGAGGGGAGGTTTATTCGAAACCACTGCGTATATATTACAAAAAAAGAAAGAAAAAAAAAAAAAGAAAAGAAAAAAGAGTTGTTTCCTGGCTAATAACCCTATCTCGGGTAGCCTGGAGGGAACCGGCCTGTAAATGCTTTATGGGCCCCAGAAATCGGATCCAGGAGCGCGAGCATCCAGGGCACAGATGGACAATTTGATCCCTCTCCAGCTCCGAGCTGGAATGCGGGCAGGAATGCGGCGGGAATGTCTCTCCCCTCTGTAAAGGAAATCATATCCCACTTAAACTTTTCCTGCAAACCCCGTGTTTTCCTAACTGGCTCTTTTGACGATTTCTGATGTGATTTCCACCCTACTTTGGCATCAAAGCCCGACGGGGTCTCTGAAGTCACCTCTGTTTTGGAAACGCAAAGCAAATCAAAGCTTTTTTTTTTTTTTTTTTTTTTTTTTTTTTTAGGAGAGAGTTGTGCTTTACACACACATATATATATATAAACTATTTCTCCCCTTCTTTTCAGCCCTCGTTTCGGCTGCTCCGATTTCGGGGAGTCCGGGGATTTTCGCTCCTCCTGTAGAGCAATCCCTACGAGCAGCGTTTTGTGGAAAAGGAAAATAAAGGGAAGGTGGAAAGGGAAAATGAATCATTGTAGGATCGAAAAGAAAATATTCAGCTCTGTCACGGCTGATTTTGATTTTTTGTTTGTTTGTTTAATTCGATTAGTGGGTAATAAAAGCTTTTCTTTTTTTTTTTTTTTTTTTTTTTACGGAAAAATAAAACATATCCCATGGAGGTGCGGAGGTGCTTGGAAGGGCGAACGTGTGGGAGAGGGACATGGGCGCGGGTTTTGCGCGGGTTGTGCCCGTTGCGAGCCGCAGGCCGCGCACGGCAACTCAGGAATGTTTTATAAGCGCAATAGAGGGGTCGCTTCGCGCGTGGGCGCGGGGCTGTGGGTACAACACGATACCTCAAAACTTTCCGCGCAAACACCCCGAGCGGCTCCCCCGGCTGTAGAATCGCCCCCTCCCAGAGAAAAACAAAGGGAGAGAAAAAAAAAAAAGAAAGAATAACAAAGAAAGAAAATGAACCCTCAATTGTTTGGGATATGTTTAAAGAAATGGAGGGATCCGAGAAAAAAAAAAAAAAAAAGTCTAATTTACCCACACCCCATCCCAGAAAGACTGGTAAGGGGAGTGGCAATGCGTGGAGAGGAAATGGGGAGGAAAAAGGGAAAATAGCAAGTTCAGACTGTCAGAATGTGCATGTTTGGAACTTGGGAAGGAGCAAAGGAAGCGGCGGGTGCGGGAAGAAGAGATTCCTCTGGGCGAAACAATGAGCCGCGAGCAGGGGCTGGTTGGGGGCCGAGCCAGCTCGGGTTATGAGCAAAGGGAAAAAATCAATTTATGTCGTTAAGACAGCAGAAAGGATAAAAAGGCCTCTTTATAACGACATTAGGGACATTGCTTTACTTCCAAACGGGTGCAAAAGAAGTGAGAAATGATTTTCTTTTCCATTAAAAAAGGTTGGTGTAGGTAGAAGAAAAATGAAAGTATCTTCTTGTAAGAAAAACAAATATAGAAAACTTTTATAAAAAGGTGCTGCGTTAAAAAAAAAAAAAAAACGCAGCCAGCTTCAGACTCAGGAAAACCTCAGCTTGGATGTGCTGTGGTGCTTTGTAATCCTGGTTCCTAGGGGTTTATTTGGGGCTGGGGGCGTGCGGGCCCCCCGAGGCCTGGCGAAATGGTGGGGGGAGCACAGCAGACTGGATTTCTTTGGGAATTTTCCTCATTCCTGTCCCTCCATCCTCGCCCGGCCAGCCTCCAAAAGGGATAATTTATTCTCAGCCTTTTCTGCTGCTGCCGCCTTGTCCCCTAGCCCAAAACATGTGTAAAATTATCCACCAAGGGGAGGGAAAAGCCACAGCCCTTTCCAGCCATGTATTTTTTTTTTTTATTATTATTATTATTATTTTGTTTCTGTTTAGATTTACTGTACCTTTATTTATTTGAAACTGTTGTAAGTATATGACGATGAAAGTATTAATTCCTGCGTGCAATATAGAATCCAGGCTGAGAAATAAAGAAAATAAAGACTTTTTTTTTTTTTTTTTTTTTTTTTAATCGTTGCCTTGTTCTTGGCCCTGTCTCCCTCCATGTGTTTGTGAATGGCGCCCACATCTGCCCACATCTGGGTGCCTGCCTGTGCGCTCGGGGTGTGTATCCGACTGTAGGCGAGTGTGACTGTCACAGCCGGATACTTGCAACACGTGTTGGGCCTTCGCATGTGCGAGTGGGGGTGACAGGGCTTCCTGGCACAGATTTTGCCCAAATTAAAGGTTTTTTTTTTTCCCCTAAACATTTAATCGGAAATCGATAGCTGCTTCCGGCTAATTTGTAGGCCAGACACGAGTACCCAGGGACTACCCTGAACATATGTTTTTATTTTGAGGACCTCAGGAGTTAGTGAAAAGGAAAGAGAACCTCTTTCCTTTATATAGATATAGATATAGATATAGATATAGATATAGATATAGATATAGATATAGATATAGATATATATATCTATATCTATATATATATATATATATAGATATATAGATATATAGATATATAGATATATAGATATATTTTTAATTCTTTGCCATGGAAAAAAAGGAAACTGGGAACTCTTGCTGGAGCAGAGACAGTCGATTGAACTCCCCAAACACACAAAAACACAGCACAAAACCAGCAGCACAAAGATTAAAAGTGGGTTTTTCTCAGCACAATGTGCTGGGAATGGCAGGGAAAGGCTTGGACTGGGATTTGGGAAGCCCTGGAAAATCCGTCTCTGGCTCTATCTGGCAGAAAGAACCCCAAAACAAGAGAAATGAAATGTGCTCCGGGCAGGACTTCATTAATCGCGATTACTAACTATGGATCACTCCATACAGCTCCATGCTGCAGGTAGAAGCCCTGGCAGCTCTTAAACACAAGTGAATCCCAGATGATCCCAGGACAGGACCATGCAAACCACCCCTGTCCTCAAACCTCCTCCTCACAATGTGGTTTTCTTCCCCTCTCCCATTTCTGGAAGCCAAATAACTTATTATTATTATTATTATTATTATTATTATTATTATTATTATTATTACTACTACTACTACTACTACTACTACTACTACTACTACTACTACTACTATTGTTGTTATTATTGTCATTATTACTATATCTATTGCACTCTCATTGCATGCAGGGGTTGCAGTGCAAGGTGTGGAAAGCAGCTCCATTTATTTAGTTTCGTGTCAGGGCGTTAATGATAAATCAGATGGCAAAGTGGGGGCTGGGGTAAACACCAAAAATAAAGGAGCAAAGCCCCACCGGGCTGGGGGCAGGGTGGGGGCCAGGGATTAAGCGTCGCCAAAGGCCTCTCATTTGCCTTGCTTGCACACAGGCAATAGAATCGAAGGGACAAGGGTTTATTGTGAATTATGGGGCTCTTTCTAACTCCCTTGTGATCAATATCCCCTCCTAAAGGGAAAGAAAAATCACTCCGCGGAGACTTTGTTTGTTTGTTGTTGTTGTTAAGGGCCCTGCTTGGCCAGCATTGAGGGAAGGTCCCTCTGGCAACCTGCTCTGGAGGCACCTTCAGATTAGGGGCCGCAGGGATAAGGCCCCCCACAGATAAGGTGTTCCGGATAAACCTCGGGGCTCCAGAGGTGGACGTTCTGCTTTTAGCCCTTGGGAGAAGTTACCCCAAAAGAGGCCATAGAGGAAGCTGTGCTCATCCTGCCCCCCCTTTCCCCAAACTAGCCAGGACAGGGGCAAATCTCCCTGCCCTGTGTCAGCCTGGAGCTCGTGCGGCAGGAGGTGCCCTCTTGGCATTCCTGCCCGGAATTCCTGCTCCGCTCCGGGCGGGAAAATGGGATCCAGTCGCTGCTGCCCTCAGGGCTCATCCTGTTACTGCCACATAGGGAAAAAGCCCCATTTTGCCCCAAATGCTCCCCAGGTACCATTCCCCCTCCTTCTTCCCAGAGAGGATCTGGCAGTCCTGCAAGCAGGACCTCGTGCACTCAGGGTTTTCCCTCTTCCCCACGGTTTTCCACACAGTGATGGCTCAGCTTCCCATCAGCTGGGAACAGGAGAGCCTGCCAGGGCGGCTGTTTACAATTAGCCGCTCGTTACAGTGGTTAACCCCCATCCCAACAACCCGGGATGCTGTGCAGGGAACGTGGGATCCCTCCTGGGAACAATGTGGTGCAGGGAATGTGGTGGCCATTGGGATGCACCGTGAGGCCAGCAGCACCACGACTAGCTGGCAGCCACTTGGAAACCTCTTCAGCTTCTCATCAGAGGTCACTTTGGGGAGAAAACAAGAGGAACAACCAAAACTCCCAGCAGCTTTGCTGATACATTTAGGATTTTACTTTCCTAGCTCTAATTATTCCTTTCTTTGCACCCTCRGCGTCTCCCTCGTGCTGTCTGCGAGCGTGTGCGAGCTTGTGCCGGGCCGCCTGCTCCGCATCCTCCTGCCCCATTTGCATCTTCCCCTCCTCATTCCCGTTCAGCAGCCAGGCTGGATTCCCGGCCGGGAAGGGGAGGAAACGACGTGGGAATGCGCCTGGTGCCTGCCGAAGACCCCGGAGCCGTGGTGCAAGGGTGGCCACAAGGATTGCAAGGTGTCCCCACTGGGGACAGAGCCTTGCAGGGCTGTGGCAGTGGAGAACACCTTTTTTCCTCCCTTTTTTCCTCTTTTTTTTTTTTTTCCCCTCTCCATTTAAAGCCAAGGAAGCATTGTTTTTTGCCTGGATCGGTTGCATCCCCCAAGGAGATGGAGGCCGGGCAGGATGTGGAACTGCTGCAGGGAGGTCTCCARGTCTGCCTGGTGCCACGGGCTCCCCAGGATGCCGCTTTTCTCCTATCTCTCCCCAAAATCTTGGTGTGAGCTCTGTGACTCCTCCTCAGGAGCAGCCGGGCCCTCTCCATCCAGCTGTGGGGCTCTGGGACGCACGGCTGGATTTGGTCCATTTGCTCCCCAAGCCCCTTTCCCGGAGGGAGGCTGAGCCCTGGGGCAGGGGCCTGGAAAGGGCAGATTTCTCTGTGTTTCCACAATATCCTAGTTGGATTTTCATGGCAAGCTTGCGGTGGGGACCCTTGCACTGCAGTTCCTGCTATCTTCGTTATTAATCCGGACTCCTGCTGCTGTTGTGCCCCTCATGCTGGTGCTTGGTGCTGCCAGGGGGTCCCTGCAGGCTGKTTTTTTATTATTCTTTCTCTCTTCAAACATTAAAGTCCTCAGAGTCACTGCCACGAGCGATGCCCTCACTGCAAGGAAGGATCAATGCAGGTGAGCAGCAGTGCCCAAGTCTCCAAAAAGCCCTTCCTAAACGTGAAGAAAAGCCTGCCAAGAAGAGCGATGCCTCCAGCGCAGCACCAGCTCCCGGTGCGCACGGACGGGATCCATCCCACGGAGCCGCTGGCGCCACCGTCCCCGCTCAGCGCATGCGGGTGGGGATATTTATACCGTCCCCAGGGTGCTGCCCTGGCTCTCCCAGCTTAAAACAAAACCAGACGGACGCAGGAGGGTCAAAAGGGAGCTGGGGGAGGGCTCTTCCTGCCTCCCCTTGCCCTGGACAAAGATCCCTTTGAATCTAATGGAGCAGAAAAGCGACCCCTTCCCTGGGTGTTTTTGTAGAGGGGAGCGGGGGTTAGGGCTGCCCTGCAAGGTAAAGGGGAGGGAGATCCCATTTTTCCTCCCGACAATGAGATCTTTATAAAGGGTCTCAAAGAAGAAGTGGCCATGGGCTGAGGAGGACGTCGTGGCTTTCCCAGGTGCTCCGCTCTTCTTATGTGCAGGAATGGGGCTTTTCCAGGGCTCTCCTTCTGCCCTTGCTTTGGGATCCCATTGCAGYCCCTTCTGATCCCATTTCCATCAAGATCATCTGGAAAAGTCCTGGAAACTGGGAAAAGCCAACAGAAAACAGAGAGGCCCTCATCCTGGCCGGGACCCGGCTCTTTCCTCCCTCGGGAGCATCGTGCCTGGATGTGATTTGTGCCAATCAGCACAAGGTCCCCGTGTCAGCACAGCYTCCTAATCCCAGCGCTTGCATTAAGGGCAGTGCTGTCTCAGCCCTAAAAGCAATTTAAAGCTGATGCTAACGGCAGCCTAACGCTGTTGGATTGGCTGCAACACCAGCTTAAAATCCTGTTCGGCAGGAACAGCCGCGGCGTTTGTGGCCCGGTGCTGCCCCATGGAGCTGGGGCTGACCCCATTCCTGCACCAGGGTATTTAAAAATAAAACAAATGCTCTTAAATCCAAAGCTATGCAAGCAACTAAACAAGCTGGTATGGCAATTCCCAACCTTCCCAGGCTGCAGGCATCTCCTTGCGCACATCCAGGACATGGGAGGGACGACACCAGAGCGGACAGCACTTGCAGCTCCAATGGGGATCCCGCTGTGATCCGAGGGCTTTGTGGGAGCACACCCACATTTATAGATTTATTTATACTTGGATGCCCCCATCTCTGCCTAATCCACCTGCTCGTGCAGCAGCAGCGTTTGGTTTGATGCCTGTTCACCTTTCATATCACCAGGCTGGGACACTGAGTCCTGGTGCCACCAGCTTCGGTCCTGAGCTCAGCAGGGGCTGCGCAGCCATTCTC
>NW_020454328.1:1109397-1118563 GCF_003342845.1 Nothoprocta perdicaria | reverse complement strand
CCTGGTTGCGAAGGCGGCGTCCCCGCGCGCCGCTGCAGCCGCTGCTTGCGGCGCTGCCCGCACGGTGGCAATATCCGCCCGGCGAGCCGTGCTGGCCGCCCCGTTATCCCAGGATGCTGCTGATCCTACAGGGATCCATTGGAAGGAGTGGAGTTTGCCGTGAGGATGTGGGGATTTGCTGCCCACATGTGGGGCATCGCAAATCCTAGGCAGGCAACGGGAAGCTCTTCTGTTGCAGAATTGGGATTTCAAAAAGCTTTCCTCTTAGCCAGGGTTGAAAAGGCAAAATCTTACTGCAAAAAATTGTCAGCAGAAAATCCACAGAACTATCTGGTTGTGGAGACTTTTTTTCCCCTATCATTTCAACTTGTTGAGCCGACCTCTGCTCTTCTCTTAGCTTTCCTTTCGTAGAAATTGCTTTGTGAAATGAAATGTTTCCTAGCTTGAAAAAAAAAAAAAAATCCATCGTGCTTCTTGCCAGTCTTCTTCCTTTAATAGGGAGAAAAAATGTGCCCAGACCAATTATTTCAGGCAGACAAGTTCAACCTCAATGAACTGGAATTTCAGTGAAAAATATTTAATCATTTAATTTAATTTAATTAATATTTGATTTAATGCCCTCGGGGAGGCTCAGAGGGACCGTGTCCCAGAGGAATGGAGGCCCTTGTGGATGCTGATCTCCTCACCTTGCACAGGCGGAGCGGAGATGCTGGGGTGTTTCCCAAGGCCAGAAACAGTGAGTGATGCTGCTGGTTGCCATCCTCAGGACCAGACCAACTGGGATTGCTGGAGCATCCTGCACCTTCCCCAGGAACGCTCATCCCGCCGGGAAAGCCACCATTCCCCCTCTTTGGGGCAAGGCAGCCCCAAGGTGGACTCTGCTCCTCCTGCTTGCCCCTCCAGGCTCCCACA
This sequence comes from Nothoprocta perdicaria, assembly GCF_003342845.1. Lineage (NCBI taxonomy): Eukaryota > Metazoa > Chordata > Aves > Tinamiformes > Tinamidae > Nothoprocta > Nothoprocta perdicaria. Next base: position 1,117,651 of record NW_020454328.1, on the reverse strand, counting down.
CACGAGCCCTATCGACCACTTGAATTTCCAAACACGGAATAAAACTAACGGGGAGGGGGGGCCGTGGGGGGAGCGAGCGCTTCTAAAGAGCACCAAATTGCGTTGCCATGGAGACGGGAGGAGAGGCCCGGGAGCTGATGCTCTCCTGGGGCCGGGCGGCCGGCRGTGCCGCGCGAGAGATTTTCTCATCTCTGAGTCTTTCTTCTTTYTCATTTCCCCCCCCTTATTTATTCCCTCTCACCTCTCCTTCCTGATTTTCCTCTCCATGACCCGATCCCTGCCAGGCGCGCTGGGCACTGTCCCCTCCGGCATCYGCTGAGTGGGGACTGTCCCCTGGGTGCTGCCGGGCAGAGCCCCCTTCCCACCAAGGGCCCGCTCCCGTGCTGTGGATTTGGGGGAATATGATGGGGGCTGCTGCCGTCTGCCCCCAGGGCAGCTCCATTGCCTCGAGCTGGGAAACGGGTTGGCCAGTATTTAGGGGAGGGGAGGAAGGGCGCAGGAAAGTGATACTTAATTAGCCCCCAGAGGAACGTTAATTGGCGATCCTAATTTGTCCCGTTGCCAGCGTCCACTGTGTTCCTACAACACTCAGCAGAAAATGGGCCTAGAAGCTCATTTGTAGGTGGTGCTGATTAGTTGGTGTGTGTAGGGAAGGGGCTCGAGCTGCGAAAACCTGTCGCCCCAACATGATCCTGCTCTCCTTCCTGTCACTGCAGGAGCTGGAGCGGCCGGAGCAGTTCCTGGGGTGTGGGGAGCACCCTCGGTCCGRGTTGGTATCCTGGCTCCGCTCCATCCTCCCGCAGCCGGTTTCTATAGCGACCGGCTCCCCGGTCCTGCTTGATTCCCGGTTGCAGCAGGGCCCTTTGGAGCAGGAGCTCTGCAGCTGGGTCTGCGCCCTGGGTGGCCACGGGGATGATGCTGGGTGGTTTCATCCATCACCTGGAGCCTGGCATCCTACCTGGCCCGAGGCATCCACGGCCCTTCACGGAGGTTGGAGGAGCAAGGACAAAATCCCATTGGAACGGGAGCCTCCGCGGGCGGCACGGGGGGCTCTGCCTGGTGCCTGATGTGCGAGTTGGGCATGAGGGGGGCGTTGGGGCTCACAGTGTGTCCCAATCCCCCCCACCAGGCTCCAGACTCACTGCAGCCCTCCCAGGACACGGTGCCCAGGCTCACCCCGTGTCTGGAGAGCCGTCCCTGGGGAAGAGCCYGGCTTTCCTGCATTACAGCATCGGAAAGGCAGCGGCCACAGGAGCGGAGCTCGCCCCAGCCAGCCGGGAGCCGGCACAGCCTGGCCATAAACCATCCAGCAACGTGGAAAACTCTGCGGGGACCGTGGGGACGCAGGCGCCGCTGAGCTAATGGTCCCAGATGGAACCATGAGCGTGATCTGCAAGGGGCTGACAAGCGGCACGGAGCGGGTTGGAGGCTACAGGAGACCGGAGCCTCGGGTCTGGCTCATTGCTCGGCTTGTGCAAGCGCTGGATGTGAAGAGGGCACCTGGTTTCGAAGGGAAGGGACATCCCGGTGCTGTTTGAGGCTTTGCAAAGCAAATCGGTACTTGTCCCCAAGCAGCATCTCGCCCAAGCCTGTGATTCTGCAAGTACCGGGATGTTGTTGGTGTCCCTTGGTCCACCAGCTGCTGAGAGCTTCATCTCCACATCATCTCCATGCTCCTTTGGTCACTGGAAACCTGTGAATACGGCTGAGTCCCGTTGTGTCACCAGTGCAACAGGAGAAACAGAGGGTGGCGTTGGGCAGAATTCTCCAAATGTGCCATTCCCGCAAGTTCTGGGCTTAAAAACTCCGGTTGCTGGAAGGCTTTCTGCACTGGGCTTTGGATGGGTCTCTGCAAAAGTAGGGCAGCCCTGACCTCCCACACGGACTCCCTCTGCGCATGGACACTGTCGATGGCCATTGGAGTGGGTGCTGCTCCCGCTGCTCCCGCTGCTTGTCCTGCACTGGTGGGYGCTCTTTTTTTTTTTTGATCTCTTTCCAAAATTTACACAAATCGTTTTTTTCTGTTGCAAAATTGCCAGCAATTCGCCTCAGTGTGAACTCCGCGGTGAAGCAGCTTGGGCTTTATCCCCTGGCCGCTCCTGGGGCTGCGGCGCTGCCCACACTCCCCATGGAGCTGTTCTCATCCCGCCCTGCCCCAGCCCAGCTCTGCACAAGGGAAGCACCGGAGAAGCAGGACAGCTCCGAAGCTCTCCCTGCCCTTGGCTGGGGCCAGTCTCCAGTCCCGCAGGACAGCGGGAGAAGCCGCTGGCCCTTCCTCTTACAGCACGATGCTCCAGCCATGGGAGCGAGACCTCCATGCTGCCCTGCCCGGGATGCTCCTGGCCCTGCTCCGCTCTCCGAGCAAGGTGACCTATTTGCTGGAGCCTTTTGGAAGCGGGTGGCATCCAACGGGCTTCTTGGAGAGCTCATTATAGACGGCTTGGTTAAGGGTGGGCGCATGTGAGCACTTTTTTTTTTTATCACCTCTCAGCTTAGCGCTCCGTGTTCCCTTCCAGCTCTTTCCCCCGCTTCACTGGGAGCTTTTCAGGGATGCTGTGCCGGCTGCTGGTGCTCAGAGCCCAATGCAGGCAAAACCCGTCTCTCCTTATGAGGATGCAGGAGCCCCTGCTCCGCACGGGGAATTTTTGCCGACTTCCCTGGCAGCTGCTTTGACGTGCTGGGTGGCATTTGGTGGCATTGCTGCCTGAGATGTCCCCAGCTGCCACCAGARCGCCAGGTCAGCACAGATCCAACCCCCGAGACCTGCCGGGGGGGGACGAGGCTCTCCCGTTCGCCCATCTGAGTCCCCAGCTTTTCCAGGAGCGCTGCAGAAGTCTCTCCGAGCCCCACAGCTTGTGCTCCCAGCCACCCACGTCCCCGCAGGGCGGGCGAGCAGGAATCACCCAAAAATAGCACCCAAGAGACTCGGAGGAAGCAGGCGGCAGATGGGACCGTGTCCCTGGCTAGCGGCTTTGCTCTCAGAGCGCTGCGCCATCATCCGACTTTCCGAGCTCCCAACTCTCTGCTCTTCCCCTTGCCGAGGGGATAGATGCTGCCTGCTGGGTTAATGCCGGGGAGGCTGCTCAGCTGCACGGGAGGTGGATTAGGGAGGTTTTCCCCCCGTTTCGGAGCTCTCCAGCTTTTTGAAGTCGCTGGAAATGGGAAGCACCTTTGTGGCAGCGGGGGAGATTAGCTGGCGGAGGCGAAASCGAGCAATGCTGCATGGGAGCCTCCCTGGATTTATTAAATTGTATCCTGCAGTAAATATCTCCTAATGAAGCGCTCGTTACCGCCGTCYGGGCGATTTCCTCCGATTACACGTGGGAAGCAGGGCAGGCAGCCGAGCTGCCTCGTGGGGCTGCCCGCCGGCCTCGGAGCGCGCTGGAGACCTGCGCTGGAAGCGGCTTTGCTGCCTCCCCCATCTCTCCTGTCCTTTCTCGCCCTCCCCCTCTATAATCCCAGATTTGTGGCCCACCATCGGGCTCCTCTCTGTGAGCAGCTGCTTTGGGGACCTGCTCTTTTGGGGCACCCTGTGCTGCACGGGTGCCCCGGTGCCCGTGGCCAACGGGTCCGCAGCCCCTTTGGTGGTTCCCAGCGGCTCCGCTCCCTGTTGGAACCATGGATGTGGTCTTGCCAGCCACCATCGTGGGGACCGGGTGTTCCTGAGCTGCAGATGTGACTTTGCAGTCTGATCCTTGGATGCAGCAGGAAGGAGATGGTGGGATTGGCTTCCCCAGGGCCACCAGGCTGATTCTCCTTTGGAAAAGGGGTAATGYAGCCGGCTTTTCCTGCACGTCCTCTTGTAGTTTCAGGGGGATTCTCTGCACCTGAAAGAAGGGGACAGAACAAGGCAGGAGGGGCTTTTCCAGGATCAAGCAGAGCTGGTTTCTCACGGCTGCAGGAAGACGCTGCCTTCCTAGCGGGGAGGAGGAGGGAGACAGTCAGCTGCCTCCAGCTTTTCAGGAAAAGACTTTTCTCCATCCTGTGAATTGTCGACTTTTGAAAAGTTTTCCTGACTTGTACTGGGAGGAACCCAAGTTTTCTGGAAAGCTGTGCCAAAATCCTGCTTCTCTATAGCAGGAGAGAGAATCAACAGCACTTGGGCTGCCAAGTCCTGAGCAGTGAGTCAGTGGGAAGCCAGAAACCCTCCTGCCGTGCTCCTGTTCGCTCCAGATTAGCACAGAGCGTGTCGGCCCAAGGCGCGGGAAGCGCGTTTCGGCCAGACCATGGCCATGGCCATCGAGAGTGACCTCGCTGCGTCCCCGGAGCCAAATGCAGCTCGCGCAGGGAAGTAGCGTTGGTTCTTCCTGGCAAACACGCTCGGTAGGTCCGAGTGCTGCTGGAACTGGCCCCCAGACCTCAGGTTTTTGGGATGTCTCTGGGAAGCAGTGCTCTGCAGACRGATCGCTGGGATCACGGACTCTTCCCTGAGCTGGGAGAAGAGCCGGCTGATCTCGCATGCCACCAACGTATCCTATCCTTCCTGACCCAGATTTCTAGTTCCTCTCGCTGCAAAAATAGCCTGCAAACTTGCTCTTTTTGACATTCCCAACTTGAGCGCTTTTCCAGCATAGGCGCCATGTGCAGCGCGTGAGTCACAGGCTCTTCCTCTGCTTCCTCCCACCCAGGGCAAATGCTCYGCTGGGCAGGAGGCAGCGGGGAGCTCAGTGACCCTCTAATGCAGAGCAGAGAAATTCCAGCCTCGTGAGCACGAGGGCTTGGAAAAACCTTAGGAAAACCTCTGCTATCCCTGAAAAAGAAAGGAAAAGCCTCTGCTCTGCATCCTTTCCGCCACACACTTTGCTTGGGGGGCCAGGAGGAGCAGCAGGGCCAAGTGCTCCCCGTCCCCAACGGCCTCGTGGTGGCTGCATCCCACGGGCTGGAGCGGCGCCGCGGAGCCACCTCCGGTGCCTCCTCCGCGTGCCCGGCCCGCCTGGCTCCCGGCCTCCTGGCTGCGGCAGGCGGCTCCGCTCCGCAGCTGAGCTCGCACACGGCATTTGCTCGCGAGCAAGGTGCGAGCCGTGACTCAGCCTCGCCGCGCTGCCTCCTCGCCGCCAATCTGGGCCCCTTCCCGGCGCTGCTCCAGGGGGATCTCAGCTCCGGGTTCGTCTGGGACCTCRGGTCCAGCCGAGGGGAATGTCGGTCATCTCGACAGGCTGCAGGGCTGCTCCTTCTCCCAGCAAATCCTCTTAGTGCTGTGGGAGGAAGGGAGCTGGGAAAGCGCCTGCTGGTTCTCCCCGCRGATTGGGAGAGGAGCTGTGTCCTGTTGGGAATGCCGGAGCGCTTCCCGAGCCACTAGCCCTGAGCAGGTGTAAGGAGGGAGGAAAAGGACCTTGTAGGTCCAAATTTACGGAGGGAAGGAGGGCGGGGTTGGACCACGATGGTGGGTAGCACATCCCTGTGCTTGTGCACTACCTTGCCCAGGTTGCCTGCTGCAAAATTCAGGCAATCCGGTCTCCCCCGTTGTGATCCCGGTGGTGCTGGCGGGGAAGGCAGTGCCCATCCCCGGTGCCCTCTGGAGACGTTCTCGCGGTAGACGGGAATGCCGAGGAACGGTCACATCTGCCCGCTGTTGCCATGGAGACTCTTCCTGCTCCCGATGCCCAGCGGGAAGCAGCAGCAAAGCCAGACCCCGCGGGCACGTGCGCTCCGGCAGCGCCGCGGCCCCAGCTCCGGCGGCTCCTCAGGGATTGCAGCCCCAATATTCTGGAGCGCCCTCCGCTTTGGGCCAAGGGCCATTGGGCATCACTGTGGCATCGGCAGGACCTGTGCCCAGAGCTAGCTCCATAACAGGAGTTTTCCAGAGTCATTCCCGATGGAAACTAGTCATAGACAGGCTCTGGGGTGGCCTGCTGGCTTCCTTGCACGCCGCAGCTGGGAAAGGAGCCGCCGGTGGCAGAGGGTCCCTTTCTGAGACAATAAAATCTACCTGCCGGCGCTGGCTCTGCTGCCGCACACCTGCCAGGCCATGCATTATTCAGCTGTTCCCGAGTCCTCGCCATCCACCACATGGCATCTCCACCCTTTTCATCCWTACACAGCACAGCCTGGGCAATTTRTTGGGGTTCTGCAAAGGTTTCCCCTTTCCTGAGTGTTTTCTGTGGCTCCCCCAGCTCCTTTTCCCACATTCCCAAAGGAGGGAGCATTTCTCCAGGATGAAGGCAGCAAATTCCTGCAGGTCAGCTGGCACCTTGCGCGTGGGACGTYAGGAGGGGATGGATGGGAGAACATATGTGGCCCCGTTGTCCCCCTCGCCCTTCCTTGCTTTGCCAGGTGCTACCTGCATGTCCGGAGCGGGGGCTGGCCCCCGCATGCGGATGGGCGCGCAGGCTGCTCCGTGACACACTGTGTTATATATGGATATATATGGAAGCGCGCGGCCGCGCGGAGCATGTGCTTCCCAGGGACAGATGTGTGTGGGCTGGCTCGGCGGGAAGCGAGATTAAAAATACGAGGCAGGCGGGCGCGGGGGGCCGCGCTCCGGCTGGGCAAGAGGCTGGCAAACTCATTGCATGGGTGGCTCGTCTCCATCGGGAAGGCGAGCGTCACATCTTGCTTTGCCGGTGCAGGTTGGGATCGGCTGCCCAAGTGACACCTGCAGTGGCACTCGCCCTGGTGAGCATCTTTTAAGAACATCTTTTAAGAGCATCTTTTAAGAGCATCTTTCCTTCCTTATCTGTTCTTCTCTGCCTCTGCACTTGGCTGTGCCCTAATTGCCCTTTCTTTTTCTTTTTAATATTAAATTCCCATTTCTCATGGCTGCAATTTGCCTTCTCTGTGATTCCCCACCCAGCAAAGACTCAGGGAATAGAAATAAAAGGGATTTGCCTGCTTTTCTTTGCAATAGGTCTTGCATGTTTGCAGGTGGCTGCTGCAGGTGAGTGTTCTTTGGTGCCTGGCAGTGATGGTGACCTCCTGGCCCCTGAGTGGACATGTGGGGCTGTTTTTACTGTTTTTACTGTTTTTAATGGCTTTTTGAGAGCTGGTGGTGGCCACGCAGAGCCTCGTGCACAAGGTTGTTGGAAGGAGACCAGCACAGGGCCATAACCTCCGTGCTGATGAGGATGGARTGCTTGTTTAATATATTTTAGCTTTCAAATATATCTCCTTAATGTGTTTTTGAAGTGACTGGTGCTCAGAAGGGAATGTGTAACTGGTTCGGAAATAGATGTGCCAATTAGGCCATGTTTTGGGTAATTTGGTGGCATTTTGYCACCTCGCTCAGACTTGGGAAGGCATGAAGTCCCAGCATCTGTGTCTGTCTGTCCATCCAAGCGCATKCCCAGCCAGCCAGTGGATTAACAGATCTCCTGGCTCTCCCCAAGTGCCTCCAAGCTGCTCCTTGGGGGCACCAAGGAGCTGGGGAGCAGGATCCGTCCCCGCTCCGGGCCGGAAGCTGYGGATCCTTCCCTGTGCGCATCGGGAGGAGCAGCACTTGGTGCTAACAGAGGGATTTTGGTGCCGGCGGGGAGCATTAGCTCATCCGGGTCTGACTACCAGCGCGACGCTGAGCACAGACTTACGCTCCGTATTGTGAGCACTTCACCTTGCATCACATCTCCGGAGCGCTCCCGGCCTTAGCCGTAACTCGGGGTCTTTTTCCATCTCCGCTTTCATTCATCCTTCCCCTCGCTGCCTTCTGCCCTCTGTCTCCTTCCCGCTCGCTGGCGCTAAGAGCTCCCCATCCTGCCCTCCCCCTGTCCCTGTCCCCGGGGCTGGGGACCCACTCGCTCCGTGCCACGCKGTTCCAGCGGCACCACAAGTTACCGGGACGTGATGGAGCTGGTGGTGCGGTGCGATGCCAGTTGGGAGAGCCCTTGGCATCACGCATGTGGCCGATGGCAGTGCCAGGAWGCCTGGCGGGACATCCTACTGCAGGGAGATCCCAGTCCCGTCACCGAGCGCTTTGCCAGCAATGGGAAAGGTTGTTGCTGCAGGGATGTTCTCCCAGTGGAACCAGTGTTGTCACATGGGTGCCTGATTTACACCCGATTGCATCCCCTTTGCTGGGACCTGCTGGCCACAGGGGACCGAGCCACCCACCCAGACGCACCCTGGTCACTCGCAGGGAGATTTGGGAGTTCCCCGGTGCCAGTGGGGCCATCTGGGCAGGGGTGTCTCTGGCKGCTCCATTCCCCCTCTCCCAGCACCCATTCTGCCTGGTTTGTCCCTGACCCTGACAGCCCAASGGATGCTGCTGCCTGTGTCACCGTGATTCCCAAAGAGCCACAAAGACCCCGGCGCAGGTGGATAA
>NW_020454328.1:1101417-1109226 GCF_003342845.1 Nothoprocta perdicaria | reverse complement strand
GCGGCGGGGGGGGCGGCTCCCCACGCGTTAATCCATCATGAGCTAATGTGTTTTTCCCATTCGCTCCTGGGCGGCGCGGCTCCCCCCCCTCCCCGGCCCGTCCCCCCCTCCGCGGCCGGGCCGGGCCGCAGCCACGCGCGGGGACGCAGCGCGGAGCGGAGCGGCGCCGCGATGGGGAATACACCCTCCCAAGGCATGTCACTCTCACTATGTGCATCCATTCTTAAGTAGCAGGTATTTTTTTTATTTGTGTGCTTTTTTGCTTTATTTTCCTCCCCTTTTGATTTTTTTTTTCCTTTTATTTTTCCCCCCTTTTATTTATTTATTTTTTCCCCTTCCTCCTCCCTCCGAGCTGCCGCTGCAGCGTCGCCGCCGCCCGGGAGCGGCCGCTACCGGAGCCGCGGGGGGAGCTGGAGGGGTCGCCGAGGGTGGGGGCTCCCCGAGGCTGCGGTTATTTCGTCCCGGTTGCAGCCGTTTTGGAGCTTTAACGAGGAGTTTGGCGGAGGGAGGGGGTCTCAGGGCCACCGGGGTCTGGGTGTCCCTCCCACACCGGGGCTGGCGACTTCGGCGGGGGGGCAGGACGGGGCTCTGAGCCGCTCCCCACCTGGCCCCTTGTCCCCCCGCACCCCGGCTGCTGATAAAGCACAAAGCGCCGGAGGGAGAAAACCGACCCCATCCTAGGCTGCGCTCAGGTTGGGGCGGGGGCGCKTAAAATACCTCCCAGCGTTGCCTGCCAAGCCCCGGGCCGCTCCGCCGCCCCGCTCCGTGGTGCCCTGCACGGCTGGGGGTGATGGGGACCGGGCCTCCCACGGGAACGCGTGCGCCGGCGTGTGGGTGTGTGCGCCGGGATGCGAGCAGGGATGCGGGCGCGAGCAGCGGGATGCGGGCAGGGATGCGGGCAGGGATGCGGGTGCGAGCTCGGCGCTGCAGGTGCCTGCGCAGGGCGGGGGTGCCCACGCGTGCAGGGGACCGGGGCACTCGCCCCGGGGGCGCGTACGGGGCCCGCGTGGCAGGCGGCGAGGCCGGCGCCGTCACTAGCGGAGCTCCCTTTGTCTCCCCTTGTCGCGGATGTCACCGGCGCTCGCCCGGCTTCGCCCCTCTATTGTTCTCCTCATATTGTGCTCTCTCCGGCGCCGATGCCAGCGTGCCCGAGGGCAGCTGCCTTTGGGGGTGCCTCGCCCTGGAAAATGCCCCTGGGGAGCAGCATCCGTTCACAAGCATCTCTAGGGGTGTGGGAGGGATTTCAGCYGGGCGGGATGAGGGGACAACGTGGGGGGTGATGCAGCTGGAGACCCCCGCCAGCCTGATCGGCTATAGCTACAGATGGGGCAAGCAGGAGCCCCCTGCGCTGCACTCGCTCCTCTCCTGGTGCTGTGTGGGATGTGGGTGCCCTTGTCCTGCTGCACCAGCCCGGGCACCCAGAGCTTGCAGAAATACCCACAATGGGTCCCCTGGCCCCAATGTCACCCAGCTGAGCCRCCAAGATGTCCCATTTCCTTGAGGGATGAGGTTTCCAGGTGCTAATTATTCCCCCCTGTGCCGCTGGAGCTCGCATGATTTTGGAAATGGCTCCGTGCTYGGCTGCCAAAGGCTCCCTGTGCCCAAGGGAAGAGCCCAGGGGCTGCAGCCTGCCCTGGGAGCCCAGGAGGAGGGTGGTGAAAACAAGGTGGGCAGTCACGGGTCCTGGTACAGATGCCCAGGATTGGTGCCTTTGTCATTGAGGGCTTTATTCACAGCCAGGAGCTGACGTGGGAGGGACGAGTGAGGGAGGGTTGCTCGGATGCTCCAGCCAGTCCTTGTGTCTTGCTCCTGGCTCCTCCCTGGGAACAGTGACCAGCTCTGTGGGTGGCCCCAGCCTCGCGGGTGGCACTGGGACTCGATGTGGTACCTGCATGCAGGAGGTGACGGGCTTGGTGTTGGCTCACGGTTAAGTCCAGCTCCCRTGTGACCTTGGCAAGGTGCTCGACTGCCCAGTGTCTGGATTTTTTTTCTGGAAAAGGTGGGTAAAGCCAGGCCTGCCATGGGCATGAGCTGGCCCCCTGAGGAGGAGGAGGAAGAGGAGAAGGGTTGGTCCCTCCACTTGGTCCTGGCTCCCTCTCCTTAGCGCCAGCATCATCCTGGGCTGCACAGAAACACCTACTCCCACCTCCCCATCCTTTCCCCCTCCGGATTCCCTGTGCTGCTGCCAAGGGGCTCAATTAGCAGGATCGATTCTGTGTCATGTATTGATCCCCTCCGCCCAGCTCCACTCCACCATGATGTCCCGGCAAGGCTGCATCCCACGGGCCTGGCATGGGAGCATCCCGCTGCATCCTGCAAGCTCGGCTTGGGAGCATCCCACTGCATCCCACCATCCTGGCCCCCAGGAGCATCCCCATCTTGGGATGCTCCTGTTCATTCCAGGTCCTGCTCTGCCCTGGACCTCCCTTGGGTAGCTGCACCAGGGAGCCCAAGGCAGGGCCATGGCACCTTGTCCCTGCATGGGGTCACCTGGAAGACCTGGGGTGTCACCAGACCAGGACTTGTCCCCTTCTTTGGCACCACCAGCTGAGGGTGTTGTGACACCCAGGGACGCCAGGAAGAGAAGTTCTAGCGCTCACTAAAATATTGCTGCTTTGCTCCCCGCCACCCAACGAGGATAATAAAACTTTGCTGTCAGCTGGTTTTAGGGTTTTTTTTCCCTTCCCCCTGCATGGTTTCCACTTTTGGAATGAATGGAAATGATGCAAATGAAGAAAAAATTCCTCTCCGGCAGCCGGGCTGATTGCGAGGGCTGCCTGGGAGTGGGAGAAAGAGGAAGGAGGGGAGGAAGAGCTTAGGAGTGGTTTGTTTTATTTATTTAATTTTTCCCCAATGCCAAAATGTTCAGATTGCRAGGGGGGAAAGTGGCACCTGGGCTTCCCAGAGCAGGAGCCAGCGTGGCTGGGACAGTGGGGCCGATGGAGCTGCTCCCATCCCGACCCCATTTTGGACTCGGAGTGGCCCCGTGGGCACCCAGGCCTCGGAGGCGCCAGGGCTCCTGGCTGGGGGTCACAATGAGGCTCTCGTTGGGTGGTCTCCTTACCCCCAGCACCAGCCAAGGGGGTGAAGGGTGGATGTGACCCCTCCCAGGGCAGTGCTACCACCGTTTGGGAATGGCAGATGTGTCTTTTAGCTCGTTTCGGGGAGCTTTTGATCTGTTTTGGGGGCCTTGCTGTCTTGCGGGATATTTGGGGTTGCACCAGGGCTAAACGTGGAATGGCAGGAGAAGCGGATGGTTTTCCTGCTGCAAAGGTCCCTACCTTGGCTGCATTTCTGCACCGCAACCACACGCTTCTCACGAGCGCGACCCGCAGCCGGTGCCAGCGGTGCTGGCAGCGCCTCCAGCCACGTCCCCCGTTGGCACCGGTGCTCCTGCTCGCCCGGGCTGGCAGCAGGGCCCAGCTATTCCGGGCGCTGCCGCAGCTGCCGGACGCCTGGGCCTGCTGGCTGCGCTGCCAGCCTCGCGAAAGGGCAGGAGCCGGCGGCTCCTCCCGCGCTCGCCGCTGCCACCCTGGATCCCGATCCCGTCCATCTGGCACAGACGGGTGGCATCGGGAGCGGGTGCGAAGCCGCCACCTGCCAGGCGGCTCTGCTTGGCACGGAGCGAGCGCCCGCTCCCGTGGGATGCCGAGCGATGCTCCTGTGGCGCTCATGGGTTTTAAGCTTGTGAGGCAGCTTTTTTCCCCCCTCCCCCCTCCCCCCAAAAAAAGAGAAAAGGGGAAAGTGTCACTTGGAATCTTCATGTACGGAAAAATGCAGCAACTTCRTGGGCTGAGCCCTGATGTTTTCGTGTCATGTCCTTGGGAGGTCCCAGCGCTGGCCCGCTTGCTCCGTGGCAGATCCCTCCTCATATGGAGCAGCCTCCATAGGAGGAGGCTGGAGGATTGGGTCTCTCTTGTTCCACGCGGTATTTGGTGCGAGCAGGAGCGCGCTCGGCGCAGCCGCGTGCCGGCTCCCGGGAGCGCAGTGGCGCCCGCCCGCCCGCTCAACAGGCGGCCCCGGAGCTGCCTGAGGCCGCCGGGATCTGTCTCGTTGCAGGAGAATTAATGTTGCCAGCGCGATTCACAAAACATTGGATGGCTCATTAAAAGCACATGGCGCAGACCAAAGCGAGCGGGTTGCGCGCGCCTGCCAGCCCCGCAGCGTCGCCTGCTGCGGGCAGGGGAGCCGGAGCGCGCGCCCGGAGCGGCTCCRCTCGGGATGCTTTTGGGAGCACCCAGAGGCATCCAGCTGGGTGCTGCATCCCTTAAGCTTTCCCTTCCCAGCAGCTTCTTCCCGTGCCCGGCTCTGTTTCTTCCTCCTCCTCCTCCCTGCACGCCGCCTCCTTGCAGCCGCATCCATGGCGGGAGCGGGGAGGGATCCGTGAGGAGCGGGTTTGGGATTTTTCAGTCTTTTCCACATCCTCTGCACTCAAGGGCACTCAAGGGCGCTGCGATGGAGTGGCTCCGTCCTTGGCTGTGCCGCACGGAGCCGCGCCGGGATGTGTGGGACTGCGCCGCCGTTGAGCATCTCCAGAGAAAAACCTGGAAAGCTAATGGTGCTCGATGGGAATCGTTCGCGTTGCCAGCAGGCAGCGGAGGCGTGAGGCTGGGCAGACCCCAGCACGAGCATCCGCACCCTTTCCTTCCATGGGAATCCTTGGTGGGAGAGCCTGGGCTTTTTCCCTCATAGAAAACTTAGTGTGAGCAGAAGATTTAATGCCCTRTTCGCGGCGGCTCCGCCTGGGCGCCCGGAGCGCGCGAGCCGGGAGCCCTCGTCACTGCCGCACCTTTCCTGGCATGTTACAAAACACGCCATAAATAATTAAACCTGTGCTGCGATCATCAAAACAAATGAATAAAGCGCATTTAGGGTGGATTTTCTGCTTTTATTTCGTACGGCTTKTTTGCTTGCCGTGACGGTTTTAAGGTGATTTGCTCGCTCTCGGCGTGTCCCCGAGTCCGTGCGCTGCCATCCCCAACACTGCTCCGGCCACACGCTGTGATCCCGGGACTTTGTGGCACCGCTCCGGGGATACCCCCGGGTCACCCCCCGCATTTCCCACGCGATTCCTTGCGTGCGTGTCTGCCCCGATCACTTGCCTGTCCCTTCCATCCCCAGGGACACGCGGCTCCGTGCGGATCGCCTCCATTCATGAGTCTCCTCCTTTCCTGTCCCTCCCCAGGGCTGCACCGCCTTGCAGGAGGGAAGAAGCCAGGACTCTGTTCCCTCTGTTTAAAGTCGCCAGGTCAGTACCGGGGAGAGCAGCGGCCCCAGCCCCTCCGCTCCCCGCCCTCCGCTTCCCTCCCCGCTCCGGCCGTGGGGYCTCGGCCGCCGCTTTCGGCTCCCCGTCAAATCCCGCTTTGCAGGGGAGGGAGGAGGAACCTCCTCGCTCGGGATGCTGCTGGCAGCAGCACGGGAGGAAGCGGAGCTGGGAATAACGGGGCGCGCCAGGCTCCRGAGCCCTGGAAAAGCCAGATGCGTTATCCCCAAATGGGAGAGGGGTGTGGGTCTGGGCATGGCATCGCACCCCGGCCTTGTGCTCGCGTCGCCCATCCGGGTGCTCCGGAGGTTTGCTGCCTGAGATGCCCACGGGATTTGTGTCTTAAGGCTGGAAAAGACCCTTTGGGTGCCCTGGTTTAACCTCGCACGTGACATTGTCACATTTGGGGCTGCAGAGTCCCGGAAAGCATCAAGCCGGTGGCTCCGGGGCAGCTCTCCGGAAAGAGCGAGATCCTCCCCCTGGAAAACGCCGGGAACGGCGAGATGACGGTGCCCGCGTCCCTGTCTGGGTTCCTGATGCTTTCGGCTATCAGATCTTGTCCTGCCTCTGTCTGAACAAGATGAAAGAGGCGCCGCGCGCGGAGGTGAGCGCGCCGGCAGCTCGGGGGTCACCCYGCCGCCGCCTAATGATGCCCGTTAATGAGCTTGTCTCGCTCCCAAAAACTAAACCCCAAGGGGTTTTGACCCTTTCCAGGAGCGTTCGTTCCCGGGAAGCTGAGGGTGCTGCTGCTGCAGCGGAAATTGGGGCTTTTTTTTATCCTGGTGCRGGTTTTGGCAGCTGCTTTTCCTGGTTCCGCTCCGACTCTCAGGCTGTGTCCTTGGCTGCTTGCACAGTGAGTGGAGCCACCCTGGTCTCCCCAATAAGACTTTTTCTCCCCATTTTTATCCTCTCCTGCAGCCTTTGGAAAGGGCCGGTAATTCCCACCACCAGAAGCAATGAGCGGCCAGGGATTCAGATCCATTTAGCGGCTCCCACTGGGGAAGGGGGAAACCTGGACCTCAGTGAAGCTATTTGTAAATTGTTAATTTAAGCATTTCACTCAGATTTGCCTTAAATGGTTCCCTCCTGGAGCTCATAAATGGGTAAAGAGCGTGGATATGGAAATGGAGCAGTGGGGAGAAGCCAGATCGGTGCCGCCGGCGGTGATGGCACCATCACTGGCAGTGCTTGGGTGTAAATCAGGGCAAACTGGGGCATCCTTTACTGCTGAAATGTCCCCAATGTGCCGTAGCGTCTTGGTTCAGCGCTGCATAATGGAGCCCTGTGCGTCGGGGCCGTGCAGACACTGGGGCTGTGTTTGCGTCTCTAAAGGGCTCGTGGAGCTGGGGGGATGCGGGACAGCGGTGACGCCGTGGCCTGGAGYGGGGACACGCGTCCTCCCTCGAGCGCCCAGCATCGCTCCGGCCCCGGCTGCGTCCTGCAAAACGAGGCTCCTTCCTCGGCTTCCATCCGGCTAAGCAGCAAAGTGCCCTTCGGGGGGCTTAAATCTGTGCAAATTAGGGTTTTTGGAGCGATGCTGAGGCCATGGTGATGCTGGTAGCATCTCGAGGGCTTTGGGAAGGCAGAAATTCAGCTCTGCCTTGATTCTGTCTGGGACATGGGTGCAAAGAGGCCACGCGCAGGTGCCAAGGGGATGCCTACGGGTGCCAGGATGATGCCCATGGGTGCAAGGAGGTTGCACATGGGTGCAAAGGAGCCTCACGTGGGTGCACAGGGTCYGTGCATGGGTGGTTTCAGCTGGCTGCGCTGCTGCCCCGGGGGCCTCAGTGCATTTGCTTTAATTGCATTTGGCAAGCGAAGCGCACCGGGAAGGGCTGCGTGGCCRCTCGCCTGCCCCGAGGCTGCTCCGGAGCCGCTCCGGCCTCAGGGCGCCCGGCGGCTCCGGGGTGCAGAGGGAGGGAGCCGGCTGGGAAGGGAGCGGAGCGGCGCTGTGCCGAGCGCCGGCCCGCGTGGGGACATGGCTGGCTGCTGGCGCCCAGCCCACGTGATGTGTTTGAGGGGGACGGTGACATTTCATGAGGGAGGAACACAAAAAATCCCTACCCAGAGCCGCACGGCGAGCGTGGAGGCGCCCGCTGCAGAAGGAGAACAGCAGAGACAGCGGGACGGACGCAGGCGGCGGCGGGAGCGCAGGCAGCAGGGAAGCCCTCCTGGCGCGTGGGGGGACGTGTGCGGCCCCCGGGATGCCCTGGTGCCCAGGCAGGGCCCTGGGGCAGTGCCGGGCAGCCCGGGAGCCGCYGTCGCTCGCTCGGCACTAGCCCGGCGCAGGAGGCGGCACGGAGCGAGCGCCGGGCACGTCCCCGCTCCGGGGCTCCCCGCTGCAGCRGCGGGGCTGAGCGCCCAGCGAGCAGGGCAGCCTGCGCACGAGCGGGTGCCGGGAGCCGCCCGCCTCTTGGCARTGCCCACGCGCTCCGTAACGAGGCGAGCCCGCCTTTAATTACCCTCCGTGGCTGAGGCGGCTCGCTCCGTCTGCTCCGATTTGCCTTGACGGGGCGGCGCGCTCGGCGAGTGCGCGCTCGCGGGGC
>NW_020454328.1:1096260-1101362 GCF_003342845.1 Nothoprocta perdicaria | reverse complement strand
CTCCGCCATCCGCTCTGTGCCCGCTCCGTGTCCGCTCCGTGCCCGCTCCGCCATGCATCCCCGCCACACGCCGCCCGGAGCAGCGCCCGGCGCCCGCCTGCCGCCGCGCTGCCGCCTGCCGCCACTGCTGCTGGGTACGCGCCGCGGGCACAGGGGACGTGCGGGGAGCGCCACGCTCGGCTCTGGCGCGCGGGGAGGATGCGGTCCCCGAGGGAGGATGAGGGGGAGGAAGGAGCAACCTTGAAGCCACCCCGTTCCTGCACCCAAAAGGCTTCGGGGATGCAGCTGGGCATCCTCCAGCTCACAGATGGTGCCTCAGCTCGCTGCGCTGGTCCCGCTCCATCATATGGAGACAGCCTTTCCCAGTCTCCTTCCCAGCTCCGTCATACGGAAGGAGCCTTTTCCCAGGGACTCCTCATGGGAAAGGCACTGGCAGCTCCGACCCACGGTTCCKCAGGTAGCAGCTCCATGGCAGATCCGGCTTGTGCTTCTCAACCTTCCCCAGGGCTGGTGGCCTCCCGGCCTCCCGGCCTCCATCCCCACCGTGCGCCTGTCACAGCCGCTCAGTCGCCCTCAGCCCTGATGAGGCTCTGGTCTCCTGGCTGCTCCCACAGGGAAGGGATTCTCTGGATGCAAAAATTGCACCTKGTGCACTCGGCAAAACGACGCTCGCCCCGAGAATGCCACTGGTGCCACCCGCGAGCRTGTGCCAGGGTCCATCTCCTCTGGTGCTGCCTTTTCCCCTCACCCTGCTCTGCTGTCACCTGTTGCATCAGGTCCCTGCTTTAATTGCAAGTGCCCCGAGGTGCACGGCGACGCTTCCAAGCAGGAGGAGGCTCCACTTGCGCCCCAGCTGGAAATGGGGTCTTGGTGTCCGTGTGTGTCCCCTGCCGCCCTCCCGCCCGTGTTTCCGCCTCTCCTCGCAGCCTGCTCCCTGTCCTCCTGCAGAGACCTTTAAGAAGCAGGAGCAGAAGGGAAAGGACGGAGTGTGGGCTTGGATGCAGCCCTTGCAGCTGAGCGGAGCTCCCGCGGTGGATGCAGCGCTCGCAGCCCTCGCAGCCCTCGCAGCCCTCGCAGCCCGCTGACCCCGCAGCTGACGCTGCTCCCGCAAACCTGGCGCGGAGCCGCTCGCCCAGGGCGCTCGGGGACGGCAGCGACGCGCGTGCCGCTGCTTTCCAGGCTGAGATGCACAATGCCGGGGAAGCCATGCCGGAAAGGCGGCATCGACCCAGCCTCTTGAGGTGGAGACTGGCGTTTTCCTGGTGCCTGAAGGACGGGGATCGATTCCAGAGCAATTTTCCTCCTGCAGCGCGGGGCTGATGCGCTGTCTTGGAGCCCGCGCGAGCGCGCGGCTCAGCGATGAGCCCGGGGTGGCTGCCTTGGTGGCTGCTGGTGTYGGGGGGCTGCGTTTGGGAGATGCTTGTGGCGTTTTCCCCACCACATGGGTGCTGGAGCTCTCCTTCCCCATGGGCGGCGGGCACATTCCCGTGTCTGTGCTCAAGTGAGGGGGATCAAGCGTGGCTCTGGRCGAAGCGTTTTCCAACCTGCTGGTTGGCAATGAAATGCTGGGAGAAGGTGGAGGGGGAGCAAAGCAGGAGCTGAACATCTCTGCGTGTCCAGCATCCTCCACAGGGATGCTCCAGAGGGACGCTGCAAGGGCTGCAGTGCAGGGATGCTCCAGAAGGATGCAGTGGAGGAATGCGCCAGAGGGCTGCTCCGGAGGGATGCCCTGAGGGCTGCTCCGAGGGCGCTGCGGGCACGGGCGGCTGCCCGGGCAGCGGCAGGGAAGGGGTTAGCACGCAGAGCGAGCTGCGGGTCGGCGGCAGCGCCGCGCGCGTCGCCCGGCTCCGCTGCACTAATGGGGCAGCTCCTCGCGCCGAGGGGCTCCTCTTCCCTGGCCTCCCGCTCGGCCCCCCCTTCCCCGCCGCTTTGTGCAGTCGCTTCCTCGCACTATTTTTCATGCTCCGCTGACTGCCCCGGCTTCCCTGGCCCTGCTGCCTCCCGGAGATTTATGGAACTGCAGTAATAAACCGYGTTTGAAAGAGCCCCCGGATGATAAATCCCTGCTGTGTTCCGGAGCGGAGCCGGGCACCGTGGGTCTGGCCTGGGGCAGCCGCCTGGCTGCSCCATGCCGGGTTTTCCAGCCTTTCCCATCCCTGTGCCTGGCTCAGGAGCCGGGAGCGGCTCCCACTGGTTCTGGTGGCCTGGCATGGAGGGCACGGGGAGCACATCCCGCTAGGAGCCGGCAGGTGAGGATGGTGACAAGGGGCTCAGTGGGGGCTTTTGCAGGAGTGTCCGCTCCAGCGCGGAGCCGCTTTGGCGGGATGCACCGCAGGGCTGCCTCAGTGCAGGATCCTGCTCCCATGGGTGCTGCTTGCGCCGGGCTCTGCAGATCATTCCCAGAGCGATCCAGAGCAGGGCTGCTGTGCTAAGGGGGATGATGAGGATGATGAGGGTGGTAGGGGCCAGGAAGGCTTGTGCGGTGCCACCTCGGCATGGATGTGGCACATTGGGGCATCCCATCCCCAGAGCCGTCCTGGCGGTGCTGTTCCCGGAGGAGGCATCCGGAGCAGCTGGGAATGGGACCGGGAAGCACCCGCCAAGGGACCAACCTTCCCTTCCCATCGCGAGGCTGGGGCAGCTGTGATGAGTTGTGTCCATCGGCTGGGTGTGCCGGAGCCTCCCTCCCCTGCTCCCCATTTCCCTTTCTGCTCTGTCCATCTGTCCGTGTCCCTCTGTCTGTCCGTGTGCCCTCGGGGCCCTCCCGCTGTCTTGTCTCGTCTTGTGCCAAGAAAGCACCAACCCCAGCGCCGCGGCCGTGTCCCGTTGTCCCCATTCCCTGCAAGGGAATTTTGTATTAAGCTTAAACTGCTTAAACTGCCCCTTCTCACCCTGTCCCCCCCCGAGCAGCTTCCCCAGGGCCGCCCCGGAGCGGGAGCCGCTGGTGACGCCGCTCCGCTCTCTCCCGCCCGCGCAGATCCCGAGCGGAGCAGCGCCCACATGATCTCGGCGGACGATGCCGAGTACCCGCGGGAATACCGCACGCTGGGCAACGGCACGCGGCGCTTCTCCAACGTGGGGCTGGTGCACACGTCGGAGCGCCGGCACACGGTCATCGCGGCGCAGAGCCTCGAGGCGCTCACCGGCCTCCAGAAGTCGGAGATGGAGCGCAAGCGGGACGCCTTCATGGACCACCTGAAGAGCAAGTACCCGCAGCACGCGCTGGCGCTGCGCGGGCAGCAGGAGCGCATGCGCGACCAGGTACGCGGCGGCACGGGGGCGTCGCGGCACCTCGGTGGGCACGTGGGCAGCGCCGGGTACCCCCGGCTCCGATGGACTTGGTGGGTTTGCAGGGAAGGGGGTTTTGCCCTGGAGCTGGGCACAGGGGTGGATCTGGGAGTGTGGAGCCTAGTGCATGGGTGTGCTGGCTTCCCGGGCTGGATGCAGCAGGAGGAGCCGCGCGCTCCGGAGCGCTCCGGAGCAGGCCTGTGGGCAGCAGGGTGCTGCAGCCGGGGCGGCTGCTGCTCCCGCTCCCGCTCCCGAGCGGCTCGGCTGTGCCCGTGCCGGCGGCAGCGCTCCGGGAAGGCYGCRGAGCYGCRGGATGCAYGTGTGCTGCGGGGCCGCCGGATTCRTGCGCCGCTGGAGCGCGGGGATGCATGTGCGTCTTGGGATGGGTTGCATTGCTGCAGCACCGGGTGCGATCCAGTAGGGTCCAGTGCATCCCAGCAGGTTCTGGTGCATCCCAGTATGGCAATCCTGCATTGCTCCGATGCAACCCAGCGGAATCTGGTGCATCCTGGCATCTTTCTGGTGCATCTTGCCACAGCTCCAGTGCACCCTGGCATAGCTCTGGGGCACCCTGGCAGAGCCCAGTGCAACCCAGCAGGGCTGGAGTGCATCCCAGGGTGTTCCAATGTATCCCGGCAGGTAGTGGTGCATCCCGGTATGGCTCCAGTGCAAGCCAGCACAGTTCCAGTGCAGCCRGAGCATGTGAGCACCAGAGAGATGTTAGTTTCTTAGCAAATAACTGGAAATCTCCCAATTTTCATTCCAAGGACTGAAAGACTTTATTCTTTTTATTTAAGAAGGCAGCTGTGATACAGAACAAAAAAGGGCAGCACCACCGAAGTGGCTGGGCATTGCCCGGGCTCAGCCCCCGCTGCAAGGCCCAGCAYGAGGGTCTTGTTTGCAACTTGGGGGGGGAAGAAACCTCCCCCCCACTGTGAACCCCCCCGAGCCCCCCGCCCCGTCAAACAACCCCCCCGAGCACCGTCCTCTGCAGGTGGTAAATAACCCCCGGGAGCAAAAGCAAGCAGAACCGCCGTGCGCGCCGGGTGGCAACCTCTAAATGACATTGGATGGCAAAGCCCCGAGGGGAAGGGGGAAGCTGCCGGGGACTTTTGGGGAAGGGAAAGGTGCAAAACCCATCCCTGGGATATAAATCCCTGGGGCAGAACGCCTGGGCCCCAGCACCTCTGATCCGGCTGCGGTGCCGGGCCAAAGACCCTGCAGCTGAAAGGGCTGGTTTGCAGCGCGCTTTCCTCCACRCGGGTCACGTACCAGCTGAGAGCTTATTATTATTAATGTCATTTTTATTTTTTTTTTAATGCAGAAAATGTATAAATCCCGGGAAACAGGGGATTACGGCCACGCGGGGCTCAGCGCTGCGTGGTGGCCAGGGCCTCCCCGAGCCGCTCCTGTAGCTGGGGAAAAGCAGCAAAAAGCCGGATTTGAGCTCGGCCGTGTTTGCTGCAGGGAGGAAAAAAAAGGGGAGAAAAGCAGCTCGAGCTGAGTGTTAATGTGTCGGCAGCCGCCCGGCAGCAGCAGATTTGCAGCGGAATAAATCCCGCTTTGGTATAAATACATAACAGCCAGGGCGGACCGACACACAAACAGATCCAGCCCCTTGGTCCCCTCGTGCTGGGTGYGCTGAGACTGGCCAACACTCGTGGCAGGGATGAAGGTGGCACGCATTGCCCCCAGCACCCATTGCATCATCCCCCCAGCACCCATTGCCCCCCCAAGAACCCATTGCATCACTCCCCATTGCCCCCAACACTTATTGCCCCCCAGCACCCATTGCATCACCCCCCATTGCCCCC
>NW_020454328.1:1064638-1094984 GCF_003342845.1 Nothoprocta perdicaria | reverse complement strand
AGCCCCCTCCCTAAATCCCTCTCCCCATGGTGTCCCTATTCCAATGGCCCCTGCGCTTCCCGTCTCCATGAGCTCTCGGAGCGGCCCAGACTCTGCCGCGCAGGTGGCTCCGAGTGGGATGCGCAGCGGAGGCGTCCGGAGGCTTGGCAGGAGCCCGGCATCCATCTTGTCCTCGTGTGGCTCCTCCACCGGGATAGCCGCTCGGAGCAGACCGTGGGAGGAATTGTATCCTGAGCAGCAGTGCCCGACCCTGTCCTGCTATTCCCTACGGAACCCCTCAGTGCTCCAGCAAAACCCCCTGCACGGGAGCAGCCGGAGCAGGAGGTGCCCGGTGCTGCTCGCGCTGGGATGCCCGCAAGGATCGGGCACGTCCCTTGGTCCCATCGCACCCTGCCCAGGCAGGGAGCGCTGGGGACGCTGGAAGCGGCTCTGCCGGTGGGAGCTGCACTGGGGGTGCGCGGGGCCCCCCCGCTGCCTCCCCCCAAATCCCATCGATTTAGTGCAGCCGTTCCTATGGCTGCTGCCTGGAGAGCGGCCGTGCGGCCCGCGCCTTGGCCCGGAATTAGGTCACGGGGAGCTGGCGTCCTGCGGATGTCCCGGGCCTTCACGTCCTGAGTTGGGAAGCGGCTCTGGAAGTCGGGAGCAAGTGGGAAACGAGCACGGCTGTGACAGCGTTAAGGGGCCTTGTTGCTCACGGGATGCCAAGCACTTTCCTGCGGGGAATGCGATGGGGATGTGCTTGGTGCATGCTCCGCGCCGGTGGCTTTGCAGGGAGAGGGTCGGCGCTGCCCCTTCTCCGCTTGGGCCCGTGCAGCCGGTGGCGCATCCCGCTCGGAGCGGGCGCCGCAGCCCCGGAGCGCGCTCAGCTGCAGCGCCGTAAGCAGGTGTCTATCCCTGCCCGGGCATGGAGCTTCCCGCTGTTAGCGGCCCGGATTCGGCTCCGTGCCCTGAAAGGGCAGGACGCGGCCGCTGCAGCCAGATGCTCTGCTCGTAGCTGCCGCAAATCCAYGGATCCTCCAGGATCCCACGGAGCATTTGGCCGTGCTCGCCTGGCTGCAGGGCACAGGGAGCCCCTGGGGGTGCAGGGAGCCCCCAAAGGTGCCGGGTGCCATTGCGGTGCCAGCCGCCAGGTTCACCTTGCGGTCCCCGTTGTTGCTGTCCCCGTCACCGTGCCGTTGCCATGGCTACTCTGCCATTTGATCTGCCGAACTTCCCCGTATTTTTTTGTTGTTGTTGTTTCCTCCCCCCTCGACTCCTGGCTCCGCTCCGAGGCTCCCGGAGCAGCACGAGGCTGGAGCGAGGCCGCTGCGCTGGGTGGCAGGAGGCAATGCCAAAGCAGCGGCTTGGGCACAGGGCTGCACCCTAACAGGAGGCGGCTCGGGGTGCCCTGCACCAATAGCCCTTGCAAATTAGTATATTAGCAAATTTGTTCCTGCAAATTAGTATATTAGGCATTAATGACTTAATAACGGCAGGGTTGTCATCAGCTTGAGTTGCAGGAGCAGGGATCTGCTGGAGTCCAAGGGCATTTCTGCTCCTAAAGACCTTCAGGCTTTTTTGGGCAGGGAAGGAGGAAAAAAAACCCCTTTTGCGCCGGTCAAGGCGGTGGCTGCAGCTGGAGAGGTGAGGAAGCTGCAGCAGGAGCTGCTGGGGGTCAGCACTGCATGGGGAGCGTCGGGGCTGGAGCTGGAGGACAGACCCCATCCCACCTCCAAGCACCCCTGCAGCAGAGGAGAGCAAGGCAGGCTCCTCGAGCTGCGGCCGGTGCCCGTTTTGAGCATGGAGAGGTTAAATCACCACCTGGGCATGCAGAGCTGAGCAGAACCAGCCCCGGTGCTCCCAGTCCCAGCCGTGCTCCCGAGCTGCCTGTCCTCCCACGTGTCCGAGACGCCCTCCTGCTGTAATTGCAAGGCCTTAATGATGGTATCTGCAGCACCGGGCGCGTGCTCCTCTTCCCTGCTCTGGTTGCTCTTTGCGGATGGCTCCGGCTTATCATTCAGCTCTTTCTACTCCGGCTCATCCTTTGCTGAAAAGCATTTAAAAAATGTAATAAGGAGGAGCAGATTAAATCCACTTTGCTGCTATTTTTCAAGGAGACTTTTTGTTTGTCAAGACATGGTGCCTGAGGGGGACTCGATCAGAAACAGGGACTTCTGGAAATGAGTTAATTAAAAAGCCAATGAAACCACTGCCGTCCCTCCCGTCGGTGGAGCGTGCTGGGGCTGCCACCCGTTTAGGAGGGATGTGTTGGCTCCCGTCTTGTTAATCACAGCAGATTTGTGCTGTAATTGCTAACTGGGGGAAGTCAGTGCAATGACTCCTTGGATTTTGTTCACCTCCTGCTCATCTCCTGGGCCAGTCACAGGCTGCTTTTATTCCCCCTCAACTATAAAATGTTCCGGGCTAAATTTTCCCAGCTCTGGCTTTCCCTTCCGCTGCAGCGTGCATGTGAGCGTGCACCTTGGTGTGCATGCCTTATATGAGCCTATAAGGCCTCCAATGAGCACATAAGTGCACTTCTACGCTTGCATTTGTGTCCCGGTGCCCGCTGCAGGGCACGTGTGCGTGCACATGGATGCACCATCGGCACGGCCATGCCTTGGGAGGGCCCCGAGCGCCGGCTGGTCCATCATCCTGCAGCATCCCGGACATGACTTTCATTGCAATTATCTCAGCCTTTGCGGTGCTCGCTGCCTTCCGCGCTGCTCTGCCTACAAGCGAGCTGCCTGTTTTATCGGTTGTAACAGGGCTGTCGTTTCAAATCCGCTCCCAGACCGTTATCTCCCTTTGATGCTTTTGAAGAGCCGGAGATATGTTAATTCTACCTTGGCCCTCTCTCCTTCCCTTTTCTTCTCGGCACAAATCCGCCCTCGTCATCTCGGCCAGCTGCAGCATTATGTGCGTTTCCATGGGCCGATCCGAAGGGTGGGAAGGCGAGCTGGGGCTCCCGCTGGGTCCCTTCTGCTTTGGGGACACCGGTGCAAGGAGGCCCTGCCCAAGGGCTGGCTGCCTTCCTGAGCAAGGCTTGATCCATCCCTTCTCGGTCACCAGCCCTTGGTTAAAGCGCATCCCCGGAGCAGAGCCTGGTGGAGGGCACTTGTGCAGAGYGAATCCGTGGGTTTTGCCCGGGGAAAGTCTAAGCTGGTGGAAAGCGACCCAGTGGTGGCAGAGGATGGACCGAGTGCTGTCCAGGCTCTGAAATGTGCCCCGTGCTCAGGGCCTTGGGAGCCCCGGGGACAGATGGGCTCCTGTGGACGCCCGGGCCAAGGCACCAGATTGCCGGTCCTGCCGCTCCGCGTGCGGTCCAGGCAGCGCTTCCCTGCCCGCTCCCTCCATTCCCGCTTGGCTGCCGTCTCCTGCACCCCACAACCAGCATCAAGTCGATCCCAAACTCCCCCCTTCCCAATTCCAGCTGTGCTGCTCCCTCCATGCTGAGTTAAAGCACGTAAAGATGCTGGAAAGATGYGTCTCCTGGGGCTGCATCGGGATGCTGGGAAGAATCCCAAAGCAAGGAGCAGCCGCGAGCATGGGCAGGGGATGGGTGCCGTGCTCCGGGCTCTGTTCCCTGGAGCAAATTGCTTCCAGAACATTCTTGCCTCGCTCCCATTTGGGATTCAGACAAGCCTGTTGGCTCAGTGTGGAGTGACGGCGTTTGGTGGGGATGTAATTTATAGGCTTTGTGATAAGCCTGTCCAGTCATCCTAAAATAATAAATAAAATACACACCAAGGGCTGGTGTGAGATAGCATCAGTAATATCAGGGTCTGAGGAAAATTGCTGCGACTCTTCAACGGTGAAGAGGGTGGCAGGAGAGTCTTTGAAGACAGTCGTGAGCATCATGTCTGGGCCCTTGGGAGAGTGGGTGCTGCCCGCCCTCCCTGTTGGAGGGGGCAAACCTGATAGGGAAGGGGGGGATGATGCTTTTTCCTCTTATTCCTATAAAATTGGCCTTAATAAATGACGGGGGCAGCTTGAATGGCCTCCACACGTGGCCGCGGGGAGGCTGGATGGAGGCTGCTGCGAGGTGCCGTTGCAGGGTCGCTGTCCCACGTCGCGACACCCGAGACCTCGCTGACTTGGAGCAGCTCCTCAGACCCTTCCCGAGGTGACGCCAGCCCCGTGGCCTCCAGCAGGGGTTTGCGGGAGGAATTTGGGCTGCCGTGCAAGGAATTGGTGCAGATGGCATCTTAACCGCTCGCTGTGCCACCATTAGCTGTGATGGATGGTTGCTTTTGACACCGAAAGGCGTCCTCCCAAAGCTAGGCTTTCCCTCCCAAAGCTAGGCTTTTACTCCCAAGCTCCTGGTGTTCTGGCAGAGCTCTGTGTGCCCAGGACAGGCTCAGGTCCTGCTGCCTGTTACCCAGTCACGCCTGGTGAGCGGGGCTCAGGGCTCCTCTGCCTGGCGGTGCCCCTGAGTCACGGTGTGCCCTTGGAAAAGACCTTCGTGCCTCGAGGCTGGTCTGCAGGAGCAGCCTGCGCTCGTTTGCCTTAAATTGCTTTTTAAACAGCTTTCGTTTGCTTAATGCAGGGCTTTATCTTGGCTGYACGAGTGTCTTAGGGGATATTAATGTAAATGGCGCCGGTGCCAATTTTTGAGTTGGAACTGGAGCGTCCTACTGAAGTATGAGAGGAGTCTAACAGGTGGATTTGTAAGAGGGTCCGTGTTGACGTGCGCAGACCAGACTCCCATTTCCCTCCTCGGCAAAGGGGTTAATATCTGTGGCAGCAAATCTCTTTTGGATTCCCAAGGTCCTTGAATAAATGCTGCAGGGTGGCCTGAGAGAAATGGAAAAGCGTCTTTCCGCGTGGATCCTGGGAAGACCCCGGGATCCTGTGGATCCCGGGCGGGGAGCGGGGAGCTCRCTGGGGAGCTGGCCTTGCACAACGGGCGTCATCCCGTGTCCCTCCCAGCGAGCTGGGTTTGCAGCCGCGCTGATCCCGCTGGAGGAGGAAATGCTGCGGGAAACAAAGATAGGCGGCCTTGAGAAAGAGCGGTTGGGAACTTTGATCCCCGTAAAGGACTGTTGAAGCAGGAATTGCTCCGTGCCTGCTTCTCCTGCCTGCAATCTGCGTGGCTTGGGGTGCCAAAGCGTTCTTTTCTCGCAGAAAAGGTGGGTCGCGTTGGTTGTCCCCAAACCTACCTGCCCTTCTGCTGGACATGCCGCCTCCTCGAGACTCTTGTCCCCCGAGGCCTCGGGGTGTTGCAGCTAGCCCGYTTGTGTCGGCGTTATCCTGGTCTGGCCTATATGGTCCGTACTCTGCCTTGGGGTAGTTTTGGTGCCAATCGCTCTGTGTGCAGCCCCCAGCATGTCGTGCTCTGAAGCGCTTTGCAGCTGGACGTGTGTCCCCTGGGGTGGCACTTGCCACCTTGTCATCCCCTGGGGTCTCACCYGCCTCCCGCATCCCAGCCGTGCAACACCCTGGGAAGACAGCATTGCTTCCTGAGATTGCATCCGATGTCTTCATCCACATGCCCAAGCGCAGCTCCGAGCATCCCACGGGAAACCGGGTTCCTGTCCCTTACTGGGGGCTGGTGATGAGGGCTGGAGGCTTCCGCTTTCCCGGCTTTGCTGCCGCCAGCTCCCATCCTTCCCTCCTGCACATCGGCCTGACAGCCATGGAGATGCAGCGGAGAGGCAGCCCAGGGAAGCGGCGAGGGCAAATCCCGCAAGATCCCTTTAAAACTGCAAATTATTCTGGCTTCCAGCGTTGCCTCGAGGGCAGCGGCCTTGCAAGCGCTTGCCAGGACAGTGCCCACGAACTGGGGACCCTGCGAGCAGCGCGGGGCTGCTGCCCCTGTCATCCCGTCCCCGTTAATCTGCACCCCACGTGCATTCCTAGGGAGCATCGCCGGGGTTCCTGCTCGCCCAGCTCCATGCTGCCGTTCCCATAGGAGCTGCTTCCCCTTCCCCAGGAGCAGCAGGAGTCTCAACAGACCCGCGGGGAGGGACTTGAACCAGGAACGAGAGCAGGTTTAATGTCACGGTTTAAAGTCGTCAATTCTCAAATGGAAAACAAAAGCCAAAGCAGAATCTTAATGGTATTTTTTTTGTTTGTTATTTTTTGTTAGCAACCCAACTACTGGAGCTTTAAGGTCAGTACTTCTGATTTTTCATGCTTCTGTTTGAAATGCATGCGGTTTTCCAGCCTTGCTGCATCCCTGTGTCTGCGGAGGGTGGGTGGGAGCTTGGGGATTGCATCCAGGATTCCTGGGCCGCAGTAGTTTTGTTTCCAATTTGGCAGGAATTTAAACTTGCAGGGAGGATCTTCGTGCTTTTGGATTGGAGCTGTTGTGAGGAGACAAATCCGATATGTGAAAGGGATAAATGTGGGTCCTGCCCTCACATAGACCCCCGTAGAGTCACTGTTGCAGCCCGCTGTTTTGGAATCGCTCCATTGCAACAGGGATTGGGATGCTGCTCCCTTAATCCTGGAAAAAGGACAGGGAGGAAAACCCATTCCAGATACGCTCCGGCATCTGCGAGGCTCCATCCAGGGGCCGGTTCCTGGTCTTAGACAGAAGGTCGGTGTGAGCTGCAGCCTCGGCAGGGAGGAGAGGGAGCAGGAGGGGCCGCTCCTCGCTGCATGCGCTGTGCCTGTCCCTTGCACTTGGCTTGAGCACTTGCACGCCGCCGTTTCCCCCSGTTTTGCTTCTCGCCTCTCCCTCGGAGTCTCCCCTCGTTGCACAAGCAGCCAGAGGCTCTTTCCGCTTTTACGTGCGGGAGCTGAGGCCGGGCTCCGCGGCGCCCCGCTRTGCGCTCCGGGGCGCGAGGCCCCGCGCCCTGTTCTCTGCCAGCTGCACCTTACAGTGCCGCGCAAGTGTCTGCGGGTGGCACAGCAGCAGAATCACCGGTTATTCGCTTTATTGCACTAGGACCTGCTTTGTGCCCCAGGCAGCCCAAAGGAGACCCCAGCGGGCATCCCTGGGCCGTGCCAAGGACCCGTGCGTGGCCGGTGCTTCCCGCCAGCCCCTTCCGAGCTGTTCCCGTCTTGTTCGGCCGCGTAAAATGTGCTCGTCGCAGCAATTCCCCTTCCTGCCTCCTCCTCCTCCTCGCGCCGGGATGCGGCGGCTGCGCTCCAAGGTCGCCCGTGTTGCTGGATGACCTTGGCATGTTGTCCCTGGTGGGGCTGCGCTTCCTGCAGGAGCGAACAGGCGTTTTGCTTGGCAATGCTGGGGTTGGGTTGTCCAAAAACGCACAGTATGTGCGCTTGTTCCGAGTTTTCATTCCTGAAGCGCCTGGGAAGCGCGTGCCGGCAGCGGCTCTCCATGTATTCCGCTGCCGGCGCTCTCCCTGGCAAGCTCTGGTCACGTCCCACCTCTGGCATTCCCTGGCACTGTGGGGAAAGGCACGAAAGGATCGCTTTATTTTATTGATTTATTGTGAATAAGGRAAGAAACAGCCAGGAGCAGCTCTGGGTCCTATAGCGTCCCATAGGGTCGGGATACCTTTGCGTTGCAAATGTGGCACCTTCCAGTGGCTCTGTCCCCTCCTGGAAATGCAGCAAGGGTTAAATTGCTGATGCATCAGCACAACCTGCGCTGGGGTCCCCTTGGCGCTGGGCTGGTGCCCCGGATTCGGACTCTCTGCACCTAGATCTGTTGAAGTTGTGAGGTTTCTTGCTTGTTTGTGTGCTCGGAGGGTGGCTGTGAGGGGTGTCGAGGTCACCGAGATGCTCAGGGTACCCACGTTAATCTGGGGCCCCGTGCAGGGTTTGTCCCTTGCTCCTGTGCACATCTGGCTGCCGGGAGCCGGCTGCGCACATCTGGTGGGGAAAGGCCCCTTCCTTTAGTCAAGGGGTCTGGTTTTAAAAACTAATCCGATTTTAACGCTAATCCTGTTAACATTGAGATCAGGATTAATTCTGCCTTAATCGGGATAATCCTGACAATGTGG
Source organism: Nothoprocta perdicaria (assembly GCF_003342845.1). NCBI lineage: Eukaryota > Metazoa > Chordata > Aves > Tinamiformes > Tinamidae > Nothoprocta > Nothoprocta perdicaria. Next base: position 1,087,089 of record NW_020454328.1, on the reverse strand, counting down.
AGCATTAGACATCGGTTGAATTATTGTTGCCGTGAGCAGCGGGCTCTTAATTCGGCGGCGAGACCCAGGCGGGGCCAGCGGGATTGGGGCTGGGATGGCCCTGGCCACCTGCGCTGGGGGCGGCGCATGGGATACCATGTCATCCCCATGGGAGCACCCAGGACCCCTCTCCTCCTTGATCCCCCGTTTCTGCAGCCCGGTTGCTTCCCAGTTGCCGCCTGTTTTGCCCTCTGCTGCTTCCGGATGCACGGAGCACATGGAAACACGGGGCTGCTGCCCAGAGCTGGCACTGGCGGTGGGAAGTGTCCCCTTACCCGGGCTCCGCTCGTCTTACCGAGGAGCCGTGGGCTCGTTGCTCTCGAGGAGCATCAATAATGGAGCGGCGGCCGCATCGTTAGGAAGGAGCGGAGCGCTCGGAYGCGCTGGCGCCGCTCGGCTCCTCTCCCGCTTTGCAGCAAGGTTCCTCGGTGGCACGAGCTGGTGGCACCGCGGTGGCCGCTTCTGGTGCCCGGGTCGGCCTGTGTCCTGCCAGGGTCCCCTCCTGGGCAGGGAAGGGCAGATGCTGCCGAGAGCTGGGTTGAATTACGGCCAAGTTGGTTCTTCCCGACCCCAGGCAAACAGATGGGAACAGGTTGGCCGGGCTGAAACACTGCAGTGGCCCTGAGATGGGGAAGGCAGAGACATGGAGGGGAAATGTTACCRAGGGCAAAACTGCTGGGAATGCTCCCACCTCCTCCCTGCTGGTTTCTTTAACAGCTCGYGGAGCTGCTTGGAAGGGGGGGAAAAGTTTCAAATTTCAATTAAAAATTTCCTTGGAAATGTTGACAGCAGGAGAGCTGCGGGAGGGACAGATGTTGTTTTTCTTGCAGCTTTGCTAACAGCTCGGTTGGCGCTGACCCCGCTCGGAATCAGGAGGGTGCGYGGAGCCACCCGGCCACTTGTGTCCCCGCGTTCCCTGCGCTCCAGCACCGGCATCCCGGCACGCGTGGCATTCCCACCTGCAGGGAGAGGCTTTCCCGGGAAGCCAAGCTCCTCTGACATGCCGATTTATTTATTTTTCCCCAAAGGCTGCAGCTGAAGAGCTCCGTGCCGGAGCTGCATGGGGCATGGGGGCTGCAGCCGGCGCCGAAGCTTTTCCAGAGGAGACCAGGGAGTTTTTCCCCATCCCTTTGTTTCGGAAATCCAAGCAAAAGCAGCTAGAGGCCGGTGGGATCCGGCCCCCTCTAGCAAAGGGGAATGCACAAGCTCGCCGCGCTGCTGCCCGTGGCCGGCTCGCCGTGCGTCACCAGATGGGCCCTGCAGCCGGACCCTGGCTTAACTGGGGAGCAGGAGATTACGAGGAATTAATCCAGATCGGTGTCCGGGCTGGGGCTGCAGCTGGGGGGGGTTATTTACCCGGTAAATAACCAGTTGTGCTGCTCTGCCGGGGGCTGCGCTGGCCTCGCCAGCTGCTCCCGGGCGGCTCCAGGCTCCTGCTCCATATCCCCAGCCCGATACAACAGGGAACAGGCTGGAGATGCTGGACTTTGGCTGTGCGGCAGCTTGATGGAGTGGGGCGGCCGGCCGGGGCCTTTGAAGGGCTCCGTCCATCTGTCCCTCCGTGCGTCCCCGGCAAGGGCGGTGCGCGGCCAGCCCGCCTGTCCTCGGCGCATTCCAGCGCGTTATCTCTGCGAACGTGCCCGCATGGCGCGTGCGAAGGGGGGCCGGGGGCTGCCCTCGCGCCCGCCCGCAGCTGCTGTCCGCGTGCCCGGCCGCTCGCGCCGAGCACGGCCCCGGCGGCGGCTCCGCTCCGCGACCGCGGCGGCTGCGGCAGGGGCCGAGCTCCAGGCCACTCGGTGCCGGGGACGCTAGCGTGAAGGTTTATCCGGCCCGGCTGTGCGCTCAGGTCTGTGTTGGTGCTTTGGGGGTCCTCCAGCCGCTTTTGGGGGGTGTGTGGGGCTGGCGTCTGTGCCAGGACAGGCTGCAAGCTCTGGGTGAGCCGGGTGGCACCTGGGCGGCGCAGGGAAGCTCCATGGGCAGTGCAGGGAAGCTCCATGCGCATCCCGGTGGGATGCGCCGGGGCCCGGTCGTGCCGCCTCGTTTCTGTCAGATATATTATCCTTCTGGAAATGTTATCCTTCTGGAAATGTTATCCTTCTGCAAATGTTATCCTGCTGCAAATGTTATCCCCGCTGTGGCTGCTGCACCCAAGCGCACCGCAGCTGGCGGAACAGACCCGGGGCGCTCGTGGGTGTCGCGGGGAGGGCTGGAGCCCGGGGGGAGGCGAGCAGAGGAACCTCCTTATCTGGCTGCGCTGATATAATGAAGCTGTTCTCAGCGCTGACAGTAATGGGATTGTTGGAAGTTTTAGACACCAAAAGAATTGCTTAATTGTRTCTTTTTTTAGCTCTGGGGAGATAGGAGACAAAAGTCCCGAAATATTCCCCCCTTTCCTCATCCCACGGTGCTGGATGAAGCTGGGCAGGATGAGTGGGGGCCGCCTTGCCGGCTCATGCGGTATCTYGGAGCACGGATAAGGCAGTCGTGAGGCGGAGCATTAACCCCAATCCCTCTGCACGCTCCCTGCTCTGCCAGGACCCCGCGCTTCCCAGGATAATTGTCACGGYGGCGCTGCCCGGCTCTTCCTGGTGCTTCATCCCTTCGGCTCCTGGTCCCGGACTCCTGGGCCCCACGTGCTCGGCCGTGGTGCGCAGTGCAGGAGGCCAGAGGCAGCRGGCGAAGCCCTTGGCTCCCTGGGGCTCCCGATGCAGGCTAATGAGCAGAACGGTCCCTCCTGGGCGACAAACCCATTAATTTTCCTCCTGCTCTTTAGAAAGAAAAAAAACGTTGCTGGGTGATGTCATCGCTTGTGCTCTCAGGTGACCTTGGTGACTTGGGCCAGCTGAAGCCTTGGGGAGGAGGATGAGGATGGGACAGGGAAGCTCATCCTCCCCCCCCGCTCTGCGCCCGTGGGATGCGTCTCTGCGGATGCGGGAAGCGTGCTGGGATGCAYGGAGCCGCAGCCCGTAGCAACAAGGATGCTCCGTGGCAACCGCAGCCTCTGCGTCCCGGAGTGTCACGGAGAGAGACACATCCCCGCCCTCGCTGCATCGATCTGCCCGTGATGATGATGATGATGATGGGATTTTTTTTTTCCCCAGACAAAACACGCCTTGGGGAGGGGATGCGCTGAGCTCTGCACGATCAAACCGTCTTTGGCCTCGGGTTGTAGCTCAGCTTGCAAAGCCCAGCCCGGGCTGGGTGCTGACGGGGGGCAGCACCATGAAACCGGAGTGGTTTTGTCCCCAGCACTGGAGACTTGGTGACTCCAAGTCCTTGAGGGCTCCTGGCTGCCTGTCCTGGGTCTGAAGTTGCAGGATTTTCTCTGGAATACATTCCTGGGAGAAAAAAAATGGACATCTGTCACCTGGGAAGAGGCAGCTCAGAACCAGGTCTCCTGGCCCTGCAGGGCACAGGCTGGTTCCTGCGCCCAGTGTCGAGCTGCTGGGAACAAATACCTGGGTGCATTTTGTGCAAAAACAACAGAAATAGGCAGTCAATTTTCCAGCAATTAGCTACAGAGAGAGCATTTCAAGTTGTAGGAAACCCCGCCCCGCAGGATTAATTAAAGCCTCCAATTAATGCCTAATTTAAATGATGATGATGGCTGTTATCATTTCATATTGATTTTTTTTCCCTTTCTGCTCTCAAAATAGAACTGCCGTCCCTTCCGTGCTGCCTTTTCCACACCCCGGGAGCTGTTTGTTCCCTCCCGTTGATTTGTCGCGGTTAAGCGTGCGCGCGCAATGGGGCTTGGCGCCGCGCCGGGCAGGCTCGCCCCGCACGGACCTGGATGCTCCGTGTCCCACGGGATCCRGTGTCCCCGTGTCTGTCCCGTGTCCCCATGTCTGCCCTGCACCGGGATGCTGTGGCTCTGTGGATGCAGCTCCTGGCCATGGTCCCCAGCTGGGGCCACAGACAGGACTTGGGGACGTGTGCGTAGAGAAGCCTTGTCCGTAGCCGGGCYGCTTGCACGCAGGATATATACCTGGCCGTGTGAAATTGGACTCCCAGCATATTAAATTTTTACTACTGTAAACCCAAGCCCATTACGTTCCCGCAGCTCGGGCAGCCGTAAACCTTGCTGCTTCCAGAACCAACCAGGCATTTATGTTTCCCGGGAGCGCCTTCGTTGGCGTAATGGATGTCTAAGCTGTAATTGCGAAGGTTATCGGTTGTTCCCGCGCTCGCGTGCGAGCCCTGCCTYACGTGCAGAGCAGCTATCCGTGGGTTTATTTCCATGGGTTGCGGCAGAGGTGCCTGGAATGGYGCTGGAGGCTTCGGGATGCCGAATGCTGCAAGCGGCRAGYGCGCYGCGGTGCCAGGTGAGGGGCGTTGAGTGCTCGTGTGTGCTTGGAGCAGGGGATGGAGGAAGCCTGGAGCTTGGTCCTGCCTCTGGATGGTGCTGGGGGGCTGAGCAGCTCCCCTGCTGCCGCCTCCCCGTGACCTCTCCCTCCTCCCTCTGCAGACACGGAGCTCCCGACATTCCCAGGGCTCCCAGCCCGGCTTGGCCGACCAGGCCAAACTCTCCTTTGCCTCGGCCGAGTCCCTGGAAACCATGTCGGAAGCGGAGCTGCCGCTGGGCTTCAGCAGGATGAACCGGTTCCGGCAGAGCCTGCCGCTGTCGCGCTCGGCCAGCCAGACCAAGCTGCGCTCGCCAGGTACCGTCACCCTCGCCCGGCGCTGCCGGCAGCCGCGGGGGGCTGCAGGGCTCCCGCTTTGGGCGCGGAGCCCCCCAAACCCTCTAGTTTGGCCCCTTGCTGCCGAGCCGCGCTCCTCGGCGGCGCCTCGCGCTCCGCGCCGCCGCTCACGCCTCGCTCCGCTTCCAGGGGTCCTGTTCCTGCAGTTCGGTGACGAGACGAGGCGCGTCCACATCACCCACGAGATCAGCAGCATGGACACGCTGCACGCCCTCATCGTGCACATGTTCCCCCAGAAGCTCACCATGGGCATGCTGAAGTCGCCCAACACGGCCATCCTCATCAAGGACGAGGCGCGCAACGTCTTCTACGAGCTCGAGGACGTGCGGTGAGGCTGCGGGATGCTCCTGCGGGGCTTTTTCCTCCTCCGACTGCTGCTCTGCCTGCAAGGATGGGCCAGTGCCTTCCTTTGCTATGGGGGGGTCCAAAGACCTTTGCAACGGAGGAGGGTTTTCTTGGAGCTGATGCAGGGACCAAAGGCCGCATGAGGGTCTTGGGAAGAACCTGGAAAAACTAGGACAATATTTGCTCATCTCTGCAAAGCCTGACCCAGGAAAACCTGGGAAACCATGGAAACTGCTGGACCGACTACTCCTACTGCTGGCACATGAGATTGATTTCCCTTTCTTTGAGGGCTTCAGAGAAGATGAGATTAGTGGGATGGGAGCAGAAGGATGTGGGTGCCGTGGGGGCTGGCAGGGCACCCCACGACGTGCCTGGCTCACAGCTCTCCCTCTCCTTGCAGAGATATCCAGGACAGAAGCATCATCAAGATTTACCGCAAAGAGCCGCTCTACGCCTCCTTCCCAGCCTCGCACCTCACCAACGGCGACCTGCGGGTAAGAGGGGCACCCGTGTGTCCGCGGGGTGCCACGGGCCCGCCCTGCGTCCCCGGGCTGCGGTTGGGGAAGAGGGATGTGACGGAGCCCGAGAGGCTGGTGATGGGCGCAGGAGCAGTGACTGCTTCACATCCCGGGTGCTGCAGTTACTGTTAATGGATGCGGAGAGTAACAGGCGGTAGGGAATTCATGCGGAGGCGCGGATGCCCACGTGGTGTGCGTGCGGATGCGCACAGGGAGCACACAGATGCGCACAGGGAGCACACGGGTGCACACAGGGATGCCTGGCTGTGCACGTGCATGCAGAGCATCCCGCCGGAGCCTCCTCAGTGGGGACCCGGACGTGCCCCCTGTCCGGGGGTGGCACTGCGGTGGGCAGAGCCGGGCGAGGGGCCACGGGCGGCCGAGGCTCACGGTGTCCCCCGCTTGCAGAGGGAGATGGTGTTTCCGTCGCGGGAGTCGTCGCCCACGCGCCGCCTCAACAGCCTCTCCCCGGCCTCGCACCTGGCCTCGGCCTCGCCGCCGCCCGCGCTCCAGTCGGCCTCGCCGTCCCGCTCGCGCATGTCGTACAGCGGCGGCCGCCCGCCCTCCTACGCGGGCAGCCCCGTGCACCACGGCGAGCGGCTCGGCGGCCTCCCGCCCGCCGCCGGCGTCTCGCCCAGCCCCAGCGCCATCCTGGAGCGCCGCGACGTGAAGCCCGACGAGGACCTGGCCGGCAAGAACGTGATGCTGGTGAAGAACGAGGGGCTCTACGCCGAGCCCTACGGCATGGTGCACGAGGGCCGCCTGAGCATCACGTCCACGCAGTCGCTGGCCGGCATGGCCGAGCCCTTCGGCTACCCCGGTGGGCTCTACAAGAGGGGCTCCGTGCGCTCGCTCAGCACCTACTCGGCAGCCGCCCTGCAGACGGAGCTCGAGGAGAGCCTGTACAAGCCGGGCGCGCCGGTCTACGGTGACGCGTACGGGCCCGGGCTGCCCTTCCGCATGCCGCCCTCGTCGCCGCAGAAGGTGCCCGACGGGCGCCTGGTAGACGTGCCGCCCGGGCAGAGCCCCCACAGCCCCTACTCGGGCCCGCCGAGCCGCTCCTCGCCCGTGCGCCAGTCCTTCCGCAAGGATTCCTGCTCCTCCGTGTTCATGGAGAGCCCCGTGAACAAGCCGCGCAACCCCGGCGCCGCCGGTGCSGCCGAGCTCTTCCCGGGCCCTGGTGAGCGCCCGCTCTCCGCGTTCGGCTCTCCSGTGCCGGCGGCCAAGGACGCTGAGACGAGGTGAGGAAGGCAGCGGGAGGAGCTGCCCCGGTGCTGCCCAGCATGTGCCTGGGCGGCTGGAGGTGCAGCCAGGGTGGGCTCAGCCCCTGTGGCTCCAGGAGCGGGGAAAGGATGAGCCCCAAATCGTGCGGCCCCCATGGAGCAACTTGGAGGCGGTCGSGGAGGATGGAGCGGGCCAGGGACCGCGGGAACCTCGTGGTGCTGCTTGTCACCATTCCCAGCATGGGGAGTGAGCACTCCTAGTGCCATGAGGGTGGAGGGGGGTCTCGCAGGGACCCTGCGGTGGGTGGGTGCGTGATGGGGCCACCCTGGGTGCTCATGCGGCCCCTCTCGCAGGGAGCGCATGGAGGCCATGGAGAAGCAGATCGCCAGCCTGACGGGGCTGGTGCAGAGCGCCCTGCTCCGCGGCTCCGAGGCCGAGACCCCCAGGTACGGAGGGGAGCGGGACGCGCGGTGGGGGGCAGCAGCCCCCGTCGTGTCCCTGCTCGCGGTGCGGGGGAGGATGCGGGTGCCTCGTCCCTGCTCACCCCTCTCCTCTCTCTTGTTGCAGCGAGAAGACGGAGACCACGAACGGCGGGACCCCGCCGTCAGTGTGTGAGTGAGCGGGGGGGCAGAGCCAGCCCCCGGTGCCCCGACCCCAGGCCCTCATTGGGACTCCCTCTTGGAGCCCACCGGGGTTTGCACAGAGCCGTGGTCCTGGGAGACGCTGTGGGCAGAGCCCGGGAGGGGGCATTCCCTGGGAGCAGCACGTGCCCTGGGATGGGGAATCTCCTCCATGGAGCTGAAGGGCCCAAACCCAAGGGRAGAGCAGAAATGGGGGCAGCAAAGGGGCTGGGACAAGAGTCCCCCATGCCCTGAGGCTGGGGGACGGGCCAGGCAAGAGGGGTCCTGGGCTGGGAACTGCAGGGACAGCGAGAGGGCGACGCTGCCCTTAGCCCCCCCGTTTTCCCTCGGTGCAGCAGCCAGCCGGAGCGGCACGGGGACGCCGGTGCCCCCGCCGCCCTCGGCCACGAGCACGCCCGCGGGCCAGCCCACGGCCGTCACTCGCCTGCACATGCAGCTGCACCTGCACGACCTGCAGCAGAACGCCAGCGACCTCCGCAACCAGCTGCAGCAGCTCAAGAAACTGCAGGTGGGTCCTGCCAGGAGCCCCGCTGCGGACCCCAGCCCATGCCAGGGCATGGAAACCCATCCCTCTTTCCTGGTGTCCTTGCGGAAAAGTCCTTGTGGAAAAGTCCTTGTCTTCGTGTGGCGGAGCTTGCTCTGTGAGGGGTGCTCGTGCAGGAGGGCGCTTCACTAAGCGCAGAGCCTGGATGGCATCTGGGGCCTCGATGCAGACCCAAAGGTCTCATGGCCCGTTTGTCTCGTCTGCAGCTGCAGAACCAGGAGACGGTGAAGACCATGCTGCGGCGGACGGAGACGGAGATCAGCGTGCGGGTGACGGACACCATGCGCAAGCAGGAGGACCCGCTGCAGCGGCAGCGCAGCTTGGTGGAGGAGGAGCGGCTGCGCTACCTCAACGAGGAGGAGCTCATCACCCAGCAGCTCAAGTGAGAGCCCCTGCTGCTTGGGGCCCCTCGAGGCGCCGGCACTCACCTTGGGTTGGGGTTCTTGCATGCCAGGTCGTGCACGGCGTAAATGGCATCCCTGCGTGGGGTCCCCTGGAGCGATGGGGGAAGGTGTCACGTCCGCAGCCCTGCTCTGCGCCCCGCCATGCAGTGCAGGACACGAGCAGGGRACACCTGCGCTGCTGCTCTGCCCAGCCCCAGCGTGACGGTGACATCCTTGTCCTGCCTCTGTGTTTGCAGTGACCTGGAGAAGTCCGTGGAGAAAATCCAGAAGGATTTAGCCCACAACCACCGACTCATCCCGGTGCAGGAGCTGGAGGAGAAGGCTGTGGTGTTGAAACAACTTGGGGAGACCCTGACAGACCTCAAAGGTGAGTGGCAGTGAGCACAGGGGACAGGGGACACCCCGGGGACCCACAGGGCTGGCAAGTGGCAYCTGCTGCCATCTCCCTGCTCCGTCCGTGCTGCGGCAGCCCCCSTTGGGTGCACAAACTGTTTGGTTTGTGCTTGCATGCCGGGCACCCCCAGTGCTCGTGCGCTTTGCCGACCTGCTTCCTATGCACCTGGGCCACCGGCCCGTGGGACAGGCACCTTCATGGCCTCAGCATGTGCCTGTGTCCCCAGGGAGCTGCGCCGCTGGCCCTGCACAGCCGCACTGCTGTCCCTGCACGTCTCTCCCTGCATGGCCGAGCTGCTGTCCCTGCAGCTGCACTGCTGTCCCTGTGACAGTGCTGCCCTCGGAGCCCCGTCCCTGCTCGCTCTGCTGTCCCCGGCCATCCTGCACGCGCTGCCCACTGTCCCCCCACAGCTCGTGGCTGTCCCAGCCGCAGGGTGGCACGTGGCTCTCGCGCACCCTGCGCATACTGCGTTTCCCTCTCCTCCCCATCCTGCTTTTTGCAGGCAGATGCGTGCGGCGCTTGGATGCGTGGGGCCAGAGTCCCTGTGTCCCCAGGCCATGGCCGCAGCGGATGATGATTTGATGGACAGGGGGGTCCAGGGGGTCTCGGGGGTATGGGACAGAGGTGCAAACARCTCAATTCCCCCCAGCCTTTATAAAAACCGAGGCTGACGCTGAGCAGCCCGGACAAGCRAGCGGAGCGCGGCAGGGAGCCAGCTCCGCATTGCGCGCTGCCTGCTCACCAGGGCCACCGTCCAGGCTGAGCAGCCTCCAGGGCGCATCCCGCTCCATGCGGCAGGGCGCGCGTGCCGCGGGAGCGAGGATGGGCCCGGGGGACAGCGCGGGGGGCCCGCGGCGCCGCCGTGACCCCCGCCGTCCCGCCGCAGCCCAGTTCCCCAGCCTGCAGAGCAAGATGCGCGTGGTGCTGCGCGTGGAGGTGGAAGCCGTCAAGTTCCTCAAGGAGGAGCCCAACCGGCTGGACGGGCTGCTCAAGCGCTGCAAGGCGGTCACGGACACCCTCGCGCAGATCCGCAGGTGAGCGCCGCCGCCGCGGCCCCCCAGCCCTGCTCTGCACCCCACAAATAACTGCCTCGCCCCTCTGTGCACCCCGGCAGATGTGACTCTGATGAAGGAAATCGTGCTCTGTATCTAACGATAGTTGTCACGGGGAGGCCGTGCCGGCGCTGAGCCCGCCTGCCTGCTCGCATTACGAGACCCTTGGTGATCGCTTGTAGCTTGGCCAAATTGGAGGAGGAATGCTCCATCGCCGGGGCTCGCCTCGGGCTCTTCTCTAGCCTGGTTTTCTAGGGAAATGAGCTTCTATGATCACTCAGTGTATGAATCTGCCTACCTGTCATTCCCCCTTTCCTAATAATTCCTGAATCCAGTGGCCAGCTGCAGCCAAATTGAACAGAGGAGCAGAATTCTGAGCGATGCCCGTTTCTCATGAGTTTCATCACGGTGGATGTCGGGTGGAGGGCACGGGTGCTGCTCCTTCGTAGCCACCAGAGAATCCAAAGCTCCAGCTGCGAAATGCAGGCGTTGGGGAGAGCGGGGTGGTGACGGGGCTGGGGGTCGTGTCCGTGCCGCACGGTGACCTGGTGCCTTCCGTGTCCCCRCCAGGCAAGTGGAGGAGGGCGTGTGGAGCACCCCGAACAGCCTCAGCCAGTCGCCCAAGAAAATCGCCCCCGAGAGCGACTTCAGCAAAGGGCTGGATTTGGAGACCCCGCCGAGCCCCCCCGTGAGCCTCCATCACCTGCCACCCGTCCCAGAGCCCCTGGGCATGGCCGGCTTTGGGCACAGCCCCCCCCAGACCCAGAGCCACCCCGGCAAGAGCAATAACCCTGCCCGTGCTCCGGAGATGGTTCCTGCCAAGACCCAGACGGGCCCGGAGCCCCCGAGCAAGAAGAGCGCCGACAAAGCCGTCTCCGTGGAGGTGAGCGTTCCTGCCAGGGTCCTCTCCACCGGCGATGTCCCTTGGGAGCATCCTCAGGTTGCACGTGGAAAAGCCGGGATGTGGCCCGGGTCACGGGGCGGGTTGGGGGGCCCTGGTCCCGTCCCCGCCGCGAGGGCGGCCGCTGCAGCGCGCTCCGTCGCTCGCAGGCTGCCGAGCGTGACTGGGAGGAGAAGCGCGCGGCGCTGACGCAGTACAGCGCCAAGGACATCAACCGCCTCCTGGAGGAGACGCAGGCCGAGCTCATGAAGGCCATCCCCGACCTGGAGTTCGCGGCCAAGCACAAGCAGAGCGCGGGCAGCGCCGCCTCCACGCCGGAGCACAAGCCCTCCAAGGCGCAGCACGCGACGAAAGCCACGGGCAAGGGGGACCCCAACGGCCGCCGGGGCTCAGGTACCGCGCGGGGACGGCGGGGGACCTGGGACACCTGGGATCGCAGAGTGTTGTGGTTGGAGCGCAGAGTGTTGTGGTTGGAAAAAACCTTCAAGATCAAGCCCAAAATCTCGGGGGCAGGATTTTTGCTTTCTCCACGGATCTCTTTCTGCTCATGGCCAGGCTGTGTCCTCACTGTCCTTGTCCTGCTGTCACTGTGCGTTTCCCTGGGCACAGCGGTGGTGCCTCGAGGGGAGCTCTWCTAGACGGGGAGGCAGGAGCAGAGTCCAGGGCGTTGGATTGGGGAAGGGGAAGGGCTCTGCTCTCTCACGGTGTCTTCCGTGCCCAGATGAGCTGACGGTGCCCCGGTACCGGACCGAGAAACCCTCCAAGTCGCCGCCGCCTCCCCCTCCTCGCCGGAGCTTCCCCTCGTCCCACGGGCTCACCACGACCCGCAGCGGCGAAGTCATCGTCACCAGCAAGAAGGAGCCTGGTTTCATGAAGGTAGGGAGGTCCTCGGTGGCTGGAGCTGCGGTGCACGGGCCTGGCCCCTCATCCATCCCACTCTCCCCTTGCAGAAAGCAGAGTCGGAGGAGCTGGAGACGCAGAAGCCCCAGGTCAAGCTGCGACGGACGGTGTCGGAGGTGGTCAGACCTGCTTCCACGCCCCCCATCATTGCCTCTGCCATCAAAGATGACGATGATGAGGACCGCATCATTGCGGAGCTGGAGGTGAGCGCGGCAAGGGCTGTKGAGAGCCCTCGGTTCCTGGGACAGCAGCTCCGGCTTGGTCCACGTTGTCGCTCTAGATGTGATGGGAGTAGGGAACTGGTGGGTAAAGGAACATCTCAAGCCCTGGGCCTGCAGCAGGTCCCCCTGCTCCTTGTCCCACCTGCCAGCAAGAACGTGGCACTGTGGAGATGGGCCACACGAAGCGGCTGCAGCTGGTGGCAGTGCGGTGCTCCTGGYGCTCGGTGCCCGCTTTACCAGCCCTCTGCGGCGCTTCCAGTCTCGCGCTCCAAGACTCGTTGTCTTTAGTGCTGTGCAGCTTTGGCTGGAGGTTCTTTGGGTTTGGCCGCCCGGCACCCTGCAGAGAGGCCACCTGAGATGCCCTTCTGGGGCTCTGCATTGTGCTCCCTGCTAAGCCAGGTACTGCCCCACAGCCAGCTCCATGCGTTTGCCAAGAGCGAGGTGCCCAGGTGCCCTGCGGATCCCAGTGGCTCCCATTAGGATCCCACTAGGAGCAGCTTCATGGGCAAGTCATGCCTGCAGCCTCCTTGCAGAGGCACCAAGGCTCCTCGTCCCCTTGTCACGCCGAGGAGCTGGCAGTGATGGGGCAAACCTAGGCCCCATCTCAGAACCAGGGACCTTGTGTGTCTAGGCTGAGCATGCTGCTGGGGGCAGCCCAGGGACAGAGTTTCCCTGGCTGGTCCCCTGCCTCCTTGCAGAGCAGCTGGAAAAGGTTCAGAGGAGCAGCTCCGTGGTGGGACCTTGTGTGTCTAGGCTGAGCATGCTGCTGGGGGCAGCCCAGGGACAGAGTTTCCCTGGCTGGTCCCCTGCCTCCTTGCAGAGCAGCTGGAAAAGGTTCAGAGGAGCAGCTCCGTGGTGGTGCCTCCATGCCCAGGCTCTGCTCAGTGTCACACATGTGTTGTCCCCGAGAGCAGCAGATCACTTGCTACCAGTGGCCACCAAGCCCTGAGGAGCATCCCTGCGAGCGCAGCCTCCGCCGCCCTGCGCCTCCCGGCTCCAACGTGCCCTGTTTGACTCCCCAGGTGTTTCAGAGAAGCTCAGCCTCCCCTTTCCTCCCCAAGCTCCGTTTCGAGCCGCTCGCGGCTGCCGTCTCCCCTGGGCACGCAGACTTGTGGCCCAACGGAGCCTCCGGTGCAGCCCAAGGATGGAAGGTAACAGCTCCGAGCCCTCCTCCTGCCTCACAGGCTCCTGCTGCACTTTAACCAGCCTCATCTCCAGCCTCCTTTTAACTCTTTTTCTCTCTCTGCATCTCCTCTGGTTTAACAAACTAATGGCTCTCTTCACTCTTGCTCACAACCCTGTGTGCCACCCTGGCAYGGCACAGGACCGGGCACTAACCATGGCACTCCCTGTGCCTGCAATCCGGGGATGCTCCTGCACACACCAGCCCCTGGATGGGGAAAACACAGAGGGCACCCCCTGAATTGTGCATGGGGAGGGTGCCTGGTGACTTGTCCGGGAGGGTGTCACTGCCACAAGGGTGTCACTGTGGCGGGTGATGCATGAGGAGCCCCTGCCACGTGCATGATGCTGGCATGGGGTGAAGGGGCCCCGTGTGCCTCCCTCCCTGCCCTTCATCTTCCAGGGAGGGAGGAATTGGAGATGCCTGGAAGGTGGATGGAATGGAGCAGAGGGTGCCCATGGAGGGGGACAGGAGAAAAGGTGCAGAAAGGACCTAGCCAAGGGGAGCAGCAGGGCTGGRTGGGCTGCACCCATGGCAAGGGGACAGGCCCAGGGGGACACGGTGATGCAGAGCAGCTTCCCGTGTTCCAAAGGGGCCGCACGGTTTCCTTGCACCCTGCAAAGGCCTCCGTGGGTTCCCATCCTTGCCCAAACCCTGGCAGGGGATGCAGAGGCCCCTCTCTGTCACCGTGCTGTGACAGAGGCCGCGGTGCCACCGGCCCGTCACCGCAGCGCCGCCTGCCCCACGGCGACGAGCCCCTCTCCTCGGGCTGGACCCATCCCAGGCTGCAGGGGACACCTCTTCTGGAGAGCGTTTSTCTCCCGCAAGCCCTTCCACCGCCTGCGCTGGCCTCCCCCGGGGCACGGTGTCGTCCCTGGGGGACGTGGCACGGTGTTGGCCCCAGGGGACGTGGCGCGGTGTCGGCCCCGGTGGACGTGGCACGGTGTCGGCCCCGGGTGCCATGCACTCTCCCCATCGTGGCAACAGAGATGCAGGGGGAAGGGGGACAGTGTTTTCCTGGTGGCTTCTCAGCACTCGGGGCTTTAAAGGTCTTGCTGTCCTTTGCGGTGGATCTTCCCCTGCCTTTGACTCTCATTTCCAAAGGAATTTGAGCAATTTAGTTGTGCGCGTGAGTCCCGTAACCTCCTAAGGCCGAGGGAAGCTGGAATCTCTCTGTGCCTGTGAAAAATCAGAGGTGCCCAAGTGGCTGGGCCTGGGCGAGAGCCAAGCGCATCCCCTCGCAGCCTTGGTCTGCTCCCCAGCACATCCTAACGTGTCCGCCTTCCCCTCCCAGGAGCCGGAGCGCGTGGGGGCTCCGGGGAGCGGGACGGTCTCCCTGCCGCGGATCGTGCTCTCCGAGTGGGTGTCCCAGCCGCCTTCGCCCGAGGCGGAGCCGGAGGCCGCGCAGGGATCCGGCACCGCAGGCTGCGAGGACGGCAGCGGCGGAGCCGGAGCAGAGCGGGTGCCGGCGCCTCGGGGAGCACCAGGGCGCTCTGCGGAGGTGCCCTCCCCGGGCAGGCTCCAGGGCTGCCCCGACGAGCAAGCGAAGCGCCAGGCGTCTCTCGGCGCTGTGGAAGCATCCCCGGCCGCACGCGGAGGCGTTTGGGTGCTGGGCAGCGACGGGCCGTGTCCCCCGAGGCCCCAGGGCCAGCAGCCCCGTGGCGAGGGAAGAGGCCCCGCAGCGGTGCGCGCTCCTGCAGGAGGCGGCGGTGGCGGCACCCCGGCCCGCGGGGACGCTGCGCATCACGGCAGTGGAGCGGGCACGTGGGAGGTCACTGCTCCTGCCCAGATCCTGCCCCTGCCAGAGCCCAGGTCTTCCCTAGGCACCGATCCGGAGCAGCAAGGGAGCGGAGAATCCCAGGCTGGGCATCCCAAGGCACCAGCTCCAGGCCGGAGCAGCCTCCGTCTTCCCGCTCGGGGAGAGGCAGCCGGGATGGAGTCCGGCGTAGGAGGGATGACGGCGGCAGGTCCCTGTGCCCTGGGTCCTCGGGGAAGGCGCCCAGAGGACGCATGTCCTCCCCACTCCATGACCCCACGCAGCCAAGAGATTTGTGAAGGCACCTACCGGAGACTGGACAGCCTTGAGGAGACCATCCGCGAGCTGGAAATCACCATCAACGAAATCAGCAGCCACGCGGCCATCGAATTCGTGTTCCCCAAGCAGCTTCTAGCAGCGGAGCGCTCCGAGGACGCCAGCAGAGGCAGGGAGGCCGCTCCGGGGCGTCTCGCACGCGGCGGCTGTGCCCGTGGCCCTGCCCTGCATCTCCACGAGGCCAACGATGCTCCGGAGAGCCCGCTGGCGAGCAAGAGCAAACCAGCCGTGCGCCCAAAGCCGCCGCCGCCCCCGGGCAGCCTCCAGGTTCATTTTCTGTTATGCCCCTTGCTCTGCTCTACCCTCAGATTCGCTCGGGCACCTTCTCTTCCTCCGTCTGCCTGCCCCTCTCTGTGCATCTGCCTCCGGACAGGGCTGAGCTCTGAGCTCCTCTCCCTGGGGCAAGGACGGCTGAGAGGAGCGAGCGGGATGCGCGCGCTGACGGGGACGCTCGGAAAGCTGCTCTTCTCTCCTTCCTTTTTCCTTTCACTCCGCATAAGCACTTTCCTGACTAACTGCAGTTTAAGTGTCGCTGCAAAGCAGCAGATGTTTCTCCTAATTAAATCACAGCGCGGGCCCCCTCAAGCCATCCAAATTGGTTTCTGTTGGAATCTGCAGCAGCCGCTCGGCTTGCTGAATAGCTGGGGAAAAAAAAAAGAAAAGAAAAGGAAAACGGGTGGAAAAAAAGCCCTCAACCACACAGGAGTCWTCCTCCTCCTTTCTTAACGAGCAGTGCTCATCAATGCATCTCCCTTTTCATTTGCAGCAATTAGCTCAGCCCCGCTGCTCACTTACGCCCTGGCCCCCTCCCAGGCGCGCTGCGTAAGCGGCCCTTGCGCAGGGGGGAGCTGCAATTTCCTCCTGTGGAGACTCCTTGTGCAAACCCGGAGCCGAGCTGCGAGAGGGATTTACTGCTGGGGTGGATGCGTGCTGGGAGCTCGCAAAGCAAAGSCCAAATCGGGGCTTGGTAGGAGCGGCTGCAGAGCTGGGCTTSCTCTGGGCGCTCCTTAAGTTGGAGTCGGAGAGGGCTAGTCTTGCTTGAGGTTTCCAGGCTGGTGCTGCTTGGATGCAAAGGCCAAGACCCAGCTGCATTGGTGTCCAGGGTGGAATGTGCTGGGGATGGGAATGGCACCTTTCTGGGGCAGCCTCGAAAGTGCTGTTTTTGCCACTTTATTCGTCTGCTCGAAAGATTTGCTCCCGGTCACTCTGTCGCTGCTGTTCTTGCAAGCCCTTGTGTCTCGATCTATGCAAGACAGTGAATAAAAACCTCTGTATTCCCACTGCCGGTGCCTCCACCTGGAATCTGTTTCTGTCTCGTGCCGCCTCTTTCCCTTTCTCCGAGCTGGGCATCCCCTCCATGGACAGGGCTGCTCTGCTCCCACTCTCCGCCTCCTGTTTGCACTGCCTGCCCCAACCTGCCCCGTTCGGCTCTGCGTCCCCAAGTCCCGGCCAGCCTCCGAGCTCCCTGGAGCGGGTGCATTTCTCCTGGGAACGTGGATCTGGTGTCTTTGTTAACATGGGCACCAGCTGCAAGGTGCCTGCAGGACACCGGGGCTGGTGGTGAAGGTGCCAGGACCCGATGCATCCCGCACGCAGTGCCCGGCTGCGGGAAGAGCTTGCACATTGGCACATAATGCACATTATTATCCTGCTGTTTTTAACCCCTCTCCCCCATTTTTCTGCCTCCTCAGAGTGGCGGCGTCTCCATCCCGGCCATGAAGATGGTGAACCCGGCGTCGAGGCTGAAGCAGAGCCAGCAGGGCAGCCCCGACAAGAGCAAGCACATAAAGCAGCGAATGGAGTACATGAGGATCCAGGGACAGCAGCAGGTAGTTTATCTCTAGAGCCGCCTCGCCGGCTCCGCTCGAAGCAGCGTGAGCTGCAAGCGAGCCCGGATCCTGCTTGGTCCCYACGGTCCACAGGGGTGGTGGGCAGAGGGGTCTGCCCTCGCTAGGTGCCCTCGCTGGCACTGCCGAGGGCCTGGGGACCTGCTGCTGGACGGGAGGATCCCTTGTGTTGTCTGGGCACGATGGTTTCTTGGGCATGGGGACACCACCCTGCGCATTTGATGCAGCAGGAGGTCCCCGAGTGCCAGGGCTGAGCCCCRGGCTGAGCGTGGGGCAGGGGCTGTGACGCCCTTGTCCCCAGGGACCCGTAGACCTCTCAGAAGAGCATCTTGGGCTCTGGTGACGAGAGGCTTGGTGTCGCAAGCAAGGCGTCTGGTGCAGCCTGAGGCTGCGGTGGCCTCCCCGCGTCCCCGGCGGCGCCGCAATGACCCGCATTGCCCCTCCTCACCTCCGCACCGGTGTCCCSCTTTCCACGGGCACTGCAGGGCTTGGGGACAGCCCCGGGTCCACAGAAGCACCTTTCCCTGGGCGGGGGCAGCAGGGCTCATCCTGCCCCGTCCTCCCTTCCCTCCCCGTTCTGTGTGTCCCTCTCTTTCCCCGGGCCTGTCTTGAGCAAACCTCCCAATAAATCCAATTTTGCTCGTTCTCTTGGAACCGCACACCCAGTCAGATGAAGCCATGTTTTTTTTCCCAGTTGCCTCCAACTGTAGCTGGGGAAAGYGGGGAACAGATTTCATGCAGCTTGGGCAAACATGAGCAAAACGGGCGGCCCCATCCTCCCCTGCTCCGTCCTCCCTAGCCCGTGCCGTCGGCCCAGCCTAGTCCCTCGTGTAGCCTCCGGTGCTCCAGGTTGGAGCCGCATCCCCGTGGTGCATCCTTGTGCTGCATCCCCATGTGCCCATGGTGACAATCGCCTGCATCCCAGCTTGGGAGCCTGCAGACGGGTCCAAGCGGGCCCCTCCGGCCCCTGGACCCGGTGGCTGCAGTTTCGGCGCGTGCAGGTTTCCGTATCCCCGGTGCAGGGGYGAGGTTTTGATCCGCCCCGGGCACCCAGCGCCCGAAAGGGCCATGAGAGGGGTCTGCAAGCAGCTCGCTGGCCCCAWGCTGCCCTCGGCACAGCTCCCCTCCTCACGCTTCGGGCAAGACCCCCACGTCCTGTGCCCAGCCCCGGTGCTGGTGCCGCCGTGCGCCCGTGGCACAACGGGGCTGCGTCCGTCCCGTCCCGCGGCGCCAGCCCCACGCGGCCCCGGCTCGCTCTAACGCTGCCCTTCTTGTCCCCCCTCCCCGACTCTCTGCCCTCTCCCCCGCCTCTGTGTCTGCGTGTCCGTCCTCGTGCCCGTGTGCCCGGCGCTCTGTCCGCCCCGCTCCTCCTGCCGCTGTCCCCGTCCCGCGCAGTGACGCGCGGGACCGGCTCGCCTCGTGCTCTCTTTGTGGTGGACCCTTCCCAGCTGCTTGACCGCAGGCCTAAGTCACTGCTGCTTCTGAACAAACTCGTGTTTTTCGGTTGTTCTTTCCTTTTCTTTCTCCTTTTTGGTCTTTCTTTTGGTCTTCTACGAAACTGTCTGACTCTCCTCCCCTCTTCCTCCTCCTCCTCCTCCTCCTCCTTGAATCTTACTTTTCTTTCTAGGCCGCTAGAGCATCTAAAGAGGCCAGCGAGGCCTCCCCTGCCGTGGCAGAAAAACCCGCAGCGGGCAGAACCTCCATCCCCGTATTGACCTCCTTTGGGGCCAGGAACTCCTCCATTTCGTTCTGAGGCTCCGCGCGCGCCCTTCCTCCCTCGGCCGGGCTCCTCCAGGACCTCCGGGGCGCTCCAGGGCGGCCGGAGCGCGGCCCCGTCCTCCGGCTCGCGTCCCGCTCCCAGCGCACCCGCCGCCCGCTTGCTTTCTCTCTCCTCTCTCTCACTCTTTCATTTCGCTTTCCTGTGTTGTTTCTTTGTTATTATTATTTGCGTCTCCTTCCTTGTTCCGTTCCGCTCGCTCTCGTCCTTGGGTTTCTTCCCTGCTCGCCGCCGGCGGTTGCTGTTTGTCCAAGCAGCGCCGCGGGGCGCGAGCGAAGCAGGGGGCAAAACGGGGGGCACGCGGCCACCCAAGACCCTGCAGCCCCCCCGCCACCCGCCGGTGCTCCCGTTGGGCTCACGGAGCTATCCAGGCTCGCGGAGCAAGGTCAGTGGCCAGCACGGAGGGAACCGGCGGGCACGGGGTGCGCGGGGAGCGGGCGGCGCGTCCCAACGTGCCCCTTGACCGCGCGCCACGCGGGGGACACCGCGACACGTCCCTGTCCCATCCGCTGCCGGAGGATGCTCCGGAGAGCGGTCTGGGCTTGCTGGGGCTGCATCCCCGTCCCCGGCATGCAGGAGCAGCACCCAAGGGTGCCGGCGCGCCCCGTGCTCGCTCCGTGCACCGTGGCGCACACAAGCAAACCGCTCCTCTCGTCAGCCAGCTCGGCGCCGGGGTGGGTTTTGGTTCTTTTCTTCTTTTCTCCCCGCCCCTCCCTGTCTTTTTTTGTAAACCGATCATTTTTGTACAGAAGAACGAGCCTTTTTTTGAATAACAAAGTGAAAAAAAAATACAAAAAAAAAAAAAATCATGATGCAATTTCTTTGGATTGCAAAAAAGCAACTCTTTACATTTAAGTGAAGTGTCTTAACATTTTATATTGTTTTAAAAAATATATTTACATATTATATATATATAATATACGTAATATAAATATATATATAWAAATATTTAAAAAAAGAAAACAAAGAAAGGAATAAATCTCTTCATGTCTGGTGTGTTAGGGGTGGGTTTGCTTCCCCGGGGACGCCGGAGAGGGGCAGCTGGAGGGGGCTGGGGGCCCTGGTGTCCCCCCATCCCCTGGCCCTGCTCCCCAGCCCTGCTGGGGCCGTTGCTGGGCTGGGGGTGCGAGGGGGCCGGGGCGGCCCCTCCTGGCAGCAGTAGCAGGATCTCCTTGTGTCCAAGTGCGGAGTTTTTGAGTTATTTTTCTCGGTACCAAAGGGAATCTCTGTAGCGATGCCACAGCTTCTTATGGAGGGGGGGCTCCTGCTCTCCATCCCCCCCTCAAGTGGTGCCTGGCCCCCCTGCCCTGCTCTTCCCAACCCATGGCCCTGGTGCCTGCGGGGGACACCTGGGGGSACTCGTGTCTGGGGGTCCCATGGGGTGCATGTGCTGGGGACGGTCACAGTTGACTCTTGGTACCTGGAGCCCCCTTGGGTGCCTCTGGGCACATCTGGCTCGGACACCCCCCTCCAAGGCACTGTCCCCCACCCCTTTTCTCCATAATATCCTGTGGCTGCCGGGGCCAGGAGGGGAGTGCAGGGAAGCAGGGGGTGCCCCRTTCCTCATTTCCCCTGATTTCTCCCCATTTTTTTCCCCCCCACCTGCACCTCGCCGGCGATCCCGCTAGTTTTCTATGTGCGCGTGTGTGTCGGAGTGCGTGCGTGTGCGTCCCTCGTGTCATGGCATCATGCAACCGTGTGTGACCGCCGTCCTCGTGCGTGTGCTCAAGCCAGAGGGCAAGAAAAAAAAATGAGAAGGGCGCCAAAGAAACCCGCCCGACTTCAAAAAAGACAAAAAAAAAAGAGGAAAACGTTGCAAAAACGACCCAGAAAATCATAAAAAAAAATGAGCGCTGCCTGCATCGTGCATGTGTCCGGAGGCACCCGCTGCATGCGCACCCCGCTTTACTCGTCTGGATGTTGTTTAAAAAAAAAAAAAGCTTATGACTTTTAAAAGGACAAAAAAAAAAAAATATGTTCCTACTACTCTTTAGAGGCTGTTTTGGGGTTTTTACGCCGTCGTGTGTCTCTTAGCATGAATATTCTCGTGAGCTGTTTGGAAAAGCGCAGCGAGGCGCGCGGTGCGCGGTGGCCGCCCGCGAGCCTGTAGCGTCGTTCTCTGTATCTCGGATGCCATGGGTAGTTCTGTGCGAAACGTGACCCTTGTGACTCGCGCCCCTGCCYGGGGTGCCTTTGAGCTCCTTCCTCCCCTTTCCTACTTTTCTTTTCTATCAGAGTGTCTGGCTTTAATAAAATACTTTTTTTTTTTTCCTCTATAGCTTCTTTTTTTTTTTCATTTTAATGCTCCCACGGTGCTGGGGAGGGATGGAGGGTGAGGARGCTCTGGCCCCTAGGTGGTTGCACTGAGGAGAAAGCCAAGGAAATCCTTTCCGGAATGCCGTGAGCATGGGAAACAGGGAAATGCATGGAAAATGGGTCTGGAAACCCCTCCGCCATACAGCAATATGGAGCAAACCTCCTTGGATAACCAGTTTATTTCCAATATATAGACCAGGACTTGTGGGAAGACGATTTCCAAAGCAGAGGGTTTAGGGAGGGAACTCTGTTTAGAGGGTTTTTTTGGCAGTTTTTGCATATCCCAGATACACGTCCGACTCTTACAACACGTCAAGGGGGACGGGGGCGAGGGGGGATGCACATGCAGAAGGGTTTAAAAAGTCAACACGGGCCCAGCGCGTCGCGCGGTCGCGGCCGGTCTCTCCACAGAGCAAAACTTCTTAAAAAATCCTTATAAATCCTTTGTCATATGTTACACATTTAGAGACAATATTTACAAAAAAAAAAAAAAGAGAGAAAAAGAGAGGAACCCCCCCAACCCTTTACAGCAAATATTTGCATAACGCACGGGACGACGTGGCACCGAGGACAGGGGATCCCATCCCGCGGCTCTCGCTGTGGGCGCCCGGGGTCCCGCGCTGCCTCTGGGGCCGCCGCCACCAAAYGCGGGGACAGGTCCCCGGTGGCAGCAGGAAGGAGGCTCCCGTTGTCCCAGTGCTGGGGCAGTTTTGGGAAGGGCGCTGGAAGAGCCTCCCGCATTCCCAGGCACCGCATCCGAGCATCCGCGGCCAAGCATCCCGGGATGCGGCGTCCCTGGGATGCGGCGATGCCGCACGGGGCAGGGGGTGGCGGGTAGGACCCCTGAGGCCACCTGCGTGTCCCCATAGCGAGCGGGACCGAGGTGACTTTGCCCCTCTGCTGGCCCGGAGAGCCATCGGGGAGGGAGGGACACATAGTGACAAGGCTGGGGGAGGAAACTGTTAAATAAAAGCAGCTTGTCCAGAGCACAATTAAATACGTGAGCACACGAGTCCTTAAATTAAAGGCTGCTCCCACCCCTGGGAGCTGGCACGGAGGGAGCCGGGCAGTCAGAGCGGGGGCTGGAAGCGCAGGGAGGCGCCGGGGCTGCCCGGGGGGCTGCGGGTGGCCGCTGTCCCCGCGGTGGCCGCTGGCCGGGCTTTGGTGGACTCCAAGCTGCTGAGCCCCGAGTCCTTGTCGGGCGGCCGGCGCGGCGCCGGCGCCATCGTCACCATCATCATCCTCGCGGCCTCGGCGCCGCGCGGCTCCATCCAGTGGCCGCGCGCCAGCTCGGCGGCGGCGGCGGGCAGCACCACGGTGTGCCGGCGCCAGCCGCCCTTCCTGCGGCGGGTA
>NW_020454328.1:1047952-1064260 GCF_003342845.1 Nothoprocta perdicaria | reverse complement strand
GCGCGCGTCCGGCGCGTCGTCGCGCGCCGCCGGCTGCCCGGCTCGGGGCGCTCCGGGTGGCCCCGGCGCCGTGGGGACGGCGGCGGCGGCGGCCGCCTGCTCCCGGTGCTCGCCGTCGTCGTCCGTGCTGCTCCCCGCGCGCTCGGCCTCCCGCCGCTTCCTCCGCTTGCGGGTGACGGCCGAGACGAAGGGCAGGGCGAGCGGCTCCCGCTGCGGCGGCTCCCGGCGCGACGGCCACGTGCCCTGCGCGGGGAGGAGGAAGAGGAGGAGGAAGGTCAAGCCCGGGCGCCTGCGTGGGGCCGGGCGGGACCCGGCAGCTGCACCGCACCCTGCCCGACGCCCCAGCTCCTCTTACCTTGAGCTTGCTGGGGCCGCTGTGGGTCGAGTCTGCAAAGAGAGCGGAGAAGGGCGGTCAGCAAGGCCCCAGGGACTGGGGGTGCAGCAGGGATGGACGGGACGTGGGACCCACACGGGGGACACGCTGCAGCCGTGCCCCAGGACGGGGACACGCTGGCAGCTCGTGCACACGGGGACATGGGAGCGAGCGGGTCTGCATCGCACGCCAGGCCGTGGCGGCTGCAGAGGGGACACAACAGGATGGGGGGGATGCTCCATCGCATCCGCTCAGGCGGGGGCCGCCCGGGTGGGTTGGGATGTGAAGGATGGGGACACCGCGGCGGCCGCTCCCTCCCGCCCCGCGCGCCTGGGGGGACTGGCAGCGACCAGGAGAGAGCGGGAGGGGGGCACTGATGTCCCCTGCCCAGGGCATGGGGACCCCCAGCCCGGACCCCCACGTCGGGGCCAGCAGCAGCCCCAGCATCACCGCAGGGAGAGGCCGCTAGAGCGGTGGCACCCCCAGACCGGGGGCTCCGTGGTGACCGCGAGCACCGGGGGCACCCCGGGCACCCCGGGCCTGTCCCCCCACCCTTGTCCCCTCCCGCTCTCTCGAGGCCGCGCGGAGGAGGCAGCGCATGAGCAAGGCAACCCCGGCATGGACACTGTACCCGCTCTAGCTCTCCAGGAGGTCCGCTGGARGAGGAAGAGGAGGAGGAGGAAGAGGACAGCACAGAGGAGTTCAAGGAAAGAACATAAGAAGTCAGTTGAATGTCAGAGCAGGCCGAGGACAGGCTGGCCACGCGGTGGGGGGCTCGGCACAGCGGGGACAGGAGGGACAAGCGCCAGAGAGGAGCTGCGGCGGGTGCGGGACGGAGCGGGGCCGGCAGTGTGGCCGGGACGTCCCCGCTTCCCATGGGAATGCCCTGGGAAGAAGGGCAAGGATGGGGGCGAGGATAGGGGCGAGCCAGAGCCGGGGGGACCGGAGAGCGCCGGGGACGTGTCCCGGCCGCTCGTCCTCACCTGGGGCGTCGGCGGGCGCCGCGGTCCTGCCGATGTTGGGCAGCAGGTACTCGATGTTGGGCACAGATGGAGCCTCCTTCTCATCCACAGGGGTCTGCAAGRGGGGAGACAGGGTGGTCAGGGCTGGATGTCCCCAAGGACGCTCTGCATTGGGACCCTCCTGGTGCTGCATCCCGTTGCCCCTCACTCACCTTCTCTCCCTTGTCCTCCTTGTCACTGAAGAACCAGTCAGCCTGCGGGGGTGGCACAGCGGGGTCAGCATCTGTCCCCACGGTCCCCCACAATGTGGGGACCCTGTGGCCACCCCCAGCCGCTCGGGCACTCACGTGCTGGATGAGGGTCTCCACGATCTTGTAGCGGTCGGGCATGTGCGTCACCATGTCGGTCATGTTGTCCTCGGAGGTGCGCACGAGCGTGGGGCCGAACACGAGCGCCAGGTTGCGGGGCTCCATCTGCGAGCAGGGCTGGGCTCATCGCCTGCCCGTGCCCCCCCAGTGCTCCCTCCCGACCCCCCCTCGGCTTTGGGGGCTCCGGATGGTGCCGGCTCCCTCCGCGCCGCCCCAGGAGCCGCAGCTCGGCCCCCTGCATGGGGACACAGCCGGGATGAGGGCCCCGGAGTCCGGGCTTGGGACACCCTCCTTTTCTCCTGCAGCCCCCCCAGCCTTGCCCAAGACAGGCGGTGCTGCGATGGTCACCTGTACCATCGCGGGCCACGGTACCTTGTTCTTCTCCGAGTGGTCCGCGATGGTCTTCAGGTGGCCCACCAGGAACTTGAGCGTCTCATAGTAGTGACGTGGCAGGTCCCGGATCTGCGGGAGGCACCAGGTGAGCTCCCTGCTCCACGGCGCGTCCCGCTCCGTTCCCACGCGGCACCGGGAGCAGGGACAYGGGGGTGCAGCCCCCGGCCAGGCACTCCCCGGCCCCTCCGTGCCCGCGTACCAGCTTGCGCAGGGTGCGCATGCGCTCGCTGGCGTCCTCGATGCGGTTGGCCTCGATGAAGTCGTTGTACTTGTCTGCAAGGCGGCGCGGGGCGCTGAGCGGGGCGGCGGGCGCGCGGGGGTCCACGCGGCGCCCAGCGCGCCCAGCCCACTCACCGTCCGTGAAGAGCGGCTCGGGCAGCTTGCGGAAGAAGGACTTCAGCAGGCTGCTGATGACGTTCAGGTCCTGCCAGCGCTGCGGGGACACGGCAGGGTGCTCAGAGGGAGCAGCCCCGGGGAATGTCGCCACCCCGAGCCATGCGGGTGGCCGCGAGTGGCGGGACGCATGTCCCCATCGCCACGGACAGCAGGGAGGGGACAGGACATAGAAAGGCCTCCCCACGGAGGTGACAGCGCTATAGGGAGATGCAAGGGGACACAGGTGTCCCCACGAGCTGCTGCCCACACCGCCCTCGCCACCGCTAGGTGGCCCTGCACCTCCGAGAGAGGCCACCGGGACGGGGAGATGGGAGCGTGATAGAGATGGGAGCACGATGGAGATGGGAGCAGGATGGAGATGGGATCAGGATGGAGATGGAAATGCAATGGAGATGGGAATGTAATGGAGATGGGAGCGTGATAGAGATGGGAGCAGGATGGAGATGGGAGCAGGATGGAGATGGGAATGCGATGGAGATGGGAATGTGATGGAGATGGGAATGTGATGGAGATGGGAGCAGGATGGAGATGGGATCAGGATGGAGATGGGAGCAGGATGGAGATGGGATCAGGATGGAGATGGAGCAGGATGGAGATGGAAATGTGATGGAGATGGGAACACAATGGAGATGGGAGCAGGATGGAGATGGAGCAGGATGGAGATGAGAGCAGGATGGAGATGGGAATGCGATGGAGATGGGAATGTGATGGAGATGGGAGCATGATACAGATGGGAGCAGGATGGAGATGGGAGCAGGATGGAGATGGGATCAGGATGGAGATGAGAGCAGGATGGAGATGGAGCAGGATGGAGATGGAAATGCGATGGAGATGGGAACATAATGGAGATGGGAGCAGGATGGAGATGGAGCAGGATGGAGATGAGAGCAGGATGGAGATGGGAATGGATGGAGCTAGGAGCACGATGGAGCCGCACGGAGCCAGGTGCCAAGCCGAAGAGCATCCCAAGGGACAGGACTGCAGCGCCCGGCCCTCACCTCGTCCTGCAGGTTGATCTCAGTGGCGCCCTTGTTGAGCTGCTCCTGCAGGCTGGACACCACRGCGTTGTTCCCGGGCACCCGGTAGATGCCCATGTACTCCAGGCCTCTGTCCTCCACCACCTTGCAGCAGGCTTCGACGATGAGCGGGACGTTCTGCGGGGACACGCGGGGCCTGACGCACGTGCCGCATGGGCACCCAGCACCGCGTGTCCGCAGCCCCTGTCCCCTGGCGCAGGCGGCCGTCACGGGGCTCCACCTTGTTGTCGGGGGCRGGCTGGCACTCCTCCAGCCTCACGCCGAAGGCTCGGGGGGCAGATTTCTTGTTCTTCTTCATGATGTTGATGCCCCAAAGGGCTTTTTGGGAGCTGCTCTCATCTGGAAGGAAACACAGGAGGCTTTTGCTGAGGAGCCAGGGTGGGAAGTGGCAGGAGGGTCCCTCTGTGTCCTCTGCTGGGGTCCCCGCGGCCGGTGGGGTGCCCCAGACGTACCTTTCGTGACGGCCGCGTCCTGCCGCGGGGACCGGGGCGCGCTGGTTCCTGTTGGCTTCAGGAACTCGCCTCGGATCCCCAGCCCGCGAGCGCCCTTGGGCGACGAGTCAGGCTTGGCGCCGGCGGGGCTGCGGGGACAGCGCGCCGTTGGAGGGGGACCCAGCAGCCGCCTTGCAGGGACGCCCCCTGTCCCCCCGCGTCCCCGGGCCTGGCGAGGAGGTGCCGCTGCCCGCGGGCGCCCGGGGCCGCTCCGAGCCCTTGCTCCGAGCCCCGGCCCTGCCTGACCACGCGCGAGCTCCCAAGCTTGCGGGCCGCCCCGCTTCGGGGCGCAGCCCCGCTCCGTACCTCACTTTGCGGTAGTCATTTAACTTCTTGTTGATTAGCGCTTGGCTGGCAAAGCCGGGGTCCTGGGGGGCAGAGAGAAGAGGGAAGGGGGGGCTTGAGCGGCGGTGTTTGCCGGCGGTGCCGAGCAAGCCCTCGCTGCGCCGGGCCGCCCGAGCGCCCGGCCACAGGGCTCTCCGAGGCCCCCGGCCCGTGCTCGCCGGAGCACATTGGTGACCTGTGGCGCCCGCGAGCCTCACTCCAACCATGAGCATCCTTCCAGCTGTGAGCATCGCTCCGACCACGAGCATCGCTCCACCTGTGAGCATCCTGCCAGTTGCGAGCATTGCTCCAACCATGAGCATCACTCTGCCCATGAACATCCTTCCAGCTGTGAGCATCGCTCCGACCACGAGCATCGCTCCACCTGTGAGCATCCTGCCAGTTGCGAGCATTGCTCCAACCATGAGCATCCTTCCAACTGCAAGCATTGCTCCAACCATGAGCATCACTCCACCCGCAAGCATCCGTACAACCGCGAGCATTGCTCCAACCATGAGCATCCTTCCAGCTGCGCGCATCACTCTGACCATGAGCATGGCTCCACCAGCGAGCATCCGTACAAACGTGAGCATTGCTCCAACCACAAGCATTGCTCCAGCCACGAGCATCCTTCCAACCATGAGCATAGCTCCGACCACAAGTATCCGTATGACTGGGAACATCACTCCAATCCTGAGCATCGCTCCATCCACGAGCATCCTCTGGCCACGAGTATCCTCTGGCCACGAGCACCGCTTTGCCCRTGAGCATCGCTCCCACCGCGAGCATCCGTCTGCAACCTGGGCACCTGCACCTGCCCTTGCCAAAGCCACCRCCAAGGCTGCACAGCATCCAAAGCCAGAGACCTCTCCAAGGAGCACGGGCGGCTATCCCAGCTCCTGACAGTGCCGTGTGCTCCAAGCTCTGCCAGCTCTGCACGGAGCACCGCAGCATTGCTCCTCCAGCAAGGATGGCAGGAATCAGAGACCRCTCTGAGCTCATCACACCCAAGGGACACAGCCAAGCCTGCCACGAGCCAGGCACAAACACCACGAGCAAATGAAGCCCAGACCAGTTATTGGGCTCTGGGAACAAGTGAGTGCACCCAGCTGCACTCCGGTGCATCCAGCCCCGCGCATCCCTATGGGGGAGCCGCCCTGTCCGGCTCAGACCCCACTGCCCACGGCCGAGCCGCAATCCCTGATGCTGCTGCCACTGGGAACACTGCCAGGAATACCGCCGGGAATATCACCAGGAACACTGCCAGAGCACTGCAGAGCGGGATGCATCYAGCTGCTCCGCATCCCCCATGCTCCCTAATGCCAACACCTGCTGCATGCGGCCGGGCCCATCGCAGGCACCGTCCCCGTCCCTGTCCCCGTCCCCGTGCCGACCGAGCCGCTCTTCTTGCCCTGCCGAGCCCCGTGCGCCGGCCGGCGGGAGCAGCGCGAGGCAAAGAGCCGGGAGAGCCGAGGCGGTTAGCGCCGGGAGAGCCAGAGGCAGCCGGGAGCCCCATGTGGCTCTCACCTCGCCCTCGGCCTTGCCGTTCTCCCTGATGGCTTTGATCCAGGCCAGCATGTCTTCCCGATCCTCTGCCTGAAAGAGATATTCACAGAAGTCAGCGGTCGTCAGGCGGAAGACGTGCTTCCTCTTGGTCTCGCTGTAGGAAATGTCCACCAGGCACGCTCGGACGCTGATCGGCGGCTCCTCCTCACCTGGGGCCGGTGGGGCGCAGGTCAGCGCCTCCCGCCTGTCCTTGCACAGGGAAAGCGAGCGGGCGCGCAGCACGGCGAAGACCCGCTTCCACTGCCGCATGCCGCCGCCAACTTTCTGCGGGGAGAAGGGAGGCGCTCGGAGCTGCCCGGCGGCTCCGGGGGCTGCGGGACGGGCGCCGGCGGGAACCCACCTTCCCCTTTTTGGTGAGGATCTGCTTGTAGTGGAGCCAGCCCTCTCTGCGCACGTCGCTGAACGGCACGTCCGAGAGGTCGCAAGCGGAGTGCCTTTTGGAGCGGGTCTCCTCGGACGTGCCCAGGCTGTCCAGGGACTGCAGGAGGGGAAGGGGCAGCGCTGGGTGACGGTGCTCGCCCTGCTGCAGCACCAGGGGCCATCCCGGCACGATGGATATTCCACAGATATCCCGCTGGGGATGCCCAGGTGAGAGAAACCCCCAAATCCAGAGCAGACAATGCAGGGGACCCGACCAGAGGACATCCCAAGGGACCCGCGCTCCCGGCAGCCGCCGAGTGCTCACCCCGTCGGTGAAGAAGCTCCTGAGCATCCGCAGGCTGGGGACCCGGCTTGGCAGCCTCCTGCAAGGGAAGCGGCACCCTGTGAGCGGGACAGGGCGGCAGGGACGGGGCGGGCAAGTGCCGGGGCCGGCCCTACCTCAAGATCTTGCCCTCGTCGCGGAACGTGTTCAGGCCGTCGTCGCACGACTTGGAGCGCTCGGTCGTGATGGCCAGCAGGTAGGAGGAGCGGCGGCTGGCCTTGATGCTGCCTGGGTCAAAGGGACACCGAGGTGAGCACCCGCAGCGCTGCATGGGCTCAAGGAGGTGCAAGGACCCAAGGGGATGTGCAGGTTCAGGGAGATGCATGGTCCTGAGGGGATGYGCGGGCTCGAGGGGATGCATGACCCTGGCTTAGGAGGAGATGCCGGCAAGGAGCTGGTTCAGCCTGCGCTGATCTCAGGGAGGTGAAAGGCTCGGCCCTGTTTTGTTGCATGGTTTCAAATCCACCAGAGAGCACCGAGCAAAGGGGGGCGGGCAGGGGGACCCAAAAGAGGCAGCGCTGCAAGGGAGCCCTGGCTTTGGTCGGCTGGGGGAGAGCAGCAGGGAAGGGGGGCAACGGCAGCCCTGTCCCGTCCTGGCACTTACTGCAGTCCTGCGAGTAGTGGCGGCTCAGGGCGAAGGCGAAGGAGGGCGAGGAGGGGCTGGTGCTGATGGCAGGCGCCGAGTTCATGGCGCTGGAGACCACCGAGGAGGCCGGCACGTGCTTGGCCTTCAGGTCGATGCTGGGGCTGGTGGGTTCGTCTGCAAGAGGGGACAAGGGGGGATTCAGCCGCAGCAGCGGCAGGAGGGGATGGGACAACCCCGCTAAGAATTCCCCATCCAGGGTCTTCTCACAGATGCCAGGTCCCACCTAGAGATGCTCTCCCACTGCCAGCAAAGCCACTTAGTAGGACATGCCACCTCCATCCGGGTGGTCCCTGCGGAAGACTTGTCCCCATTGCATCCCAGTCTGTCCCCCTGCATGGGGACYTTTCCACTCTGCTCTTGTGCACAGGGTCCCGAGGATGCTCCGAGACCGGACAACCCACCCCGCAGCCAGCAGCAAGTCCAAGGTGCAGCCCTCGACTCACCGATGAAGGGGATGGAGGCCAGGGAGTCCTCGGGGGCTGCCAAGGGGGCCACGCGCCGGCCGGGCCGCTCGCCCGCCGCTCTGCCGCCCGGCTCCGCCTGCCTGGCGTCGGCGGCCAGCACAAAGTTCATCTGCCGCAGCGGAGCGGGTGCCTTGCGCCCCGTGGGCGGCTTCTGCCGCAGAACCACCTCCTCGCGCCGCTCCTCGCTGGGCGGCTCCGGCGTCCGCACGTCGCTCTCCATCCTCGGAACGGCCTCGGCAGCCTGGGCGGGCAGTGGGCTGGGATGCGCCGGGGGGGCCGCTCCATCGGGGCAGGGTGCGGGTTTGGATGCCGGGCGCTGCGGGATGCTGAAGGTGGGAAGGCCGCCGAAATGGGGGTCGCGGAAGGAGAGCGCGTGGAGCAGCCCGGTGCGGCGCTGGAAGGACGGGCTGTAGCTGCGGTAGCCGATGTAGCCGCCGTCGTCGGCGCTGGGCAGGTTGGGCTGCGACGGATGCTTGTGCACGGGGGCGGCGGGCGGCTCGCGGGGCGAGGAGGACGAGGAGCAGGAGGAAGGCGCGTAGCCGGGCTGGCCGGGRTGCGTGGCGGGCACTGTTGCGGCCCGGCCTGGCTTCTCGCTGCGTGCGCAGTGGCGCCCAGCAGGCTCCGGCGCCTCGGCGCAGCGCCCGTAGGCGCCCAGGTGGTTCTCGGAGCGGGCGCGCGGCGCCCAGGCGGATCGCGGCTGCTGCAGCAGGGTGTCGTGCGAGGCGCTGTGCGGCCAGCCCCGCGCCGCCGGCCCCAGGCGCTCGTGCGAGGCRCTGCGGCAGCGCGGCGCCAGCCCGTGCCGCCGCTCCTCCGAGGCGCTCCGGCGAGCTTCCCGGCTGCAAAACCAGCGGCACAGGGCCTGCTGGCACTCCTGCCGGCTGGGCGCCGTGCGGCTCCGGTGCTCCGCGGGCTGCTTGCTGGGTGCGGAGGACGCCGACGAGCTGGGGCTGCCGTGGCTGCTGGCAGCGGGTGGCGGGGACACGGGGCCCGGCGCGGGCGCGCGGCCGCTCCGTGCGTCGGCCAGCGGCTCGGCCCGAGCCTGGAAGGGGTAGGTCTTGCGCGGGTAGCACACGGGGGGCGGCTCGGGGATGCTCTGCGCCCCACCGGCGTAGGGCTCGTTGCCCTTCAGGTAGGCGTCCTGCGAATAGGCCTGCGGGGCACGGCGGCGCTCAGGGACGGGCACTGCGGCTCCCGCCYGCCAGCGCCGCCCGCCAAAGCGCCAGCGTCCTGTCCCGCTGCCCYGGGTGTCCCTTTCTGCAGCCGGGCYCGCCGAAAGGGGCAAGCCGGGATGGAGGAACGGCAGGAATGTGGCCGTGTGGGCGGTCACCAGCAGTGTCACCACTGGGAAGCCCTGGGTCAGACACTGCTGGACCAGGCAAGTGGCCGCAAAACCTCGTGCGTCCCCATCTGCGGCGGGCACATGGGAGCCCCTAACAAAAGGCCATGTCCCCATCCTTCCCACCCATGGGAATGCCAGTATTGCCAGCAAAGCCCAGGCAGCCCTTGCTAGGGAATCCGCGCCCTGGGAACAAGACCAGCAATGCTGGCAGCAGTGGGATGGAGCTGATGGAGACACCCTGGGGAGCGGAGCGCAGCTGCCCTGGAGCCAGGCGGCTCCTTGCCCTGGACTCACCAGCTGCAGGATGTCCTCGTCCTTGGGCATGATGGAGAGCTCCAGCACATCGTCACTGCGGAGAGAGCGGTGCTGCTCAGGGCGCTGCGCTGGGACCGCACATCGCTGTGCCCCCAGCCACCGTGTCCCCTCCGTGTCCCCCCTGCGCCCCCATCCCCAGCGTTACCTGTTCTGGATGAGGGCGATGACCTGCGAGTAGGTTTTCCCAATGATGCTCTCCCCGTTCACCTTAACCAGACGATCTCCTGCGGGATAGAGGAGGAGGTGACGGCTCCGCACGCAGGGGAGCCCCCGGGGGGGCAGCCTCATCCCAGCCCCAGCCGTTCTGCACAGCCTGGAGCGCAGGGGGAGCGTGGGGAGCGTCTCACCTGTGCGCAGCCCAGCCCGGTGCGCGGGCCCGTCCTCCCGCACGCTCTTCACGAAGATGGTGTCCATGGGCTCCAGGCGGCTCCGGGGGGGACCTGCTCCRGGGGGCAGAGCACATGAACAAGCAGCCACGCCGCCCTCACACACATATGCACTGCCGTGCACACGCATGCACGACTGTGCATGTGCACACACTCTGCACATGCATGCACAGCTGCCCTCATGCGTGCACAAGCATGCACATACGCTCTGCACATGCATGCCCTGCTGCATACACATGCACTCTGCACATGTATGCACTGCTGCCCTCACACACGCATGCACAAGCATGCACATCCATGCACACATGCTCTGTACATGCATGTACACACACTCTGCACATGCATAGCTGGCCTCACACACGTGCACAAGCATGCACACACTGCACATGCACGCACATGCATTCTGCACATGCATGCACAGCTGTCCTCACACATGTGCACAAGCATGCACATCCATGCACACATGCTMTGTGCATGCATGCACGCKCRTTCTGCACATGCATGCACAGCTGTCCTCACACACACGTGCACAAGCATGCACATCCATGCACACACGCTCTGTACATGCATGCACATGCACTCTGCACATGCATAGCTGCCCTCCCACACACGTGCACAGCCATGGACACGCTCTGCACATCCATGCGCACGCGTGCCCCCGTTTCACTCACGCTGCCCCTCACCCTCCCCTCCGCTCCCTCCCGAGCCCGGCGCTGCAGCCCCGCGGCCCCGGCGCTCCTGTCAGCCCCGGCTCCGTCAGCGCCGATGGGTTCTGACGGCATCGCCTCCGCTCAAGTCACCCGCAGCCTCCAGGAGCAGCGCTGGCCACGTCCCCGTGTCCCCGTGTCCCCGTGTCCCCATCCCACCGTGCACAGGGCGATTGCACTGCCACAGTCCCCTCGGTCTGTGCCCCAAAGGGCTTTGAGGACACCCAGCTCTCCCGCCCATGCCAACGGCACCGGAGCACGGAGCCGCCTCATCCCAGCCTGTATTTAGGGCTGTGCTACCCATGTCGTGGCCACCAGACAGACCCTGCAAGGGTGTCCCTGTGCCAGAAACGCCTGGATCACCCCACAGCGCAGGGGAAGCTCCTTACCCGCTCGGTTGCCGTTCTCCTCTTCCTGCCAAAGGAAAAGAGAAATAGTGTCGGGATGTGGTGGGATGGGGTGGGCAGGGGGGGCYCGGGTGGGGAATTCGCCCCCATGGCTGAGGACCCTCTAGAGCCCTCCAGGCACCTGGAGCCTCCTGCTACCGCCGGTAAAATTAACTGTGACACTGGATCCCCCGGAGCTGTAAGTGGAGCCGGTGGCCAGCGGGCTCGGGGCAGCGCCGGGGTCCAGGAGCCCATTGCAGGGACAGAGCAGGGAAGGGGAATGTGGTCGGGGGGGCACAGGGCCTGACCCTGCACCAGGTGCCCAGGGCTCCCCGGAGCCCGTGGGCGCGGGGAGGGGGATGCTCCCGGCCACGGCCCGCGCAGCAGCACGGTGCCGGAGCCGCGGGGAAGGGGCCGGGGGCAGCGGGGCCAGGCCGGGCCGCCGGCGGGGCTGTTGCCGCTATATTTAGCGCTGCGATTGCTCGGCGGGACGCGTGTCCCGGCAGGGAGCCACGTGCGCGGCCCGGCCGCGGGCGCCGGCGCTGCCGCTTCCCGTGGCCCGTGGCCAACGCGAGCTGACAGCGAGCGCGGACGGGCACGCACGGCCCCGCTCTCCCATGGCCAGGGCCAGCCGGGCAAGGACACGGGGACGGGGTGGCTCCTGGGGACACGCTGCGCTTGGGGACAGGGACGGCCCAGGGCTGCTGCCAGAGAATGATGCACCAAGAAGGAAAAGGCGCATCCCAAGGGGTGCTCCAGGCGCTGGCAGGAGGAAAGGGGCTGCTCCTTGCCCCGCAGCACCCRGGGCCGACGTCACGGCCGGCAGTGCCAAACCGGGCCACGAGGAATGCGGAGCGCCCGTCCGAGCGCCCGGCCCTCCCCGCTGAGTCAACGGCACCGAAACTCCGCGCCCGGCGCAGCTCCCGCCACCAGCGGTGCCACCTCCGGATGCCTCCCGGCAGCTCCGCTGCCTCCGGAGCCAGCACCGGGGCTGTCGGCAGCTCTTCCTGAGGCAGCTCCATGTGGAGGCTTCAGCCGGCATTGCTGGTCCCACTGTCTTCGCCCCGCTGTGCTCAGCAGCACAGGGCAGGATCAGTCCCTCATCCTTGGCCGTTCCCAGGAGAATGCGTCCAGGTGGGAGATGTGTGCAGCAAGGAAGCGAGAGGCTCGGCACGGAGCCGGCTTGGGCGGGTCCAGCACYGGCTCCTGACCAACGTCCCCTTTGCAGGTCGCCATCTCCTCTTCTCCGGTGCCACAGAAGGGAAAGATCCACATTCCCAGCACAGAAAGGAGAGATTCCCAGAAGAGGAAGCCAAAGCAGGAGCGTGGGAAAAGCAGCATCCCAGACAAGGCTGAGAGACTCAGAGCCGGTTCGGCAGCAGCTCCCGGCGTGACCGGGGGCGCCTTGTTCCTCCCGCCCCATGATTCACTTCCCACCGTGTTTCCCTGTCTGCCGGGGCACAGAACAGCCCGCGCTGGTCCCGCAGGGCACAGAGAAGCGCTGGAGCCTTCTGGAGCGAAAGCTGAGGAGCCGGCGCTGGCTCCGGAGAGCGCAGACGGGATCGTATCCCAGCGCTTTGCAGGATGCTCGGGAAAGCAGAGCCAGAGCCGGGGCTGCCACCGCGTTGGTGTCACCGCAGTGCTGGTGACACCGCAGTGCTGGTGTCACCGCAGTGCTGGTGTCACCGCAGTGCTGCCCGAGGCCAATGCGCACCCCAGGTCCCGCCGGGCGGCCAGCCGGGCTGGCGAGACGCTCCAAGGATGGTGGTCCCTGTGCCACCGGTGCCTGTGTCACAAGTGCCGGTGCCCAGCACGGCTTGCAGAGCATCCCAGGCTGAAGCGCTGCCATTTCCCCCAGCTTCTCCTGGCATTTCTGTCCATTGCAAGGAATGCCAAGACACTCAGTGCTCAGGAGTCAGAGCTGGCGATTCCCTTCTCCAGAGGGAAGAGCTCCSGGGTGTCTCTGGAGACGGTGCCGGCTCCTCCTCCTTCCTCCGAGCGCGTCTCCGAGCAGCTCAGCGCCGCTGGGACGGCAGATGCCCAACAACCCTTACCAGGACCAGCAGCAGCAGGTCTCCCCCCCRGCATCCGCCCCCCATCCCGTGGGGTCCCCGGCGCGGCGCCCGGCCCTACCTTGGAGCACGAGTGCACGGCCGACTCGGGCGGGTACACGATGAAGTGGCGGAGGGTGAAGCCGAAGCCGCCCTGGGGGCTCTTGCGCAGCGCCACCGCCTTGGGGCCCACCCAGGGGAAGGGCTCCTCGGGGGGCGCGTTGTCGTTTGGAGACGCCCCATCTCTCCGGCCCGGCGTCGGCTGCGGGGAGCAAAGAGCCACGCGTCACTTTGGTGGCAGCGGGTCCTGGCACCCTCACCGCAGGGCAGCCCCACAAAGCTGCCCTGAAAGCATCTTCAGGGCAGCATCCCTGGAGCAGCATCCCCGGAGCAGCATTCCCGGAGCAGCCCCCGTACAGCAGCTTCCAGGGACATCTTGGGAAGAGAAGCACCAGGAAAAAAAAGCGGGGGGGAAAAATGAGCTGCATCCATCACTGCTGGTGTCACCATCCACAGGGGTGAAGCATGTCCCACTTTTCCTGCAGCACTTCAGAACCCTGGAGTCCATGGGATGGTGCCAGCAAAGTCTGGAGGGAGGCAGTGTTGGAAACAGGGTCTGGCATCCTGTGAAGGAAGCGGGGATTTGAAGGGGATCCAGGAGCACACGGGGGCTGGAGCAGGAGGGGACAGTTACTGGTAATAACCGGGAGCAAGCGGGGGTGAGCCGGAAAGCGGCTTCCCGGGACACGCTTGGCCAGGAGGCCCAGGAGCCGCTTTCCAGAGCCAGGTCTGGGAGCCGGCACCAGTCGGGGCCCTAGGGCAGGATGTGTCCTGGAGCGGCTCCCGTTGCTCCACGCCTCAGGCTGAGCCGCCTCCTCCTCCTCCTCCTCCTCCTCCTCTTCCTCTTGCTGTCATTATGTGGGCACCAGGGCAGGCAGCGAGGGAAGGTGAAGGGATGAAGGAGGGAGAGATGAGGCCAGATCCAGAGGAGAGGCAGGGCCGGAGCAGTGGGAGGCACAAAGGGACCRGGCACAAAAAGCCTTTGTCTGGTCCTGAGGTGCCCTGAGCTGCCAATGGGAACTGCCAGGGCAGGCAGCTGGAGCAGGGCCGTGCCCAGCATCGCGGTCCCCGCTGCCCAACAGTGTCAGCACCCATGGGTGCAAACCCAGCACCTTGTCCTGCTGCAGCACAGCCATTCCCTGGAAGCAGGATCAGCGGCCCGGCAAAGTCAGTCCAGGGGAGTGACTCACACGGGGAWCCTTGGGGGTTTTGCTTCATCCCATGGCAGCAAAGCAGGGGGCAAGGGCAGCTGTGGGCACCCACTGGTGGCTGTCCCATGGGTGCCACGATGGGCGCTCCAGTCCTCGCTTTGCAGCCACGAGGGGAGGCAAAACCCCTCCCTCAARCCCTGTCCTTCCTCCTGGAGCTGCATCCCTCCAATCCGGCTGCCTCGGGCACCAATCCTGTATCCCGAGTGGGTACGCAGCACCCAGCAGCACCCAGTCCATCCCCACGAGGGACAGGGCTGCGGTGCAGAGCCCGTCACCRGCACAAGGGGCTCTCACAAGGCTGTGACCCGAATCCCTCCCTGGGGCTGCGGGAGGTGACGCTGCAGCAGGAGCCGGCGCTTCCCGCGGGCCGCGCGCGCCCCGGCGCCTCTCCCCATCTGCGCTCGCCATTGTCTGGGCCGCCGGCGCGCTGGATTATTTTTAAGCTGACAGCTGAATGTGCCCTGCTGATCTTAACCAGCCCCGACAAGCCCCGCGGAGGGCGGTGGCGGCAGCGACACCAGCTCCGCTCGCCGGCGCTGGGGACGGGGCAGCGCCGGAGCTGTGGGGCGCCCACAACACGGCCCCCGTGTGCTCATTACAGAGCACTTAGCGGTGGCACCAGCTGCCCCAGGGACCCCCGGGACCCCCATCGCCAGCCCCGTTGGCCTCCCGCTGGCCGCRGGACCTCACAGTGGTTCTTTCCCACCTGCCTGGCCAGGCTCCCACTTGGCACCAGCCAGGCAGATGCTGCAGGTGCCCAAGTGGGATCCAGCCTATCCAGGTCCCCACCCTGCAAATCCACGGACCCCTGGCTCAGAGCCTGGTCCCACCTGGGCACAGCCCATGCAGGAGCTGMAGAGAGGCCACAGAAGCGCTTGCATTAAAAACAGCTTTTAGCCTTGACAGTCCATATCACCCTCCTCTGATCTCTGCTTGCAGCTGGATGCAGAAAGTCACCTGCTGCAAAGACCCAAGGGGACRGTGCGAGCGGATGGGCAAGCACAGCCTGTGCCGGGCCAGGCTCTCCTCACCGCGCCCCCGTTCCCCTCCTCGCCTGCCCCGGCTGGGGCACATTTGGGCTCAGAAGTCACTGACTGGGGCTCATACAAGATGACACAGCCCTGGGATAAAATAGTCCCCGACGGCTGCTCCCCGAAGCAGTGGGGACCACTGGCACTTGACACCTGATTTGTCATCTTGGCCATTTGCTCCCGACTCCCTGTCCCCTCTCCCTGCAGGAAGCCTGTTATCTCCCTGCCTTTCCTCTTTATTTTATTTGCAGCCCAAGCCTCCTGTGTGCTGCAACCAGCTGCGGCCCCCTCATTAACACAGTCCCCCAAAACACCAGAGCCCAGACCCCGCCAGGAGCAGGGCCAGCCCAGTGAGGGGGATTCATTGCCCTCCTTGTGCACCAACCGCTTGAAACTTGGCCAAAGCAGAGCCGAGGTGCTGCCGAACCTCCCTCGGCCCTGGCACTAGCAAGAGGAGTCCTGGCAGAGCAGCCGCCGGCGCTAACGCGCTGCACAAAGCCGGACACGGTTGTTTTCAGAAGGACACGCACCGAGCCCGTCACAATAATCGTTTGTGCAAGCGGAGGCACAGCCCAGCGCTGGGCAGGCTGCCCGCCCCGGCTCGCCYGCGTGCCCGCAGCCCCCCAGCACCCCGCGCGTCGCCCCGAGACGGACGGCACAGCACTTCCCCACCCTTCCCCAGTTTCTGAGCAGCCCGTCACCCTCCAGCGAGGCACAGAATCCAGGAATGGTTGTGGCTGGCACAACAAACTGCACACARCCCTCTCCACAACGGGGTGCCAAGGAGCAGAGACCTCCCAGGCAGAGCAAAACCCTCGGACACCCCCCTTGCCCTCCCCGCCTCCGGGTGCCCCCCGCTCCCAGGGCAGGAAGGGAGGGAAGGCAGCGAGGMCCCCCCCGCTGTCGCCCGTCTCACCCTGCGGGGCCGCGGTCGCGCGGGGGCCGCCCCGGCGCGGCACAGGCTGCTCAGCCAGATGCAGCGCGGCTCGGGCGAGCTGCAGTCCACGCCGACGGCGCGCTCGGCCCTCCAGGCGCGGCGGGGCCGCTCCACGCTCCACAGCGCCTTGCCCACGGCGGGCACGGCGGCGGGCGGCGGGCG